>NW_017263595.1:293418-301360 GCF_001500285.1 Mollisia scopiformis
TTCTCACACGACTCGGCCCAGCTAGCATTAGCATCGTACGACAAGACCGTCAAGATCTGGGATGCGAGCAGCGGCGCGTGCCTGCAGACGCTCGAGGGCCATAGCGACGCAGTCCACTCTGTGGCCTTCTCACACGACTCGGCCCAGCTGGCATCAGCATCGGGGGACAAGACCGTCAAAATCTGGGATACGAGCAGCGGCGCGTGCCTGGAGACGCACAACATCGGCAAAGCTCTTTTTGACCTATCCTTTAACTCTACTGGCTCTGCTCTCTACACTGAATCAGGTACTATCGTTATTCAGAGCTCAGAAGTTTCTAGCATAAGAGATATTGTAGAACCTGAGTCGCCCCTGTGTGTAGGCACAAGCCTTAGCTTAGACAGCATATGGATCAAGCATGCCGGCGACGACATGCTGTGGGTACCATCAGAGTATCGACCGTCATGCTCATCTGTGTGCGGGAGCATGATTGGTATAGGCGTTGGGTCTGGAAAAGTATGGACTTGCAGTATTAACCTTTAACATAGATAGAAAAATTTGTAGCGATAATAAACGAGAATTCACACTCTTTTTATCTCTATTTCGTAGAGGGGGACTGGGATGCATACAAATATATAGGGCATCTATTGCCACGTCGAAGCTTCGGGAATCCTGCGAGAGAGTGGCTGTCGCCATATAATGCCACTGGGTGGATTCCAAAAGCGAGGTCCTCGCTGTGTGTAGTTTTACTTCTGGCACGTAAGGGTGCCTAGAAAGAGTGGCAGAAATAGATCTCAAAGCGTATAACAGGCGGGCAGATTGAGACATGATCGTGGATGCTTCTCGAAAGCCGCCGGCATACGCCACATCTATTCTCAGCCGTCAACCTACTGTAGGCATAGCGTCGAAGTCGTTACAGTACTATACACAGACATCTGAGCACGCTACTGCAGCCTGCCTGCATGCTAAGATAGGCTAGCGCATCCTGATGCGATGGAACGCATTTACAATTTTCTGTTTTGACCGGCGAAACTCCCGGAAAGCACACTCCTCACCTTAAATTGGCCTTTCAAGCCTAGTGCTACCAAAGTATCATTTTCGACATCTTGATTTCCGTTGTGGCCCTCCGAGCTCTCTATAGACGTGCGATGTCGCGAATAAACAGGGGGGTATCTGTGGAGAAGCTATAAACCACGTTTATAAAATAATTAATAGCATGCTTAACACTAGATATTTAATTACTAGAGGTTAATAAGTTTAAAAAACAATATTTACAGAATTAAAGCGCGCTTACAATAAATTCACGCAGTTAACGTGGAGCGATTCCGAGGGTCCGTACGGAAAAGTGTCTCGCCACACAGGGTGTCTCGCTACGCAGGGACGGACGTTATCAATATAAAACAAACGAAACGTGCAAGCTCAATTTGGTCCAGATGACAGCTCTTCAGGAAAATCAAGCCTCATTTTGGTCTTGGGAAGATGCTATGATCTCAAAATGAATTGAAAATTGAATTTCGTCTTAGGCCAAGTAATTACTAGTATCTTTATGGTGAAAAAGACGCCTTAACTACCTACATTAGCCAGTTGCATTACCAACCCCTGGAGTACATCTATCTCAACATCGTTAACACACCAAGAGAGTGACCCGAGTCTTTTCTCTAAGCCCACGGCTCCATTGAGGATTTTTCTTAGTCTTTCAAAAATATAGTGCAATGCATGTCTGGGACTTCCCCCAGCTTGGAGAAAAACCTTGGCATCCTCATTCCTCCCACAATACGAATCAAGAATCTTCAATGCATCGCACTATACCCAAGAAGACTTGAGAATAACCGTTCATTGCTCGAATGTTTCGTCTCATCTCTCTTTTCAACTCCACTGGAATGTGACCCAGGTCGTCAAAAAGGTCGATATCGAGCAACTCTCCCAAATGATTGTTCTCATCCAGGTGAAGGTCTTTAAACAATTCACGTGTGCGTGGAAATTGTGCTTTATAGATTGATGCTAAATCTAGAAAGTCAAAGCTGATCTTCAACTGTTGTTCAATACTTACGAGATAGAAGCCATCCTATTCTTGGTGAAAGACAGCCATTGATGCACTTCCCACATGTGCACTTAGACATTCGAGGCAGCATGGAGAATTCCTCATTTGAAGAAGCGTTCAGTAAGTGTCGCGTCCCAGAAATCTTTTGGAATAATCGAGCAACATACATGTTGGGCTCAAAGACGCAAGTAGTTGGATGCAGATGAGAGATTCCCATGGCAAAAGAAGTGATCAGACCTATAACCACATCAAACGGCATGAAAAGCTGCCCTCAGCTTTGTAAATTCACGTTCGTTTTCCCCGGATTCCTGTTTCCGTGACATGCATGTAGGACATGGGTGCCCTGTTACCTCGCACACCACCAGTATCAGCCCCTGACACTTTCAGTCCACACTTTCACAAATTATTTGTTTTCCAATTCCTAAAGTTTTTGTAGGATCTTAATCAAACTTACATGTAAATATTGATTTAAAGTTTGGAGATTTCAAGTATTCTACAATCTTAATCTTTCCTCAGATTCCTGTTTCTGAGGACATGCAATGACATGGGGCACCCTGTCTCGCGCGGCATGATATCCCTGGCGGCAGCACGCCACAACGTCAACCCTGGCCGTCCTCAATTCACGTTTCCACGAATTCTTCACAATCTTCACTTAGCTTCCCCTCCGCCTTATTTCTACTGAATTTACTTGCATACATGAACCTTAAGTCGCACGGAAAGATTTGGTAAAAGCGTGTACGGGTGCTGGCAAATATCGATTCCTCAATTCAGAACCAAATACTTCCCAACTCAACATGGGACAAAATCTTTCCCGCAATTACTCGAATCCCAAAGTCGATACTTCTAACGATATAATTTCTTAATCGAATATTCGCAACGGGAGGATTTTTGCCTTGATCTGGGCATGCTCTGCATACGCAATGACGGCTATCTGGTTCACAACTTTTCTGTATGATCGTTGGGTGGGTCCGCATGGCAGAAGTAAGGTGGGCGTTCAAAGCACAGTAGTGGCTATACTACTGAACCTTGCCTAGCCTTTAGTGTTGGTGGCAATGATAGCACGGGATCTTTGAGAGAAGTGGGGTGGACACAAAGGCAATCAAGATATTGAACTCCATCACTTAGCGTAATTACTTGAATTACTAGCGCTCATCTTGTCTTATGAGCTGAAGAAGAAGTTGCACAAATGAATGATTATAATGGCTATCACACATAAAATAATTGATTTATATAGCTAGCCTTACAAATACAAAAAAAACGCTTGCAGCTTTGTACAACTCATTGAAAGTCTGGACAACAGAGCACAGAACACTCAGACGTCGCCAGGTAGTCTTTCCAGCAATCCGTCTGACAGAAATTTCCTGACCCAAATCTACTTTGACACTTGAGTGACAGACTCTGAAGACTCGGGAAAGCAGCTAGAAAGTCTCGTGTTGTATGTTCAGGCAAAACCCCATATGAGTCTATTTGAAGAACCTGTATGCTTTGAAACTGGTAATAGAACAGTGGAATATCAAGCATTGCGGGATCAAAGGGACCAATAATTGTCATAATTGTGACTTTAGGAAACTGATTGTTGAAAGCCAACAAAAACTTTTCGACTCCACAAGTCAGCGTTTCGGTAGTCTTGGCTTGATATTTGAGATTCCAAGTCTGGGTATCGATTCGGATATGTTGAAGATTGGGTAGCAAAGATAATACTTCGAAAAACACTGCTACATCGTCGTAGTATCGCCTTGAAGGCTGGGGTTCGGTTAAGCTCAAGTGTCCTTGGTCAAGTTGTTGCGCCCCCCCTCGTTGTCCCCAACAAGCGCGCCAGTCGCCACAGAGAAAGGTCAACTTCTTCGTATTATTGGCGATAGTCGTGCAAGCCAGAAGAGATATAAGGCTCTCCAGGCACTCAAAATTGTCGACAACTGAGATTCCATTCTGGGGAATGTGGCAGAGCCCAGCAGTAGCGCAAGAGCGATTAATGAGACGGAAACGCTTCAAGTCTTTAACATGCAAGTAGCTAGAAATAGCAATAAGAATTTCAGAAGGGACTATCATGATTCACGACGTATGAGTTCAGGCAAGGGGAACACTGCATATATTTGTGCAAGAAAAACTTACCTTTAAGCTGAGGTCATCTCATTCTCTTTCTAGAATCCCTGGAACTGGGAAATCTTGAAACTCGGACATTTGACTGTCTTCGGTACAAGGCAATGCTACAGTGTGCCTAGCACAAGGCAATCTTTTCAACTGTATCTTTGATATGTTCTGCCAGTCTCTAGGTGAGGATATACGCTGGCAGGAACTCGAGCCCTGTCCAGCGTCCCTAGGGAACCACCATAGAGGTATCCACCACGAGATGGGATATGTCATCGGCTATGGAGGACCTACTCATTCTTGAAGATCTGGGCAGAATCAATGTTTTTTTGATGGCGGGACGTGTCAACCATGAACATGGCCCATATGACGTCCCTCCCTGCGTGCCGAGAAAAACGAGAGGTACTTCGACTTCGAGTATCTCAAACTCCACAATAGCTTATGAGTCTATATAAACAAACAAAATTGTAGCATTACACAGCTATTTATTAGCTTTTTGACACCTTTGGAAGACAATTTTATATCACATTGTTGCCATTTCGCCTGATTTATAGGAAGCCTTTATTTAGGTTTTGGTACGACTCTTCTTATACAGCTATACCAGCGAACTCATGTTATCGCCTGCACTTCTTAAAAGTTATTATCTGAGCTTCAGATCCTTATTTTTTCGTCCGAGACCCTGATAAGCATTTTTGCTGCCGTGGCGCGCTCCGCGATTTAGTACTTCTGATCGACAAATCTAACGATTCTCGGCTAGGCGGACCCTCCCGCAAAGCTTTAGAAATTTTACCGTAGTTTCGCCGTGGCCTGCTTAATAAATTCCAGCCTGAGACTTAAGGCTAGAATTCGACCAGAGATGGATAATTGAAGGTAGACTGTGTCCTGAATCGCTTTTTTGATTACTCAATTCCTAGAGTTCTTTAGCTTTCGTCTTACCAATAAGAATCTATTATACTCATGATTTCCATCATTCCTACGGTGAACCTGAGCAGCTGGGCCGGTCTTGCACGCTTCCAGTTATGTACAACAATGCTGTTGCCGCGAGGCTGCCGCCCAGCTGAGTGCGCCAGCCTCAGCCAGACATGAACTCTTCACCCTTCCAATCTATGCCAACTCGACAGCTCAACTACTACCGAGAACCCTCCTTTGTACGATTCTCGAACCTAGTCGAATCATGCGTCTGCTACAGTACAACAACGATGGCGATTTCAGCCTGATCGAGTTCAATGAGAGCGATATACCTGAGTATGCTATACTCTCGCACACATGGGAACAGGATAATAGCAAGGAAGTCACATATGCGGAAGTGATAAGCGGGACTGGCCAGAACAAGGATGGTTTCAAGAAGATTAATTTCTGTGGAGAACAGGCTAGACAAGATGGTCTACCATACTTTTGGGTTGATACCTGCTGTATCAATAAGCAAAACAAGGCTGAGCTCAGGCACTCCATCAACTCTATATTCCGTTGGTATCGCAATGCAAGTCGATATTATGTCTATTTGTCGGATGTTTCGACAAGGAAGCGAAAGGCGAGTGATCAGTCGTCAGAGCATAATTGGGACTTGAGCTTTCGGGAGAGTAGATGGTTTACTCGAGGCTGGACACTCTAAGAGCTCCTTGCCCTAGCTTCGGTGGAATTTTTCTCCTTCGAGGGCAAGCGACTTGGTGATAAGAGCTCTCTCCAGAAGCAAATCTACAAAGCAACAAACATTTCCCCCTCTGCGCTCCAAGCAAAATCGTTATCTTAGTTTCACATCAATGAGCGAATGTAGTGGATTAAGCATCGAGAAACGGGTAAAGAGGAGGATAAAGCGTACTCATTGCTGGGCATCTTCGGTGTCTCTATAGTCCCCACCTATGGTGAAGGAGTCGCGAAAGCATTCGATTGGCTGTGGAATAGATTTCGCGAAATACAGAAATGTATGCAAGACTTACGGCCTACCGATCCTCGTCTAGATAAGCAACGTATTGAGGCCACCAAAGGAGGGTTACTACAGGAGGCTTACCGATGGGTGATAGAAACCTCCGACTTTCAACAATGGCGTACCAATCAACACCATCGGTTACTGTGGATCAAGGGCGACCCTGGGAAGGGTAAGACAATGTTGCTTTGCGGTATTGCCGATGAACTACAGAATTCGTTGGCTAAGTCTGCACTTCTGTCGTACTTCTTCTGCCAGGCCACAGATTCCCGGATCAACCGTGCCACAGCTGTGCTACGAGGTCTGATTTATCTACTAGTCGACCAGCAGCCATCTCTCGTCTCGCATGTGCAAGCGAGTTACGATGAAGCTGGCAAGGCGCTCTTTGAAGATGCGAATGCCTAGGTTGCTTTGACCAAGGTTTTCTCTAGCATTCTACACGATCCGAATCTGGTTGCGACTTATTTGATTGTCGATGCCCTCGATAAATGCGTAGTAGACTTGCCAAATTTATTGTGCTTTATCGCGCAGACTTCGTCCGTGTCCTCTTGTGTCAAATGGGTAGTCTCTAGCCGCAACTGGCCAGAAATTGAGAAGACGCTCGACACCGCAATGCAGAAGCAAAGGCTGTGTCTCGAGCTAAATGCGGATTCCGTCTCTACTGTAGTTGCGACTTTCATTCAAACTAAAGTTCACGATCTAAGAGAGAAGAACAAATATACGAGCGAGACACGAGATGTTATCTAGCAACATCTTTCGCTGAACGCACATAGTACTTTTCTCTGGGTGGCGTTAGTCTGCCAGGAGCTGTCGAATCTTTCAGGGTGGAAAGCCATCCAGAAGTTGAAAGCCTTGCCGCCTGGACTCGATGCACTCTACTAGCGGATGCTGGATTAAATCAAGGCGTCAGAGGATTCTGAGCTGTGTATGAATGTTTTGGCTGTCGTATCGACTGTGTATCGGCCCATCACAATTGACGAGCTAGTGACTTTGGTGAAGATGCCTAATGGAGTTAATGGCCAATATGAAGCTCTAGCAGAGATTATTAGTTACTGCAGATCTTTTCTAGCAATCCGAGAGCGCACGATTTTTTTCGTACACTAGTCAGCAAAGGACTTTTTGATTGGAAAGGCACCTCAAGAACCACTTCTCCTTAGAGCACAAGACGTGCATAACACTATCTTCTCTCGATCACTACAAGTCATGTCTACAACACTACGGCGTGATATCTATAATCTAAGTGCTCCCGGGATCTTTATCGACCAAGTAGAATCGCCTGATCCTAATCCTCTCGCCGCCATAAGGTACTCTTGTCTTTACTGGGTCAATCATTTACTCGGAAGTCGAATTACAAAAAATTCAGTCAAGAACCTCGAGGCCAGTAGCTCGGTCTACAAGTTCCTCCACCAGTACTTCTTGTATTGGCTTGAGGCGCTAAGCCTGTTGAAAAGCGTGTTAGAAGGCGTAGTTATGATTCGGAAGCTCGAGAATCTTCAGGTACGTCTTTTGTGTAGTCTCATCGTTTTTGGACTATTCTAAAGTAGACAGTTTGATAAAAAGTCCTGATTTGCATGCGTTTATACAAGATGCAACGCGGTTTGCCTTATCCACCCGCTCAGTTATTGAACAGGCGCCTCTTCAAGTATATTGTTCGGCTCTTGTCTTTGCTCCAGAGAAGAGTATTATTCGAGAAACGTTCGAGACGTATGTTCCGCATTGGATCCTGAGAAAGCCTAGGGTAGAAGCACATTGGAGTGCGACGCTTCAAACACTCGAGGGCCATTCTAGCGGGGTCATGTCAGTAGCCTTCTCCCCCGACGGCAAGCAGGTCGTCTCGGGGTCAGACGATAAGACAGTGCGGCTCTGGGACGCTACGACAGGAGCCTTACAACAGACGCTCGAGGGCCATT
>NW_017263595.1:301505-699739 GCF_001500285.1 Mollisia scopiformis
GTCGTCTCGGGGTCAGACGATAAGACAGTGCGGCTCTGGGACGCTACGACAGGAGCCTTACAACAGACGCTCGAGGGCCATTTCAGCGACGTCAGGTCAGTGGCCTTCTCTCCCGACGGCAAGTACATTCCAACTTTACATGTATCTGGCGAATGGCTAGTAGAAGGTACTGCTAGATATCTCTGGCTACCTACTAATTATTGACCTACTTGTGAAGCTGTATGGGGCAGGATTGTGGCTTTAGGGCATTCGTCAGGGAGATTATCATTTCTTCAGATTCAATAAGGGCTACACCTACTAATATGAAAAGTGGGACGGTGTTTCTTAATAAATAGTATAGGAAGCTTTTAATATAATTTTTTTCTTCTTTTATCTCTATTTCATAGAGGGTCCTAGGGGAATTGAAGACTTTATAGTAATTTGATAATTATCAGTCGCTTCTAGAATCTTCTAGAACGAGCTGACATAGTTATGTAAGTTAATTTTCTACTTCGTAAGTTACTGTACCAAAGCTTAGCAGGAAATGCGGGGTCAATTCCTGCTAGACGAGAATGGTTAGTTCTATCGATCAGAAGTACCAAACCGCATGGCGGCCCTGCAACTGTTTGCGCACCACTGCAGTCACAAAGCTTATAGAGGTCTTGGATGAAAAAGTATAGATCTGAAAGCTTAGGAAAAACTTTTAAAATATGCAAGGGATAACAAGAGCTCGCTAGTAAAGCTGTGGTAGAGGTCTCGTACTAAAGCCTAAATGGAGGCTTCTTATAGATCAGACGAAAAGGCGACAATGCGAATATAAAAATTTCTTCCGATGGTCTCAAATTGCTAATAAATAGCTATATAATACTTCTAATCCTTTTTTTTCATGGAGTCATAAGTTAGTGTGGAGTTGAGAATACTTAAATTCAAAGTATCTCTCATTTTTCTCGGCACGTAGGGTTTCTCGGCACGCAGGGAGGGACGTTATACTTAATGTTTCTACATCAAGTACTCAGATCTTTGGAGTTCTGCTTATTACGAGTGCTTCACTTCACTTGAACATCTCCCACTAATATAGGTAGCAGCAAAATCATAAATTCAAGCTAAATTTCCAGATCTTTGACTCTTCATTGAGTACACAGTGCCTCTTGATCTAGAACATTATTGAATTTTTTACGAAAAGCAAAGCATCTCCCGCGTTCAAATATACAATTTGCGTCTTGACCTATAGCCTAATGATCCAAAATACCTCCTCTTGTGATCTTTGTGGCCAAAAGTGCAATTCAAACCCTGATCCTCGATTAAAGATCGGAGCCGATAAGGGCAATTGCTGATGCTTGTTCTTTCTGTAGAAATTCCTTCCACCGCCACATCAATCTTATCTTGAAAGCTGAGTACAGAAAATTCAATATATCTCGAGAATGCTATACCTCTTATTGACTCATTGTACAATAGTCGATTAACGCAGGGAATTTCCAGAGAATTGTAGTGGAAAGAAGCATCACAACGCAAGAGTTTTTTGACCAGGGCCGGGTAAGCACTCGAAGCAGGAGGGAGTCTGCAGCGTACTTGAGCACGACAAAAGTATCCAACCTCGTCAATTTGAGGCATGCCAACCAGCTCGAGATAAAATAGGGATGCTAATAAGGTGTCAGCAATCCTGTCAATGAGGCTTTGACTATTTCGAAATCTAAAGTCCAGTATCCAAGCTTCCTTGTGAGGAGCGTTCTCATATGGCGAAATTTCAGAGCCAAGGCACCACAATAAGTCAGGCGACTTTCCCTTTTCAGACCAAATGTGATCCTGTTCATCGGTGATAAAGCTTGTTAGCTCAGTAGGTTTTCCTGTCTCTTTGCTATGGTAGCCACGAATTGGCTTCTGACTAATGGCTATTCTTGCACTGCACATATTAATAATTGATCTAAAAGGAATATGGGAGCACTTACACGTTCCACAAACTACCTTCGGATTTTTCCATTATTGAGAATGCTGTATTCTTCGGCAGCAAGATACCGTTGTAATTCGAAAACGTGCTTATCGATGAATCCTTTTCGTTTACCACTGCAACACTTATCTTTCTTCCCCCACTATGACAACCAAAAAGAGCCCTGTGAGAAGAAAATACTTGTTTCAGGACGGAATTTATTGCTTGTGGGGCAAGAAAAGATTCTTTGATCTGTGGTAGTGATGCTCTAGATGTTTTAAACATAGTAACCAAAGTATTACTCTTGATTGAATTCTCGATTGCTGTGCTTTGAGAAAATCTTGATGTTGGAATAGCAGGGTATAATAGCTCCATTTGGGCTAAATGCTTTGCACATTCATCTAATGATGATGATTCATTGCAGAACAAATCAAGAACAAGCAAAGAACCTGTATTATTAGCAAAGCATCTATTTAACATTGATCTGATCACTCACCCATTCCAGCACCATTGACGACATCAAAGTGCTCTCGAATGTGCATCGGCAGATTGATCTTGTCCTCTATGTCTTTGAGAAATTCAATATCTCGACTCCCATTTCCTTCAATCAACAAACACCTGGTACCTGCTGTTGAGGGCTTGAGTGGCATTAGAACATGATTTTTGGTCATACATAAAGGACATTCTTCGAGCATGAATGTCCACGGGTCATCCAAATCTGTCCAGCTATAAATAGAAATGCATGTGTTACAAAAGGAGTGTTTGCATGTTAGCAAATTCTCTGGTTCTCTCGCAAGGCAAGCCAGACATGTTGAATTGCTAAAAATCCGTTTCCATAATTTCGCAAATGATTGGAGCAAGTTTTTGTGGGCCGTAATGTGGTCCTCCAATGCTTCATTGATCGTATCATACTGTTGACAAAAGGACCTTTCGATCTTGGTCTGTAGCTCGAACATTATCTGTGGCCGATATAAATAGTTGTATTGAATTTCTGCAAAGCGTCTGCGTAGTGTCTGTCAAAGACTAATTGTGCATCAAATTCTGCATGGACATCAGCTATTGAACCTTGAATGAGTGACAACTTACGGTGCATTTGAGGCGTCAAACTGTCCAAACAGATCGCCGATGCTATCACCGGTGCAGCGAATTTGATATGGAGCTCAGTCTCGTTAAGTTTGAGTAATGCAGACACATGAGTTGCAAGATTAACTGAGGGAGGATTGAATATTCTTGAAGCTTTAACAAAACAGAATGACTCCTCAATGGTATTTGCAAAGTGTTTGCAAGCCAGGCTGAAGAAAGCTTCAAGATGTGTAGCTGTGAACGAAATTTTGGCAGCTCTTCGAAGGATTTGAACATTCTCAGACTCGTGGAGGATCCTGCGATGTAGCTTTTCCAAGTAAGGATGGAGACTTATCACTTCCGCAGCTGAGTTCGGGAGGGCCAATAAACATATGTCTCCAAAGTTCTCTTTCACCAAATCCTCTATTCCAGCAGCATCAAGCGGCCTAAGTGCTATTTGTCCGGAGCGCTTAGTATTGACCTCTTGATGAACTTCGCGCAGAAAAGCAACAGTAGCCAACTTCTCATCATAGGTTGCGCCAGCATCTTGCCACCTTTGCAATATGATTACTCTTGGATATGTCCCTGGAGGCAAGGTCATGAAGCGCTTTCCCTTGCCCCCTTTTTGCCACTCTGTTAGGAGCCAGTAAGCAAGAATTTGCGCGACGCCTTTGGTGCCCCCAAAGTCATCTGCGAACAGACATACTATGGTACTGAAAGGTATGACAACTTGTGTGTAGAGAATCTTTGCCAGCGTACTCGCGTCCAACTCCTCGGGGACATTATGCCATTGAAGTATATGTTGATCCTCGTAACCAGGAACTCGAATTCGAAGGTCTTTTCCTATGTGAGAAGCTCTGTGGAGTTCGCAATCTGCCAATAGAATAGGCGACCTTGTTTTGTCATGGGGAGGAGCTAGGCGAAGATGTATCTTATTGTGACCAGGTATACACTTGATAGCGAAAATGTCTTGCATAAGACTGGTCTTGACCTTACCTCCTATCAATGAAATCATTTGTGGTGTTTGAGAGTCAGGAGAAGTGAGCTCTTGTCGGATAAGCTTGAATGCTTCGTGATGCTCTTGCAGAACTGTATTCTCTTTTCGACTTCGAAGATCGAGCCATACTGATCTTGCCATATTCCAAACATTTGTTGCGAAGTTGCGAAAGACGATGCGTAGACGTGTTTTGAAAAATAACTGTAAAATAAATATCATGACCCAAACGCTATGAGTCAGCCATGAAGTGCGTCGCACCCTAGCACATACTGTCCAACGCAATTTGAAATCTAGAAACTGGGACAATCAGAATACCATTACCTGGAGAATGTCAAATTTAGAAACTGGGCAACCATTAATCTTTGTATTGATAACATTACCTTTGAGCGAAAATGCATTTGAATTCTAGAAACTGGGCAACCATGAATCTTAGTATACTATTACTTTTTGAGCGAGATTCGGGATTGAGACCTAGGAACACGAATCCAGAATACTATTACCTTATGTTCAAATTTACTTCTGAGATATGGGCAAAAGCCCCGAGATACCATTACTCCAGCTATTGCTTGAACCATAAAACACGAAACCTGCCTTGGGATACGATAATGGTACACTTGGTATCCTACTTTCAAACAGCTTTTAAGTTTTGGCGCAAGGTAATGGTACACTCCTGCCATGTTCCAAGCTCAAGATAAATCATACTCGGGTGAAATCGTGAGACCTTCCACTCAGTAATGATTCAACTGGAAGAATTCGATCCTTCGGCTGCAGATTGCCTTGTTGGGATTGTGAAGGTTGAACTCTCTGCACTTTCCTTTCCAGAGGGGAGAGAGGTAGACTCACAGATCACCGAACATTTGGCAAATGTCTTCAGACGTATCAGTCATGGGTGCGATCGCAACAACGAACAGAATTATATACCAGCTTTTCTCAGCTCTTCTGAATTCGAGACCATCATCAGAGATAGTCAGCTGACTCGTGAGAATCTGCATCGAACAATACAAGATAGGTCATATCGTCCATTTATAAACATGCAGAATGGCGAACTGCATTGCTTGCATGGAAAACATCGAATTGAAGCAGCAAAGAAAGTTTTCAGTGCAGAACAAAGATGGTGGACGGTCAAGCTTTTCTTCTTTGACTCATCAAGTAAGCAGGATTCCTTGTCGTCATTGCACTGAACATGTATTAACAGATTAGATTGTCTAGCTGCAGGCTTCGCTTTGAAGGAGGGGGAAAGTTTCTCACACCAGAGTCACACCAGACCAAATTCTCCGACGGCGAAATTTATCGTAAAATAAGATACCATGAGACGCAGAATAACCAAGACCTTGTTGAGGATTGGGAGTTGAGATTGGGGAATGGGAAGAGAGCACACTTGAAGCAGCTGCTAAGTCACTCACAGCCATATAAATCCACTTTCGATCAACTGTTGCAGTTCCCTGGCCTCTGGAGTGGTCTCGAATTAGGCAATGTTCGAAAACATCTTGCTACACGATGTCATGAGGAGCTCCTCTGTTGAGACACATTCTCACGGTATGGACAGAAATAACACAAGAAGACCCCTTGATATGTCGGGCTGTAGATATAGACACGGTACGGAGCCTTCAGATGCGTGCCCCTTCTGTCAGCTTGTCGGACCGTGTCCACATCACCCATGAAATGGATAATTTTACGATTTTTTCAAAAGTTACAAACGTCATGCGTCGTGATAGAATCAAGCAAACAATTCTCCAACTCCCAGGGATAATTCCTACGATAAAGTCTTTTCATGAGAATCTGAAGTTCTTAGAAACGGCAGCCAAAATAATCAAGAGAGAGATCTTCGATAACAAGATACCTGGCTCGCTATATCAAGCTATGCAATCTATATGGAGAAGTACAAGACGAGCTATCGTAGAGGTTCAAGAGGGGAACTTTCGATACGTGCCACTATCTTCGGAGGATGGCATACAGCACATGGCGTATGTCCAAGTGTTCTTGTCTGCCTTCAGAAATTTTCCACAGTTAAGTTATGACGGCCCACTCAAGGAGAAGGGTGAAGTGATTGTGCGAGGTATCCCCAACGCTACTATCCGATACCAATTCCTCAAACGAGCTCAGCTACTAGGCTTCCAAAACGCAGTGATCTTGAAAAATCTGGACGCGCTTGAAAATGCTCTCAAGAACACCACTCCAGAGATCGCGGTGCCAATCACACCGGGGTATGAGAGCATTAAACGAAGGTGGGGTCGCCCGTTCGAAAGATCGCACAGGCATGTCCGCGGAAAACTTTTCTTGGCCATCTTGGTTCTCTTCAACTTGAGCTTGAGGCCAATCCATCAACAATTTTTGTCCACCAAGACCGTCTGCAGGCATTCTTTGGATACACATCGGTAAACTTTCAAGCTGCCACGCCAGCCCATCTCTCATTGCTGTAGATATCAGAGCCACGTAACATGGTAAACCACTTGCAAACTTCAAGGAATGTGCATCGAGCAAATCCAATCATAGCAACCAGCAGACAGGATCATGTCAATGATGAGTACAGTTGGCCAATCGAGCCTCAGCAGCAAGTACTGGTTCCGGCGAGGACTGTAGAAGTCGAGCTCGACCATCAATTTATGAATACTGTACAAGAGGCAAATGATGTCTCACGACACGTTTTCGGCCCCCCTCGAGAAGCAGCGTCGCCGGAGACAACAATGACTGTACAAACGCAAACAACATGGCCCGAGGGAGCGAGTAGTCCTTTACAGGGTACGGCCTTTGTGTCTCCTGCCTTGCAGGATCTAGCGTCTCAGCTTGGGCAAACCGCAGTGCATGTTGAGCCAGTGGCCGAGGACATAAACCATCAGATTGATAATTATGTTGAAGCTGGATCAGAACCCGCAGACAGGGTTGAGCTCATGACACAAGCCGCGGATCCCTTGATACTGTATAGCCAAACCGATTCTGATGATGGGATGAACATGGAAGAGATGAAAGGTGCAAGAGAGAGCGCAGAATGGCATTCGGAGTCAACTGCTGCGTCCTCGGAACAGAATGATCAATCTGACAGATTCTCCGATAAAGTACTGTCGTCGGATTCCAGAGTGCCGGCTCTTCACTTTGCGGGGCAAAATCCGTATCATCGCCACTAATCGTACATCCGCAAGAATCTCGCCATCGTCGATCATATCTCAAGAACACAGTCAAGCCTCATATGCGGGTGCAGAAAAGCAGGAGATCGTACCTACGACCGCAGATGAAGCAAGGGACTCCCAGCAAACCTCACATTACGGGACATCGAGGCCGTCGGACATTCCTCGTGCCAGAAAAAAGAATCTTCTCAGCATTAGCACAAAAGGAAGCGCCGAAGCCATTTGCATCGGCAATGATTTGGACCAGGTCCAATGAAGACCGTATTGAGGCTAGTTTAAAGACTTCCCAAAGACACCGGTCTTATCTAGAGCCCCTAAAAGACGACGTCTTTCAAAATCAGACTCGTCAAGTGGTGCACTTCATCGAACATAACGGAATGAAAGTATCAATGAAATCAACGACAAACATTGCCGAGTATTTAGAACAACGTAAGGGATGGGTTGGGATGATCGTTGAGAATATGGAAGCTAGAACTATCAGATTAGAATACATCACTGCATACATTGCAAACGGGAGTCTAAGCCAAAGCAGGACTCTTGCTTTAGTCAAGTCAGTGTATGCTGAAACTTTCAGGTCTAGTCCCTCGAAATGGCTAAGTAGAGCATATTTGCAGGTGCGGAAACAATGAACATATGAACTTGGAAATAACAAATTGGATTGAAACATATTACTTCATAATCATATATCTATCTCACTATTGAAGACAAGTAGCAACCCAGAAAAATAAAAAAAAATAAAAAAACATAGATAAAGTATCAAGGAGTAGGCCTTCTAATCATGAGATCCCAATTGAAAGTGCTCGGAACGTAACTCGACTGTCTTCCTTTTTCTTCTTCTTCACAGAGTTATTCCTAGATTTTGGCGATGACTTTGCAGAGAGACTGTTGCGCTTCATTTTCATCTTTTTGGAGTTCTTCACGACCATCCGAGGCGAGACCATAGGACTGCTGACTGGTGTGGCTTCGTTGCTTGACAGAATCTCTTACTCGTGTGGCGATGTGTTCTCACTGTTACCCTCGCCCTCAATCTGAAACCCCGCCCGAGCAAATATTTGTTGGTTGACAAGATAAGTCGGCGGCTGGGCGTTGGTGGTGGAGATGGCACGAATCGGCGTTGGTGTTGTGAGGTAGGTTTCGGGTGTGGATAGTAAGGTTATGCCGCGCTGCTCAGATTAGAACAATTTCCTGCGTCCATGGGCACGGCATACTCACAGGATTGTTGGGGGGAATTCTGGGTGAGATTGATAGATGTAAATCTCCGATGCCTCCGAAATGAAGAGAGTGACTGGTTCGCCATATCTGGTGAAGATGCGGTTATATTTGCGCATCAGGCTTTCTCTCGTCAACTTGAGTTGACCCCGAGCTTTGGCGTCCAAGATTTTAGGCATGTCGCCGAGAAGTTGGAGCAGGAGAAATTGAAATTGCGACGCGAAAGTGGTAGTCGCGAATGTGTTAATTGTGAGATCTGGAATGAAGGAAAAGCAGACCTTTAACTCTTGAGCCATTCATGTTGGTTTGTCTAAGCCTCTTCGTGACTCGTCGAGCTCGCACGCGGCAGGCCCATCAGCGGCGCTTGCGATTGGCGGGAGGCACCGCACCAGAGTTTGGATCCCGTGTTGTTGTGAGTTCTCTTGGCGCAGACGGCAAAGAATTGACCACTGATTGTTATGCTCCAGCTCATCGTTGCATTCGCAAGTATCGCCCTGCTGTCACTTTCTCCTGTTCGAAGATTCAAGTACGAGTTGTTCTTGAAGCTACACCTGCTGCTCTCCTTTGCAATAATTGCGTCTCTATTTTGGCACTTGCTTCCTGGCACTGCGAGGCACATCCTCTATCCCCTGATTGCAATTTCTTTATGGTTTTTGAGCTCAATTATTCGTTTAGGGCAGCTTCTTTATCACAATTTAGGCAAAAGGATAACCCATCAACAAGTTTTGATCACAAAATACCATCACTCCCCACGCACTCTGGGAAATAGCGTCTATCGGAAGGTAGGAGCGCTGAAACTTCAAGTCAACCTAAAACGGCCGATGACAGTTAAGCCTGGTCAGTATCTTTACCTTGGTACTAATGATCTTCAACTTCGACATAGGGTTCAGTCTCATCCATTCGCCCTAATGTGGTGGGAAGATGCATTTGCTGCAGTGGGTCCTGATGCCGTACCTACGAGGGCTAGACAGCTGACCTTTCTCATCGAACCACGAGATGGCATGACAGCAAGATTGACGAAAGAGAATTCCTTGAGCCATCTCATCCTAGATGGTCCCTATGGCCAAGATCATCGACTTCAGCGATATGATACTGTTGTGCTTGCGGCCAGCGGTATTGGCATAGCTGCCATGCTGGGATATGCTAAGCAATTGATATGGTGGGCATCGAATTCTGCGCAAAGACGCAATGTGGTTCTATCGAGTCAGGCAAGGCTGAAGAGAGAAAAGCAGTGAAGCAAGAATCCAAGTAAACGATGGGAGCTGCCATCTCTTTATACTTGCAATAGGGACTAAAATCGCAACCGAACTTATGTAAGCTTAGTTAGAGCTTGCAGTAACATGATGTTTAAAATAATGAAAACTCACAAGAGTTAAAGTGAATGAAATGCTTCAGAAACCACATTCCCAATTCCCATATTGTAGTTTACAAGTAACCGAGAAGTGGCTCGGCCAATAGAGGAAAAGTGGGGCCACGTGACAAAGCGCTTGATTGAGCGTTAGCACTTGATTGGGCGATATGATCGCTTGGGTATAGGAGCTGATAAGAAGTTCGTTGTCAATCAGCACGCATTCCGAGCACTTTCTGCCCCAATCGGGAATCCGCGTTTGTGGTTTAGTGGTAAAATCCATCGGTATGTCCAATCAAAAACCTTCAAATAACAATAGCTAACATGAAAACAGTTGCCATAAGACATCTTCAACTTCGATGGGCCCCGGGTTCGATTCCCGGCGAACGCATTTTGTTTTGCATTTTTTGGCATCCGGGACGAACAAAAAATAAAAGAGTCACCCGACTAAGGTGACTCGATTTTTTTTTTGCTGAAGATATTTTGGACTCTTCCTCTTTAGCCGAGACAGAGCCCAAGCTATCTGCTCTGGATTGGAGAAGCGAGAAACATCGGGCAGGGAAATAATGCTTGGAAAGCAGTTCAACATGAAGAAAAGATGAAACTTACTGAAATGTTCATTCTCCTTAGCCTCCTCCTCAACTTCTGCTACAACTTCATCCCCCTTCTGCTCAAAAACAACATTGTGGTATTGTCCAACGATCGTCTTGTCCTTGCCAACACCAAATGCCGTGCTTCCACTAAGAGTATACGCAAAAGCATTCCATCCTTCAGGCAGATTTTGTACAACCTTGCCTCCCGGCTTGATCTCGATGTCCATAATCCAAACTGGTGTATACGCAAGTTCCTTGACGCTGTCGACTCCATGGCTTTGCCCTGAGATAACCTTGATATGCACCTTTCCATCATCTACGTCCACACTTGGAATCTCCTTTGCTCGAAGATCTCGGTACCGTGGCTCGCACTTCTTTAACTTCTCTGGCAGATCAACCCAAAGTTGCATTCCCACGTTGGCGCTATCGTCAGGGTTTTGTCGTGGCATTTCTGCATGCATTATGCCCCGGCCTGCAGTCATGAATTGCAGGTCTCCAGCCTTAATTGTGCCCGCATTCCCAGCAAAGTCTTCGTGGTCCACTGCGCCTTCCAGCAAGTATGTGATCGTCTCCTGCCCGCGATGTGGACTATAGACAAATCAGTATGTAAATTTGATAGAGTTCCTAGAGCCGAGAAGCACATCCGAGAAGCTGTGACACATTTCCTTTGATGAACAGCTCTCGAGGATGATCCCGAAGATCTCGGCTCCCAGATTGAATATGAGACAAGGGCAGAATTTGACGTACTGATCCGGGAAGCCTGCTCCTGGTTTGATCGTAAAGTGGTCGAGCATGAGGAATGGAGAGAAGTTCTTCAGTTGTGGCGTGCCGATAGATCTGCGGACTCGCTCCCTCAGCTTACTCGACTGCAAGAAATGCCTTGCGGATAGTTCGTGCGACCGTCATGTTTGCAGCTTTCGGTGCTCTGTATATAGAACGAAGTGGGAAAAGAGGAAGACCTTTAAAAGACGTTGTGTTGGTGTCAAAGAAGTCGGTGGTCAATGATTCGATGGTAGTGAGGAGTGTGTCTCTGAATGTAATGGCGAAGAATGCGACAGTGATAGAAAATAACAGGAGAAACACCCTCATCAGGAAGGTCTGGGTATCTTATAGGAAAGAGAGAAGAAAGAAAAAGAATGTTCTTTGCAAGATTTCATGAAGACTTATGCATTGCAATCCGCAGCCTTGGGAGAATAATTGATTATGGGGCGCTGAGTAAAGACCGGATAAGCATTCGTCACTGGCGGGGGTCGACTCGGCAACTGCACGAGGCGAGGCTGCGCTGATTCTATGGGACCTGTTCACGAAAAGACTTTCAAAGACATTGACGATGAATAATTCATTACAGAAATCGGGAGATGATAAGCAACTCCAATGCATGTCTCTAAGACACTGATTTGGACTTCACTCACGACACCCTACACTGGACATGACGGCTCTAGCTCTTGTCCCCAAAACCTGTACCTCTACATTTACTTTCGATAAGTTTTGCTCTCAATACTCCATTCCTATTTCTTAGTAGAAGAGAAGAAAGTCAAACACTATTGAGAGTAAGAGGAAAAAGAAGTTGGTGCCTGAATCTCTAGGCAATAATATTGCCAACTTTTGAGATTACCGTCTCAACACTCCTCTGAGAATCTACACATCTCGAACCTCCCTTTCCGAACGCGCTTTATTTCCGCTTACAATACGGGTGTCAATTGTATATGCACGATCACGAGTCTCGATCAATGCTCGACCAATAGTCCAACTGTCAGGTATCAGACACTGCTCAAAGTATGGAGCTCAAGGCGGCTCAGTCATGCTGCAGCTTGGCCTGGACGTGCTCTGAGCGGAATCTCGATTGATAATGTTTTTTTTGCTTTTGCTGGTCGGCGAACTTCCATCTCATCCTCTAGTCTTGCTCCTCTTTCTAGTGCGGCTTCGTGGCGGTTGTCTGCTCTATCTGATTGGAGAAAGTTCCTCAGCCTCAGCGTCTTCGTACTGTTCCGTGACTATCCCAATCGCGATCATACACGATTACAGGCAGCACTTACGCCCGAGTGTGCAGCGGAAGGAAAAGTGCCCGAAACAATCAAACTCCTTAGGAAGAAGCATTTCTCCTCCACCTGTACTTGATGCTCAAACACCTGTACTAATTCCAGTAATTTCCAGTATGGATCCTTTGACTGTGATCGGTGCCGTTGGGGGATTGATCAAGACCGCCGCCTTCCTCTCGTCGACCACCTCGAGAATCGTATCGGCCAGGAACAAAGGAAGCCATGAAATTGTTGCGGTAAAGAATACGGTTGACATCATACGCTCAGTGCTTCAACAATTACAGATACTACTTCTAAAGCAAGGCAACATCGATCCCGAACGTGCGTCAATGCTCTTTGTTGGCGACATCGTGGCTATTTTAACATCATGTGTCTTAACTATGTCGAACTTGGAAGGATGCATCAAAGGGCTCAAGGTAGATGACAAACTAAAACTGATCGATAGCATCAGATGGAATTCGAGGATGTCAGAAGTGCGCAAGTACAGAGGGGAGCTTGAATCATCCAAGATTTCTCTCAATCTGGTGTTGACCATAATGACATGGTAATGTCCTCACGTATGTCTCTCTAGGTCTTATCTGGCTGACTTCAAACTCAAGTCAATCCGTCCAAAGTGCCGAGATATCCGCTACCGAACTTAAAGTCCTGGTTGTGAGGGTGCTAGAGGGTAACCACGATCTATCGAAAAGGATGTCCATCATGCAGAAGTCAATCGTGGGCTCGATATACAGCTCTGAAAATCACGATACCGTTTCTCTCGCAGACACAACTACGGGCTTGGACGGTACCTCAAATGATCCTCTGCCAGTCGCCCAGCCGAATCTCCGGCATCCTGTCATTCGTGCCTTCGAAGAAGAATTGAACAGCTCGTGGGTGTATCAAAAATCGCGAGGTCGGAGAGCCCGAGCTCGTCCTTTCTCCATGTCTAGCTCGGCTCAGTTGACACAGACATGGTCCGTACTCTCTGGACTTAGCCTTTCAGAAATCTCAAATATTTCTGTTTGGGCGCTGCCAATACAAAGGGAGGATCTGGTGAATAGCGAAATGTACTGGTCTGAAAATGAGCCGAGTCCTGATTTTGATCTTGAATCACCGGCCTCTTACAGAAAAGAGCCGAACAGTGTCGTTGGTAGCCATCTACCCCAACTTCCGGATCTTCTGGAGCGAAATCCTATGCTTGAGCATTCCGACGAGCACGAGCAAGCTCCCGACAAGATGTCCGAGACCTCTGAGTTACTGCACCAGTCCGAGACGGTAGCTACTACGAGTGCCAACGAGGCGACACAAGGAGAGACTGAAGACTACCTTGTCCTTTATGTTGTGGCGAGCTTGTTTGATTTTCATCTCGACCTGGAGAAAGTCGAAGCTGGCTATACATGGCTGTCGTACAATGCGGGCGACGTAAGAAAGAATTGTAATGCTCAAGATGAGACTTGCTGATCTCAAATAGGTCTTTGATGTTATTGGTGAGAAGGGCGAACTTTGGCTTGCGGTAAACCAAGATGATTCTCAAAACAAGGTGGGATGGCTTTGGAGTAAGCACTGTGCAATACTACCGCCTGAAGATCTGAAGCTAGGAGATGCTCCGAGGAGGAGACAAATACAAGTACATCGACGGCGTGCTCAAGGTTCTCGAGAGCACGGTCCCGTGGACCTTCCAATATCTCGCGTGGCAATCGACTCAATCCTCAAGTCCTTAACTGAATTGCCTTAAAGTCACTAAATATTAGAAGATTCACGGGATGGGTTATGGGCTGTTTTGGGGGCTGAAATTGCGGGGTCGTTAGTCCTCTTCTTTCACTCCTAATTGAATCCAGTTCTCCAGACTCTTGTCACTAGCAGCTGTCCCTTTGGACCGGCGGGCCGGCATCAAGATGCTCTTTGTCAAGGAATGGTCTGCTATTTTCTACCCAGTCGGCTATCAAACCGAGGCAACGCACTCCAATTGAAGGACGTCCCCAAAAACCAAAGGTTCACCCCTCGCATTCAATTGCTCACTCGGATCAGCAAAATCTCCACGTGAGCACTTTCATGGGCAGGTAATCAGGCGGTGCGGGCCGATTGTTTTCCATTTATGGTTAAACTGCATCTGCATTTGATTCGTGGATTCCCCTTGGTGGATAGTCACTCCCCACACTACCCCAGATAAACGAGAATATGCATCGGCACTCAACCCGAAACAAATCGGTCGTCTCTCTCCGACAGGCCTCTGAGGTACCTGTTCGAGATTAAATCCGCTCCTACCATATTCCGTTCATCAGTCCATCTTGTTTACCCAAATTTTATCCCCTACAGGCAAATTTGATTTGGGATTAGGGTTTACTATTTCTCCGCCAAAGACGTGGATGACCAGGGAGGTTCATTCGAAAGTTTCGTCTTGGGACTAACTGTACAGAGGTACCGCAGTAACTAGCAAAGGAGGTTCTGCGGTAGCAATAAGGATAAAAGCAATGATGTCTCCCTTATTTATCTCTTTAACCAAATCTTCGAATCTCTCTTGGCAGACATGTACGCCTCAGCCCTACTTCCTATTGTTGCTCTCTTCCCTGTTGCCCTTGGTCAGCTCAATGCACTTGCCAAGGCAAAAGGACTGAAGTACTTCGGTTCAGCAACCGACAATAGCGAGCTTTCTGATACTACCTATGTCTCTATCTTGTCAAATATCAGCCAATTTGGACAAATTACTCTCGGTAACACGCAGAAATGGGTCTATACGGAGCCTACACAGAACACTTTCAGTTGGACTCAGGGAGATGTGATCACCAGTTTTGCTGAAGGCAATGGGCAATTGTTGAGATGTGAGAACCATTCCTCTATTTCAATTGTTTAGATGCGTCAGCAAAATATCAGTATTATCTGTTCAAGGGCTAGAACGGATCTAGAACGACAGACTAATAATTCCAGGTCACAATCTTGTGTGGTACAATGAGCTTCCGAGCTGGAGTAAGCTTCACTTTCCGTCTCTCATAAAATTAAAGTCTGAACATTCTAGTTACCTCTGGCACCTGGACCAATGCAACTCTCATTGCCGCCATGAAAAATCACATCGCAAACGAAGTGACGCACTACAAAGGGCAATGCTATGCCTGGGACGTCGTAAACGAAGCATTCAACGATGATGGCACATATCGTGTAGACGTCTTCTATACCACGGTTCGTCTCCCAGCCCTACTCATCTCAATATCTAACAGTCTCAGATTGGACCCGAATATATCCCAATCGCCTTCGAAACAGCTGCCTTATATGACGACACAGTAAAATTTTACTACAATGACTACAACATCGAATATGCTGGGGCCAAAGCAACAGCAGCGCAAAACCTCGTCTCTTCACTCAAAGCCCGCGGTATCAGGATCGATGGCGTTGGTCTACAAGGCCATTTCATTGTCGGCGAAACACCATCCCTAGCATCCCAAATCTCGAATCTCGAATCCTTCACGGCTCTCGGAGTCGAAGTTGCATACACAGAACTAGACATCAGATTTTCGAGTCTGCCACCCACCACGGCAGGATTGACACAACAGGGAACAGATTATGTCAATACAGTTATGGCGTGCGTGGAAACGAAGAATTGTGTAGGCGTCACAGTGTGGGACTTCACGGACAAATATTCGTGGATCCCTTCGACGTTTTCGGGACAGGGTGATGCTTGTCTTTGGTATTCGGACTTTACGCTTCATCCTGCGTATTATTCTGTTGTGACTGCGCTCGGGGGAACTGCGACTGCGACTGCTTCGACCGTTACTTCATCGGCGACGACGTTGGCTACGAGTACGGTGACTAGCACTAGCGCGAAAGCGACTACGACGAGCAGTTCAGGAGGAGGTGTTGCGAAATGGGGACAGTGTGGGGGAACCGGATGGACGGGAGGAACCAGCTGTGTAGCTGGGACGACTTGCACGTATAGTAATGCGTATTATAGTCAGTGCTTGTAAGTTTGAAAAGTGATTTGGGGTTGTTTGGGGGGTTATTGCGTGCGAGCAGGGATTGATGACAAAATTCCCGGAGCTGGCTGAGTAAAGGATTGTATATATCGTGACCGCACTCTCCTTCCTTTGTATATATTCAAAGATCAAAAGTACATATTTCCATCAGGTTCTTGACTTTGTGCCACGAGATATTGGATTTGCGCAAACACCAAGCTCCAATCAATTGGCCCAGCCAACTCCGTATCAGCCACCTCCCCTCCATCTTCGTGTAACACTTCTCGGAGGCTATTTTCGACGACCCGTCACACAAACATTTGCATTGTTCCTCGCACCCTCAGACCTAGACTAAGGCATATTGGCGGGTAGATGCAGCAGGAATCAATAACGTCGTGTTGCTAACACGAAGTCTTGGTGCGGATTCGAGAATAAGTGCCGGGATCGTGCTGCTGAAGTGTTGTGAGCATGGCATTGGTGCACAAACGGGGATGGAGGTTCGAGATGCGGGTGGCTGCTGGGATTCGGTCGTATTTTGATGTTTGATGGCAATCCCCATGCAACAAGAGTTATTGTATCGGTTCCTGATTCTAAATCCTCGAGATGTTTCTCTTTGGTAGTGGGAGGATGATGAAGAATGAGCAATCTCCATGATCTGGATTCGAATGATTGGGAACATCGGTCACGGAAAAGTCCAACTCATGTCCCTCACGAACGAGCTCTTGCCAACTCCTCCCTAGCAGCATCTCCGTCTCTGCTCCAGTCGACTTCGACAGCGTTGTCTATCCCAAGACCGGAAGTCACAAAAGCTGCATCTGCGCATCCGGATCAAAGCAGTTGTCTGCTGAACTGTCGAGATGTGTTCCGAGATTCAATATTGTCTTATGATAACGATTTTCACAAGATCTGCAATATCCTTGCTAATGAGAATGGTGATGTTATCTTTCATGATTTGTATATTTGTGACGAGGGCTGTGGAGTTATGGTGGGTGCGAGCCAGGATGGTAAGGCTCTCAGACGATGGAAGATAATGAAGAATAACGACCAGTTAACTATTCACTGAGCAGCTATTGTAAATTGGATTATTTCTCGCTGTGAAAGGTTCTTTGTCTTCACCTGCACGTCTAGTCTTGAGGCTGACAGAAATTTAGTCTCGGATACTTCAATCTGGTTGATCCTGGACCTCCGCCAACAGGTTCAAATACGACAACTCTGTCTCCTTCACTAAGCACTTCAGTCAATGGGCTTCTTATTCAAGCAACAAGCAGCAATTTGCAAGGAAATGGGCAAGAAACAGCAACTATCTCACAAACTGTAACGCCATCAAAACACTTCACCTCACTTCTCTCTAGCTCATTCACCAACTCTCCCAACGCTCTGTCTAGTAGGCCAGCACTGGCGTCGACAAGTGTACCTCTTTCAGACTCGATCAATGTGTACTTTGCGACCACAACGACTACACGCACCTCGATTGCCCCCGCCATCTCGACCATCAGTTACACGCCCACGCTCTTTCCCTCTCTCTTCTCTGCGAGCATTCTCGGCGCCCCTTCAATTACACCTACGTCAAGTTCTTCTCCGTTATCTTTTACACAAACACCTTCCTCAAGACATACAAGTTCATCGCCCACCTCTACCCCGCCTCCACTCCCAAAAATGGACATCAACACCGAAGTAGGCCTCATCCTCACCGTCATCGGCATAGTTTTCCTATTCTTCGCCGTCATCATAGTCATCTTCGTCCGACAAAGACAACGCACCTATTTCCGCACTCTCATCACCAAGCACCGCAACAAAGAGAAATGCGACTCACAAATTCACCTCGCTGGAGACAGTGAGGCTGGACACTGCTCTTGTATCACCCGTCGGCATCGGATGCGGACAAGAGGAATAGTCTATCCTCAGAGCTCGGAATACAGTCGCAGTACATCTGGGCGTTCACCCTCGAGACCTCCTAAAGTTCCGCCAAAAGATAGGAGATATGGCGCGTATTACCCACAATTCTTATTCCCATCTCAGGACGCGGAGGTTGAAGAGCTGCCCATCTCTCCAGTAGTTGTCACTGTCGATGGAATTCGACATGAACTACACCACCCCGCACCGAACCGAAACTTGATGGTTGACGAGCACGGCATCCGCTGGCCGGAACGAGTCGAGTTGCGGGGTGAAGCGAAGGAATTCTTGGACTGGAGTAGGGATTATGATAGGAAAGATGCAGAGAAAAGAGCAAGGGATACTGCGAGGAGGGAGGCTGAACGGAAGAGAGCGAGCGAGTATGATTTAGAGCAAGGGAGACGAGAGAAGCAGAAGAGATATGAGAGGAAGGTTCGAGGAGGCCAGATTCAAGGGGGGCGGGGACGAGGCGGATTTCTGCTGGAGAGCTCGAGCGGTATGAGGATCCTGTCTCCAGCGAATCCTAGGGTAGGAAGCCATACTCAGTCGAATTACGAGTGCGAATGAGTGTGCGACGGCAGTTTAACATGAATATTGAGGGAGGATAGAGTGATGGGCCCTGAGATAGATGGCGTTGGCACTGGGTCCGTTCTTCTAATCGGCTGTCGCTCGTCAAAAAGGGGTTCTGCAGTACTTGATACCACGGGGTCCGATGTCGAAACCTTTTCGCCGAGTTGTGGCATGTCTCCGTTGGGTTTTTAGTCTGCTTTCATTCATTCTTATGAATTGTTTGAGATGTTGGAAGGAGTTTTCAGCGGCGGCGGGGTCTAAATAAGCTTGGCGAGTTTTCTTTCAGGGGTAGAATTAGAGGGGATTTGTCTTTGGCATTTACTTATCTCCTTTGTCGATCTCTCCAAACGATCCAAGAAAAAAAACAATTAATCTTCCTAGATCTAGTCATCTGGAGATATCGATCGAACAATGGATGCAGGCGAGCGTTCATACGTTCTGTTCCACAGTCCATCCAGGTTTGTGATTGCTTGCTGCTTACGGTGGCGCATATCGACTCGTCGTACCGCACTATGTGAGGCACAGCAAATCCCACCTCTCCTTTCTGGCTGAATCGTATTTATTCATTTTGATATAACGCACTTCTCAATTCACTTTCTCGCCTTCTTCTCCGTCTCTCTTTCGCGTCTCGTCCTGGAACAGACGTCTCTTTCCACTCCTCATCCTACCCACCCCAAGAACGTTGCCCTGGACGTTTGCAATCTACATCGATAAGAAAACTCTTCTATACTTGGCAATCGATCAAGAAGACAAAATGGGTCAACAACCATCTATCCCAACAGACCTCAGTCGAGAGCTCCAAGTCATTGGCGCAGGCTTCTCACGAACGGGGACTGTCAGCTTCTCCATGGCCCTCGAAAGACTCCTTCAAGGTCCCGTCTGCCACTCCGGAACCGCTGTCCTCATGCGGGAAGAAGGCAACCCATCCCTCTCCTCATCCTCTCTACTTCTACATTCAACTCACGTGACACAGAATACATCAAAAGCTGGATCAAAATCCAACAACCAGGCGCCAGTCAAGAAGTCATCAACGAGAATCTCAGAAGCTTGACAGCAGGATACGTAGCCACTACAGACACGCCAGCTACTTTCTTCACTGAGGAGTTGACGAAGTTGTATCCGAACGCAATTGTGATTTGCACGACGAGGGAAAGAGCAGCGTGGTGGAAGAGTGCGCAGGCGTTGACGAAGAACATTAATCTTTGGTGGTTGGATGCTATGCTCTGGCCAATGCCAACGTTGAGGTACTTTGCTAAGTGGAGGGATTCGTGTGGTGATAGGTATGTTAGAACAGAGTTCAGGCTGGTGATGAAGAAGTGCAACTAATTTCTTTTTTTAAACAGAATCGAAATTGCTTATCAAAGACCTAAGGAAGACATGGATGGTCCTCGTGAGTGAAATTCCTTTCCATTGCTCAAGGCTAGTTGTTTAATGTACCCCAGAACTCCTAGATATCCACGAAGATTATGTTCGGCGCGTGGTCCCACCAGAGAGACTCTTCTTCTTCAATGTCAAGGAGGGATGGGGACCTCTTTGCAAAATTCTCAATTGTCCCGTCCCTGATGAACCCTTCCCGAGGGCGAACGATGCGGGCGCGATGCAAGAGTTTTTCGAAGGCGTGGTGAAGAAGGCGTTATTGAAGTGGGCGCAGATGTTCGGCGTTGTTGGTGTTGGGATTGGGGTTGGTGTCTGGTGTTTGAAGCACTGGAGGGGGGTTTGTTGTGAGGCGCTTGAGTGAGGTTGGCTTTTCTTCTGCAGTGGAAATTTGGGACGGTAGAAGGATGGATGATGGATGAGAGTAATGTTTAGAGATAATGCATTTCAGCAATGTTTATTCATCTAGTCCCTTCCTTGGGTGACATGAAGATACGTGAACAAGTGGGGGCCACGGCTTAAAAAAATTGTCCGAGGCTTTCCCTACAGTGTACCCCCCTAATCATATGCTAACTTGCCAGGAATAATATAGATACCTGAAACTAACACATGATCAAAGGGGTACAGGAGATCTACCACCTTTGATTCGGAAGTTGGTAGAGACTTTTTTGCCACTTCTTTGCTCCCATTTCATTTTTGCGCCTCACATGTTGCGAACAGAACTCAAAAGGCATGTTGACCACAAGGGCTCAAAAATAGCAATGAATACTTCATTGGAAACAGCTTGCTGCGTCTTGAGTCAAGCTTGTCAATAAACCTCAAAAATTCTGTCATCAAATCCATCAAAATTGAGCGGTTTCTCGCCCCTCCTACTCCTCCAATAATTCGTCGAAACCATCAAGTCCGTACACCCCTGCAAGACCCAACCCCATCTCCTCACGAAATTAGGTGTAAATTCCCAGCCAGAAGGCTCCCAAAGTTCACCCCAGATAATAAGTCCCGTACTCAACTTCTAATTAAAGAGTCCACATAAATCCTTACATAAGTCGAAACCGTCATAATCCTCTCCTGCAAGTATGATATTATCTCGCATCCTAGGTACTGGGAGTAAGTCAAGCCAGGGATGATGCGGAATTTGACGTTGGATGAGTGTTGGTTGCAGTACCGCCGGCAAGAGAGGCATGAAAGGATTTTCGGATTTCGATTTTGAAGCAAAAGGCGATAAAGCATTATCTTCAAGTGTAGATTCAACTGAAAGATTAAGAGTAATAGCATTGTGGACTAAAGCTCGGAAGACGTTGAATTTAATCAAAGTCAGAACGTGATCTGATGTGGGAGAACTGGTCAGGTGATCTCTCTCAACCCACTTTCGGAACTGGTTGATGCTCCTGTCGGACTTCTCGTAGTCGTCCTTTAGATGAAGGGCTACTTGAGCGAGTGCCCAGATCTGAGGCTCGGCCGACATAATGGCAGCGCTAAATGATTGCCATGGACCTGTCAGGGGGTCGTAGTTGACTGGATATTGCCTTAGCTTGCTGATCTCCTTTCCGGGGGTGGAGTTGACCTCGTTGTGAGCCACATGCCAGGCACACCCTTTAACATGTTCAATTGGAGGTACTTGCTGACTCTCTGCTTCTTTGCGTTTCCCTGCAATGCCTTGATCAGTACGGGGAGACACTCCGAACATCAGATCGCTCTCACTATACGCTCTCTGATTCAAACGATTCTGCCTCCTCCGCCGCTCCGCTTGGTTAGACTGCCCTGTCCAGTCGTCATTCTGAGTCTTGGCCTTTTGCTGCTGAGGCATCCTATCAAGTATGATTGGGATGGTATGCATGCTGCTGGTTTCCGCCTCTATTCCCGCAACCATGCTGCAAGAGTGCGCGGGGTTTCGGAGATAGAGTGCTCGAGGTGCCCGATGGGAAGGTTGACGCAGATGTCGCTATTTTCGTGTGCTTTTTTGTCTTCCGAATGATCCCCTGATATCTGCAAGTGTATGACATTAAAAAGCGTCGACGTTGAATTTCCATCGCCGTGTCATTCTGCACGTCGCTTACACCGAGAACCCCTGGCACCACAAAAAGACTAACCGACCAGTGAACTTGTCCATGGCTCTCGCTTATGCAAGTCGATTACAGCGCTAAGACGTTTCTAGAACGATGCCCATGGTCTCTAAAATCCGGTCCTTCGGATATTATCTGCAGGCTTCGTCACCTTGGAGATTCTCAACCCAGCAACCCCATCTCAGTCTTTTCATCTCAGACACGAAAATCAGGGGAGCGTATGCTAAGAGCTCGCTTATGCAAGTCGCTGACGCTAGGATGATCCAAAACGGATGTCAAAGGTGTCAACGGAGTCGAGATAACCTCATGTTGACTAAGTCTTCGCTATGGATATCGTTGTCACAGCCCTTGCCATGCGATGGTAACGGCCTTAATGGAAATTGAGCGCTCAAGTGGATCGCAAGCTCTTTGCATTTCTTCAAAATATATAAGATAGGTGATGCTCCCTCTCTAAATATCTTTCCTCATCACCATCATCAACTGCAACAACATCTTCAAACCTCACTCATACACTCAAACAACCATATTTTCTCATCAGCTTTATCTGCTTCCTCAACTATCAATCATTACTCATCTAGTTACCTCAAAATATTTCAAACACCAAGAGCAATCATCATGTCTTCCAGATACGCCGAGATCCACAAGAACCCCAAAGGCCCAGGTGATGCTCGTCCCACAGCCCTCCAAATCCTCAAAGATCAGAACCTTGGCTCCAGACTCCAGGGTAAGACGATTTTGATCACGGGTTGCTCCTCTGGTATCGGTGTCGAAACCGCCAAGGCTCTCCACACTACTGGCGCCATTCTCTACCTCACAGCCCGTAACCTGAACAAAGCCAAAGAAGCTCTAGCAGACATCGTCTCCTCACCAAGAGTCAACCTCCTGGAACTCGACCTCAACTCCCTCGCCAGCGTCCGCGCTTGTGCCAAAGAGTTCCTGTCCCAATCCCCTCAGCTCAACATCTTCATCGCTAATGCGGGAGTCATGGCCACTCCCGAAGGCCGCACCGAAGATGGGTTTGAGACTCAATTCGGCACCAATCACCTCGCTCATTTCCTCCTCTTTAACCTTCTCAAATCGGCCCTGTTAGCTTCAAGCACACCAGAATTCAACTCTCGCGCCATCCTCCTGAGTTCCATCTCACACCGCATCAGCGAGCCAGACTTCGACAACTTGACTCTGGAAGGCAAGTATCACTCCTGGGTCGCCTACGGTGCCTCCAAGACCGCCAATCTCTGGACAGCCAACGAGATCGAACGTCGTTACGGCACCAAGGGTCTGCATGCCTGGGCTGTGCAGCCAGGTGGAGTGTTGACGAATCTCGCGCAACATCTTCCCGGCGAGGAAGCTGCGGAGATGATGAAGGAGCCTATTCTGCTGGCGATGTTTAAGAACCCGGATCAGGGAGCCTCGACGAGCGTTTGGGCCGCGGTAGCGAGTGAGTTAGAGGGACAAGGTGGGAAGTTTTTGGATGATTGTCAGATTTCAGGGCCTGCGAGAGAGGGGGCGACGACGTTTGAGCATGGGACTTCGACTTGGGCTTTTGATGAGGTTAAAGAGGGGAAGCTGTGGAAGAAGAGCTTGGAGTTGGTGGGGTTGAAGGATAACTTGTGAATTTGTTGGCTGCGATGGTAAATTGTCTATATTGGTGCGTTTGTTGCCAGAGGTGCAAGTCTTACAATTTAAAGATCATTCTGTGCTTGAAATTCAAGTTTGTCTTTCTTCACTCTCTCCTTTGTACAAAGTTGTTTTGATTCCAGAGACCAGCTCGATAGACCAAGAAAAGATTCCAGGGCGTGAAAGGTATTTGTCCTTGGCAAATAATCACAAGTTGATTAAGTAGCTATTCGCCAGCGACAGAGAGGAGAGTTTTATTTCCCTTTGTTCATCGCACCATATGGCTGCTAGTTAAGCAACGCTGTTACTTGGCTAGGGATAAGATCCAAAGATTGAAATGTAGAGAGTATAGGTCACTGGTCGACAATTTGAGATTGTTTGAGTGATCTCCTATTACGTGTCGCATCTATTCATAACTATACTAAAAATGACTGGTGAAAGACCAGATGAGTAGAAATACCGAACACCAACGTTTCTGGGTTAACTACTGCACACATATCGCAGCTATACATGAGCATGAAGAAGCGTCCTTACACTGACGACACTGCCAGCATTTTGTTGCACGTCGCAAGAGGAAGCCTTCGTAGCTTGAATAAGCCTTTCCAGACCAAGGTATCCAATCAGAGCTAGAGATCATATCAGAGCAAGCCGTGCAGTCGTATCCGGTCAAAGGACACAATCCTAGCAGAAAAGGTCCGGTCGGAGCATGAGATCCTATCAGAGGAAGAGATCCACCTAAAGGAAGAGATTCTATCAGAGCAATACAATCAGACCCTATCAGCGCAAGAGGTCTAGTCAGAGGATGACTTCAGCATTACGACATGCAACAAAACTGCGTGAACGAAGTTTAGAGCAAGCCGCAAAAGGAAGGTATCCTCAAATCAACTTCGGAGCAAGCCTTGGATCATCTGAGTAAGCCTTTCCCAGGGTAAGTCTTTCTCAGAGTAAGCCATGGGATCAGAGCAAGCCATGCGATCAAAGCAAGCCATGCGATCAAGACTTTTGATATGATCAAGTATCCTATCAGAGCAAGCCTTCGTAACAGAGAGCAGGCCTTGGAGCAAGTGTTCCAAAGTACGACGTGCAACAAAACCCTTTGCAAGGGATCTCAGTAAGTCTTTCCCAGAGCAAGCCTTGCGATCAGGAGAAGCCATCTGACCAGAGTAAGCTTTTTTGGAGCAAGCCATGCAATTATAACAAGCCATCCAATCAGAGAAGCTCTTCAAAGCAAGACCAATTCCTCAGATCAAGCATTCTGAATAAGCCTTTTTCTGAGAGCATGTTTTGGGAATTGTGACGTGCAATAAATCTCCTTGGAAGGGAGCTCAGAGTAAGCCTTCTCCAGAGTAAGCCTTTCCATGGCAAGCTATGTGATGAGAGCAAGCTATGCGATCACAATATGGCTTTTCCAGAGCAAGCCACGAGAGGAAGCCATCCCATCGGATCAACTTGGAGCAAGCCTTCCGTTCAGAGCAAGCCTTGAGATCAGGAGAGCGATCCGATCAGAGTCAGCTGTTTGATCAAACTAAGGCTTTTCCAGAGCAAGCCATCAAAGGAGCCTTCCTTAAAGCAAGCCAGGAGAGGAAGCCATCCCATCTGATCAACTTCAGAGCAAGCCATCAGATGAAGCCTTCCAACAGAGCAACCCATTCAACAGGGACAAGCTATCTGATCAAAGCGAGCCTTCGAATAAGCCTTTTCCGGAGAGCATGTTTTGGTATTTGCGACATGCAACAAAACTTTTCAGTCCAGCCTTTCAAAAGGTTCAAAGCATATGATGGGCTGCGATGTGCAACAAAACTTCTCGAAATTTCCCAGTTCGGTTTTCATAACACCCCAAGATGAAACCGTCAGAGATGCGACGTGCAACAAACGTCGTCCCAATGGGTACTCAAAAATCTCGAGCACAGACCAGATCGATTTGGAGGCGTGAAGGTGAATCTATAGGAGACTTGTGAGTAAGAACTACTGGTATAGACTGCTGTGATGGATGGACTTACCGCTTGTTTGGTTTTTGGATCTTCTTGGAGTGGTTCTGGCTAGCTTCCACCTGGAGCGGCTTTTGTCTCTCATATTTTTCCGGCTCTATTGAGCATCGCGAGTATCGCATTCGAGTACCTTCCACAGGCGAACCTCTGTTTACGAAAGCCCCGGACCAGGACCCTCACACCAACTCAAAAGTCTTCAAATCAACCCCCCTCTCCCTCAGACTCTCAGGTGTCATCCTCGGATCAACATTATACAACCTCTCCTCCGTCCCCTCATGCACAAAGATACTAAACGTCTTATCATACTCATGTTCCGTCTTCATCCACCCCTTCGGCAACTCCCCCAACCTCGGATCCTCAGGCAAAAACTCCGTCGTCTCTTGGTTAAGAAACGCCCACCAATCCTCGCCAAGATTATCGGCATAATACAAGATCGGCTCAACGTGTTCTGGCAACGGACCAAGAAGGCCTTCGCCGTACATGAATCCTTGACAGAGAGCTTCTCCTATGACTTGGTACTTGCCGTCCTGGACGGGGCGGAGTATCATGGCTGAGGGGCAGCCGAGAAGACTAGCGACCACGTCTCCCGGTAAAGTCTTGGCAGGTGCGAGACCGAATCTCCCATCCGTGGTCGTGTAGAGCGATCTTTCGCGGCAGTGGTTGCGGACGTTGTCAAAGGCGAATAGCTCATCGGAGGAGGCTCCGCCGAAGATTGAATCCGGGATTGAGTCGCCAGATACGGATTCTGAGTCGCTGCTGCTGGGTGGTGATATGTATGCTCTATCTTCATCTGAATTTACGTCTTCCCAGTCTTGATCTTCAATTTCGTCGTCTGCGTTTACGCTCGATATACTTGACACTTCCGGATTGGCGTTTGGTTCTTCGTCCGCTAGCTCTTCTCTTGCTGTACTTGTAACTTCTTGGTCGTTATTTGACTGATCGTCTCCTGCGTTTGCTATGGTGCTCGAAACTTCGTCCTTGGTGTCATCTCGTATATTCAACGCGGACAAATCCAAAGTTCCAAGCTCCACATCATCCTCAGCTGTCGGCGTTGGACGTGACGATGAATCAGACGTCTCCTTGCCACGCGTTATGTGCTCTGTCCATCCAAACACGTAGTTGAGCGCATGGCATAGCGTTTTCTCGATATCCTCAAAAGGCAGTTCATTCGTATTGGGAGGAAAGAATCGCTCCAAATACCGATTTCCAACGACAACGACGCAGAGATTTTTGGCAAGCTTGCTGCCTGGGATGAAAGGTCCTGTGATGTCTAGTCGGGAGACCACACGGCACAGTTCTCGTGCCATGGGCCCCATTTCTGCGTCCCCATCGTCCGAGTAGTCGAAATCCTCGGCTGCTTTGACCTCGCCGACAATGACACCCATTGCTGGCAGTATGTGGTTAACATCTGAAGGTATCAGAGACTCTGTGAGGCCGCCTGCCAGACCATAAGGGAGAGGCTTTGTGAGTCTTTTGGTGGACCAATCCGGTATCCAAGATGGAACTCCCTTGAGATGCTCGTGCATTTCGACCATGCATAGAAGATTGAGACAGCGAGTCTTTCGGGTCCAGTGTAGCATGGCATCTTGATAAACCTCATGCACTTCCTTGGTGAAGTCCGTCTGCATTTCAAGCATACCATGGTCTGAACGACTCAAGGAACATAATGCAAAGACTCTATCTCTTGGGTCTGTACACTTGGTGTGTCTGGTCTGGTAAAGAAGCCTATCAAACTGGTTACTATCTTGTCCAAGCATTAACGAGTATGCTGTCCTCAGGTGCTCCATGACCACGACATCTGCGCTGCTTGTCGGTCTGGGCTTTGCGAACAAACCGAAGACGGCTTTGCGCAAGCCTGACCAAGAAATTCGGCGGAATCCACACATCACAACAGGATTGTGGGTAGCAAGGTGGACTTCTTGCCAGACCCATAATCTCTGGAACCAGTTCCGGCCGAGGAGATTCGAGAGTGCTCGAAACTCGCGCCTTTTGAATGGTAGCGTATATCTTGCGTCGCCCCAGTGCGTCTCTTCCGTCGTCGGCTCCATGACTTGCAGTGAGAAATTGACTTTGATACGACCAGCTATCTCTTCGATGCAAGCTATTGCTATATCGCTGTCATAAGATTCTGGACCAAGCCAAACGACCACACTGTCGGCTTTGGAGTAGATGTCTGCCATTCGCCCCACCTGTTTACTCCTCTCCACGAGATCTTTCTGGTTGACACAGATGGCGTCGATCCAGAATGCTTGCGGTTTGTGGGTATAGCGAAGATAAGGTAGAGCTTCGGCCAAATTCCCAGTCACGGCGAGAGTGACTTCTTCTCCTTCGCCTATGAAGACATCAATAGGATCTTCTTCCGAGCCCCAGAAGTACGACAATGCTTCAAATTTCCCGACATCTTCGTCGTCTGGATTGAATGAGACCATTTCCATTGTCAGATGAATTGGGTCACCGAATTTGCCGGGAAGTAGTTGAAGGAGTCGAATCTCATTAAGGTCTTCGTTTAATGGAGTATACTGATAGCTGGTTGTGGTAGCCTTGCGAGCCTCGGTCGCCTCCAAGTGTGTCTGGTATGACCCCGGACTTGACGGCGAATCGCCATGGCCCGGCTCGTGCGTACAAACGACTGGGACGGATATCGACATTGTGGTAACGAGTTGTGCTTTTTTGGATTACACAAGGCTTCATGTCTTATTTCGTCTTGAGCGTGAGGAGGGGGCGCAAGCGCCGAATCCGCCTGGCCCCCACGCCATTGATAAGCAGAGCCTTGTGAGCTTCATGGAAGTGCTGTAGAAGTGGGGTGTCAGGTTGAAAGAGGGTTTGAGAAATACTGAGGAAGACAAGATCAACAAGCATTGCAGAGGCGCTCAAGGAGAGCAGGTGCAATAAAGAAAGTTTAGATGCAACTTGAAGTCATACGCCTATCATAGGCTCACGTGATTCGAAGTCTGGCAAACGAAAGTAGCTTCACCCAGTAGATATCAAGTCTGTGAAGATCCTATTGAAAGAATTTCGGGTTGTTGTGGCTACGACTTGTAGATTTAACTTGTAGAAGTCCCAGCCTCTCCAGCCCTGTAAGCATTCACACCCACAATCTGAGACCGTAGCACAAAGACTATCCAGGCTATCCCTGAACAACGGCTTCATTCGGCCCACAATCAAATTGGTACATAAATTCTAATAAGCGTTTTTCTTGTCGGCCACAGAGCCTAGGAGACATCGATTCTCTGAAACATGAGCCCAGTAGAAAACATGCGCCATTGTTGCGATGCTCTCACGGGGTGGGAATGTGGGCGAAGAGCCTCGCAATACCCGAGAGGATGTAGACGAAGTTAGATCACAGATGATTACAAGAAGCCACTGATGAGTCTTCGGTCGAACCATTTTGCAATTTTCTAACTTTGGGAGGAGGATTTAGAATTTCGCATGGAGTTTTTTTGCTCTTTTTTCCTTTTTTACTTTTGTGTTCAGAGGGGCAAGCGAGTGTCATTTCGCTTACGGCTCGCGTGGCCTTGTCATCTGGTAAGATGTTCTCTTCCGTTTTGGTGTTGACAGTGGAGGGATCATCAACAGAGGCCGGAAAAGGATTTCACGGCTTTAGACCTCTTTCTATGAAATCATTTTCCGTCAATATGCTCTCTATCCGGTTTGTGATATAAATAGTAAACAGGCATCACCTCTGGATTTCAAGTGTACCAGACGACACGGAATTTACTAGTGTGCTCTCCAAACATACTTTCGAAGATGCTACGAGGCAACGAATTCAACAGGTCTCTGAAGATCTTTGTAGTATTACTATTGTAGTAGTATTAAAACAATCCCACGATTCCGCCCCCTGGGCTCCAACCGTACGCCTGAATAAGCAATCATAGATCGATCGTAACATACATTCATATCTCATAACATCATTTGTACCCTGATTGCTCATCAACAATAATGCCTTCCCTAACCAGAATGAGAAAGAAAAGAAGAAAGAGTAGAAACGCCAAAAAGCAGACGTTTCAATTCATCTAAGATGAACTGGAAACGCGAGAGGTATGTACTTAACACAGAGTCGTAAATTTGAATAAGAAAATTTAAACCTTACTACCATACCCTATGCATGAAAGAATAAGAAAAGGGGATACATGATTTTTCAAAGATCATTTCGAGAATGATCAGAGAGAGGAGTGTACAAAGTGTGTTAATTCAAGACCAGCTAGGGATCTGATCATCAGAGTATTGAGGAAAGACAGAAGGGTTATTATTGAAGAACACATTCTGGAAAGAATCGTGAGAGAAAGAAGGAAAGAGGTTCTGGGTAGGCCCAGTGTACATGGTTTGATCCATGCACTGGGTCTGCCCAGCACCAGACAGGTCGAGAGACATTTGCATGCCGTACATGTCGTTGTTGCTGACTGTGTTCGGGTAGAGGTTGAGGATTGGTGAGTTGTCGGCGATGAAGGGGGTGTCGAAACCGATGCTACTGCCCATAGTTGAGATGGTTTGTTGGGAGTAGAACTGATCGTCTTCGAGTGTTTCGTCGTCGGATGCATCGGCAGCCTCTTGTTGAGCATCGCTGAGAGGGAATTCGGATGCTTGTTCCTCCACTTCCTTCATCCAGCACTTGAGCTCAGACATTGGTGGCCAGTCTCCACCTCCCTTTCCCCCGCGCTTCTCGGCGTCGTCACCCTTGCTGTTCTTTGCCCGACCCTTAGCCTTAGGCTTGAAGTGGGCGCGTCGAAGATGCGCAGCAGCGTTATAGTATGCGCCGTATTTCTTCTTCTGTTGAGCACATGCTTTGCACCTCGCGAGAGCCAATACTGGCTTGGGATGGCTTTGACCATCTGTTGGCTCAATGCAAACCCACTTCTTAACCATCGACTTGTGTTCTCGATCTTGATGTCTTCGAAGCTCGTGCTCGCCGCGAAAGCCTTCTTGATGACTATCACATAGCTTACAGAATACTCGATCGTGCTTTGGTCGTTGATAAGTAGGCTTCGAGATAGCAACTTTGTCTTGTGACCCGTCTTTTGACTCAAGTCGTGTCATCGATTGTGATGAATTCTCGCGAGACATTGTAGAATCTTCGCTGCCACCTTTGGGCTTGAGCGGTCGTGCAGCTGCCAGATTGATCTGGTCCTGCAGACGCTTGACATTTCGAGACGACGACGATAATGACGAAGAAGTACTTTCATTCGACTGGGATTTCTCCATCTTCTCACCATAAGAGGGAGAAGATGTCATTTGCAAAGAATGTGAAAATTGTGACTCGTGACTTGCACCACCAGCACCAACAAGAAGCTGAGACTGCTCCTCATTTGAGGAACGACGACTATGATGAGAGGATGGAAAATGAGCAACTTGATCATACATAGGTTGATCGTCATGAACATCAGAGGAATAAGACGCGTTCGAATTGAACTTCATCATCTGAATACTTTCGAGCAGAGGCTCGGGCACAGTGCACAGACTAGTTTGTCGACTCATACTGCTTGTAAGTGTTGTCGCTGTCGTGAGTGAGTCGGAAGTTGGCGTTGAAGGGATTGGTAGATGGTAGGGGCTGGGAGCACTTTGCGAAGGGTCTCGCATCGATGCCATCGAGGTTGATTGAAGCTGTGACATCGATGTTGATGATATTTGTCGTGCTGAAGTGATCGAGACAGTCGGTGGTAGTGTCAGAGTACCTGACGTTCGATAAAGGAAATCACCTGGATCTTCTCCGAGATGATCTAACTCAGGAACCAGATCCAGTTCAGGTTTCCGAGATTGTTGTGTTGGCTGATGCGAGAATGTATATGAGGTTAAAGGTGGATCTTGAGCCCATGCCATCATGGCAGGATGCTCTCGGCGACGAGACTCGGTGTTGAGGGTCGGTGGCATTGCTCCATGTTGAGTGAAGGGAACGTTGCCTGTCTGTTGTGACGATGTACCTCTGGAATTCGTACGTGTCATTGAAGTGGCCGACCGTTGGGAAAGCGTTCTTCGTTGTTGTACTGATTCGATGCGGTCCTATCTCAGATTAGATGAATTCCGAGGACAAGGCCAAATAGAATGTCCTACAGAAGATGAATGTCTCGACATGGAGGGAACTCCAGTGCTCGACATGCTTCGAGGGACATGACTTCGGCGTTGCTGTTGCTGTTTGTGTATAGGTGATCGGTGATATGATATCGAAGGTGTACTTGAGGGCATAAGAGAAGCTATCTCGGCTTGAAGTTGTGCTTGTGCGGCATCGAACTCTGCTTGCTTGGCTAACAGAGCCTGTAGTCGACTGTCGTTGATAGAAGCAGAAGTGTCTATTCTAAGATTCGACGACATCTTGTGCTGTTGTAATGCTGATGGTTACAGGAAGGAGTACTTTCGACGTTGCGAGTAGCTGTAACGGCTTTGCAGCCTTGCAATGTCAGCGAAGGTTTACTTGGTGCCATGCCGTCAGATGGATAGGCATTAAGATCTACAACTTACTGTTGAGCGAACGACGTTATTGCACGAACAATGACAATGAAGCAGTTCGTCGTGGTGTTTGAGATTGAGAGGGCGATGAGCGGTGATGCTGGCGGTACATGAAAGTAAGGCGAAGGATGAGATGGATGGATGGAGGAGAGACAAACTATGTATTCCTCACAACGCGGCAGACCACCATATGGGGCTCTGCGAGGGATGGGTGCCAATCCCAGGATGATGGCTTGATAAGTTGCCGGGGATATTGAGTCGTGGTTGGAGGGGATGACGAGAGTGGAAGTCGCACTGTTGCTTCTGGATGATGGATGATGGGTGATGCAGGACGATGCTTGCTTGGTGGTGTTGGCGGGATGCATGAGCATTACTTTTCTGTGTTGCTGTGTGCAATGTCCTCGCTTTCCTTGCGAGACCCGGGCCTTTCGACGCCTTCTTAGTGGCCGCGGCGAGCAGCGCAATGCCCTTTCGCAAGCGTTCAGTGGATGATTTTGTGACGGAACTGGCCCAAAGGCAATTCTAATGGTCGATGACAGCACATCTGCACCTTCATCAAGCCTATCAAGGCCATCGTGGCATGCGGGCATATTGGACGCAAGGCAACGGTCCAGCGAGCAATTGTTTCCCAATCCTCACACCGATCGGGCGCGGGCTGCATGCGTGCTGCTGGCACCAGAGACACCATTGGTGTACCGGCTCACGACAACAGCAAGTCAGCGAATGCCCTGTCCTTGCAGTGGACTACAGTGCACTAGATTAAAGTGAAGCGACGAATCATGGCTGCATTTGGTTCCTGGTCTGCCCTGCGGTTCGCTCCGACTGGGACCAGCGCAAGATTGCCTCACTTCTGTCCGCCTCACTCAAACAACGCATCTTATTCGACCATCGTCGAGGTTGAAGGATTCGGATTCGTCACCAAGGTTCCACCGAGAAACACCACGTTGGTGAGGATGGTTCGCAAATGCTCTCCATGTTCGCCCAGCCGGACCATGTCGACCGCACACTTCCCCTCAGTGGCCCATCTCACCGTATTCTTTCCAACGGCTTTTCGGTGCAACCAGTCACGGCTTGAAGTCCTACACCGACACCAAGACATCTCGCGCTGCCAGCCGAGATGCCTTTCCATTTGCAAACGGGGCGTATCTGAAGCTGCATATCATCTGTAGATTGGATTTGAGGCATTTCCAGTAAGACGGCATCGTACCTTTCTCGACTTGAAAGAAGGTGTCACACGGTTGAACTTGAAGAGTCCAGATCTCCTTGGCTTCAATGCCGAGATGCCCAAAACTGTGCTGGCGCTCTCATTGCCTGATTTGCATTCTCGACATGCTCGAGCCTCGTTGACAATATGTTTCACAGCACGTGTGGAACCTTCTCCTCAAGAACAAGGATTGTACCTGTAAGGGAGAATCCGCAAGATCAGTCATTATTGTCTGAAGTTCAGATTGATCCGGTATATATATATCACATGAGAGCTTTGATGACATTTGGCGAATCGTTCATTGTCTGAGTCTGTATGTTGAGCCTAGTCGCATTGCAGATTCAAACTCAGCCTCCTGCAGTCCTGTAGAGTTGGCGATTTTGTCAGCCTTTCCAGTACGCTCTGAACCTCAAAGACAAGGAATTGCAGTTCCATCTATTGTTTCATACATTTGTGAGTGGCAGTCAGTCTATGATGGATTCCGATTCTCAATAATTAAATGTCCTTAATCTCTCGGACTTCCTGCACTTCACTTTCTGCCTTTCTTCGTGTCAGGCTGCCCAACATCACATGATCCAGATATGCCACGTCTTCGCGCATCCGCACATCGCAAGAGACTGACTTAGTGTATGCATCTATTCTGGCAGTTTGGAGGGTGCTTCTTGAGTCCTTCTTTTCATCAACATGATTCTCATTGATGCCCAATTTCAATACACAACGTGGGAGGATGTTTGACTAATCTTCAAAGGTGATTGCGAAGGTCGGAGAGCTTGCAGAGTACTGCCAGCACTTGTCTGCAGATAGAGCTCGGATATGAATCACTGATGATGAGGGCATCCAGCACCAATGGGCTAGACTTCTAGGCTCGAGGGCAGGCTGGGTAGAAAATCTTGCTATGTAACATGATGCCATGGCCTTCGCATGGATTTGGACTTGGGATCGCTGTTTTGATGGCAAGTACACCGAGACTTAAATTTAAAGTTCAATCTCATGACGGCCAGTCTTGATAATGCTAGAAAATGGGGAAGTACGAAAATAGCAGGAAAGGGGTCTCGTAGAGAACTGTCTCTCGTTTTTCGAAGCACCTCGAGAAGATGTGAAAGTGTACATTAGACCAAAACACATGGTAGCTCTTGGTCGTGACTAAAGGCAATTTTCGCCAGTCTGAGATTGAGTGAAGCTCAGAGAAGGAACGATACAATGATGGAATTTCTTCAAATTTATCGCTATCACGTGCCGCGGATAAACTAAACACCGAATCCGAATCGTAAGCTTTTGACCAATCGCAGACAACTAAGATGACAACTTTTACAAGAATACCTATCCTAAAACCAACAATACCTCGAATGCAGGATTAACAGCTTCATAATTGCCATAAGGCAAGATGCGTCAATACGTTACAGCCTTCCTGGCTTCAGCTCCTATAGCTTTGGCAAGTCAAACCGTGTTCAGCGTGCACGATGACTTGCTAGCATTCCCCCAGGTACGACCCCCCAAGCTTCACTTTGCGGTCCAGCTAAGAAGGACAAGTATGAAGTAATCTTCTCCGACTCCTTCGTATCCAATGCAGAAGCCAGCCTCATAGTTGAGCAAGCCTCTTCCGCGATTCACGATCCTCCGCAGAGCTCTACAACGGATGGCATCCAATCTCGCCGTGGAGCTCACAGCTCTTCTGCTGCCGATGTACCCTTTGATCCCTCCCACGAAACTTACGAATACATGTACTTGAACGGAGAACAACACCTATGCACTATACCCATAGTTGATACCCCGCCAAAGAACGAGACGTCCGCCGCCGAAGCTCGAGCTGCAGAACAAAAGGAGTTAGCACGCGCCACTGACAAGGGCTGGGAATTGCTTCAAGATCTCGAGGGCAATTGCTTATATTTTGTCTCTGGATGGTGGTCGTATTCGTTCTGCTACAACAATGAGATTACCCAATTCCACCAGCTTCCTCCACAGCCTGGCAAGCCCCTACTTCCGCCGCAACGAGATCCTACCACCAAACAATTTGTGCTGGGAAAAGCACACGGCAAAGAGAGCACAGAGGACGAATGGGGCAACCAAATAGATGTCCACAGAGGCAAGCAATCGGATGAACCGCCGAAGACGGAGCTACAGGTCAAAGGCGATAGTCGATATCTGGTACAGAAGATGGATGGTGGGACAACATGCGATCTTACCGGCAAGCCGAGAAGAGTCGAGGTACAATTCCACTGTAATCCTCACGTCACAGATCGCATTGGTTATATCAAAGAAGTCACAACATGTTCGTATTTGATGGTAGTATACACTCCTCGACTCTGCAGCGATGTTGCTTTCATGCCACCAAAAGAGACCAAAGCGAATCCAATCGTTTGTCGCATAGTGGTTCCAGAGGATGAGCTTACCTATAGACGAGAACTAATGCTCATCGACGCCAGACTGGAGGCCGATACGCAAAAAGAGAAACCTGTTAACGTTGGTGGGCTGATTGTGGGGGCCGGGAAGTGGATGAATAAGGAGGGGCAGCGGATGCCAATTCCCAAAGATTTCGGGAAGGAGAATCAAGGCAAGGTCACAGAGATTATTGCTAAGGCGAAGAGTAAGGCTGAAGGCGGCAACGTCGAGATGCTGAGTGAAACAGAGATGAAGAAAATTGATCTGGATCCTGAGATGGTGGAGCAGCTGAAGCATGAGGTTCAGAAAATGGCCAAGGAGAAGGGATGGAGAATTGAGGTGGTGGATGCTCCAGGACAGATCAGAGAGATACTAGGCATTGTGGACGAAGATGATGAAGCAGAAGACGACGAAGGAAGTGAGGAGATCTTCTACAAAGACGAGCTGTAGAGGTTCGTCTTAATTGGAGAATGTACACCATGATACCTGATTCAATTCCGTACTGCGGAGTTCAATGGCGTTTGGATTATAGGGTTCAATTCGAAGTCTTCTGGAATCGACGGGCCTCGCGTCGAGCTTTCCATTACCTACCGCTTGCCGTTCCTTTGACAAGCGACAGCGACTGCATGCACCAAGTTCTCAGAGGCAATCGACCTCTCGTACCAATAATATCTCACTGCTTTTAAATAACAATAAAGAAGCATAAGCAAGTGCCTTTTATCCCATTACCCCTCTTTACTTTGTTGCATATCGCACTTTTGAGCAGATGCCGTTTTGCCACTTTGTAGCCGTTTACCAGCTTTTCAGCTTGTTGTAAGACGCCTCGAGATCCGGGCAAGGATCAAGTACATCCTTTTTACAGCCTCGCGCTTCTTTCGCGAGATAGCAGGATCGGACAGTCTCATGATAGCATTGTACTGCATCTGCTTTGTTTGTGTGAAGGGCCACATGTATGGTCAATTAAACGAGTGCTTGTGATAGGGGACAGAAGAGAATTGCACTTTTGACTTTGTTCTCACTCGCTCGGTCGGAGGTTTGCAGCCATTCCGATGTTCGAATAAGAACTCCCGCCCTACTCGTGTTGGGGCTGCACAATTACCAAACCTCTTCTTGCCAATTTCCACAACACATATTTCCTGTGATTCTCCGAGTCGTCTACGATACTATCACCATATTGCTTCTGATTAATCAACACCCTTTTAATACTTATTAAGTATAACGCATTCTTGTAGCCTCAGCAGAAACGCCCTCCGAACTGATTTTGACCATGAAGCCTTCTACGCTATCAAAGAACAACCAGAAATGGGACTTGCGTAAAGAAGAGATCTATCAATTCTACGTTGAAGAGAAGCATACACTTCCAATCACAATGCATACATTCGAGCAGAAATATGGTCTCAAGGCAAGGTCAGTGCCGGCCTCTTCACGCTCTGGTTACTCATTTCACTCATTACCATGCCAAAAACAACTGTACTAACTTATACTGACTTTAGCATGCGGAAGTGGAAGCTAAAGCTCGATGAATGGAAGTTCAATAAGAATATTCGAACAGACGAAATGCTTTTCGTCCTCGCGAAGGGAGAAAAGCGAGCAAAGCACGATGGAAAAGACACCGTCTTCTTTCATGGAGGATCACGAATTAAGAGGCAGAAGATCGAAAAGTTCAAGAGAAAGAGTGTGGCGAATCAACAGACTGATGGGACTGTCGATTCCAGTAAGTAACATGATACTATCAGTCCGACTTCGCTTACAATTTAGAAACTCCGGAAGCAATAAGGTACCATACTCCAAGCCCGAACGAGGATTTAACCGCCGACGAGCTTCCACTTCCTCAGCACCAACCGAGTGTACTCGATAAAGATGAGCATCCAAACTTGTGTCATCTTCCAACCACTGAAGATGTGGCATTTCGTCAACAAGAAATATTAGTAATGGACAAGCGCTACGAGTTTAACACAATTCATGAGCTATCGGCAGCTGTACCAGGAGCCCTCTTAACTTTCATTCACTTCCATTAAAGATAAAGAAAATGATTGCCAGCCTTGTCAGCTTAGAAGATGTCTTTGCTATGGGTAGGACGTGTACGCAACTCAGCCGCCTGCTGACCAACGAGGAATATTGTGAATCAGTCCTCCAGGCATGTTGTCCGTCAACGCTCAACCACTTGTCGATTAGCTAATTGCTCAGCAGAAGACCGCACCTTACTCTCAAGAGGCGATTAATGCAATGGACACTAAGTAAAACGTACGTGCATTTCGTATAATAGCCAAGCGCCGGCTTGCCTCGAACGTCGTAGCGCCGTTCCTTTGCGCCCTCATTGTATTGTAAGATCTGTTCACTGGGCAGCCGTAAGAAGGAGGAATGGAAAGCTACATAATTGTTCGAATATCTGCGGTATGCTATTTACTCAAATACAATATGTGCTCGTGGTACAATGCTAAAATACAGAAGATCTCCTCTGCACAATGCAAACCTTCATCTACAAGCATTACAAGGCATCACATACTCCGCTACACTCCATTCATTCCAATTCTCTCCACCCACGGCACCTCGTGTCCCTTGCCCTATGAAGCAATATCCCCATAAAAGTACGCCGGAATCGAAAAGTTCTCCAACGCAGGCTCCCCACTCGCCGCCGCCGTCGCATTTCCACTCATAATGCCCACAGGTCCGCCCGCAGCAGCAGGTCCTTCCCTAATGACGGACAAAATCAAGCCTGTCGTCTCAGGGACTAGGTTGGACGTCACCTTCGGATCAGCACATGCCACGAACTTGTCCTGGAGGTCGGTTCCGGTGCATTGAGTTGTGAATGCGGAGCCGACGTCGACGGTCGCGGGCCCGCTGATGGTGAAAGAGTAGGTGCAACCGGCCGGGGAGCATCCGAGATTGAAGTTGGTTACTTCCCAGGTTGTGGGTGCGCCCGGGGTGACTGTTGTCTGGGGCGCGGGAGCGGCGGCGATGGTGGAGAGGAGGGCTGAGAGGAAAACTGCGGTAGTGGTTGGGAATTGCATTTTGAGTGTCTTTTTTGTAGATTTTGAAGAAAGTCTCTTTGGTTCGATTGAGATTATTGAGATTTGAGGATGGGATTGTTTTGTGATGATAACAATGATGGAGGACTATTCTTCAGCGGGAAATACCCCCCTAGTTATACTTTCTTTAGTAGCCCATTTACTTACACTTTTTGTCATTCCATTCTTACTGAAGGATACTTGCTACTAGGTGTCATCCTGAGTAACTACTCAGTACGAGGCTCTCTACGTCACTGAGCTTCGAGAATAGAAACGAATTGTACGTCTCATGTAAGATCTCGTGTTCAAGTTTGGTCACACTCGCGGTTATTCCAATTTGTCGACTTCGCGTCTTGGCATCTCATCTACCTCGTACCAATGAGAGAAACTGAGAGCTTGCTACCGTAAGGCTGATCGTATTACAAGGGTTTGGGTGCCGATCTCTACGTAAATGCCGGTTGTCTCGGTTAATTTGGTTGGCAGGAGAGGCGCTTAGAGATCATTCGTTCCAAAAGGAGGGATTTGTCAACGTGCGCTTCCAAGACAGAGAAACACGGCCACTTATATTAGTTGGATCGCATTTTATTGGGTTTAAGATATTGTGGCGCTCAGAGGTTGCGAACTTCGACAAAGCTCATTTAAGCCATTATCAACTGCTTACATATGGTAATGTTTTTTGTTAAAAAAAGTATTTGACGACGTGGATCTCTGAGAACGCAGTAAACACGAAGACAATTCTTAGCTAGAATAACGAGAAGTTCCTCAGAGCAACATTGAGGATTTTGGGGATTTCTTTCCAAGAGTGCCCTTTCGAACTTTTCGTCGAATCACCAGACTTGGGGCGAAAATAGAGTTTTGAATGCTTGTTCTTGTATATGAGTTGCACTTTCCTCTAAGCGCTATGTTGAAGAGGCGTGTGACGTGGTGTTTGAAGTGTTGTTCTCTCTGTTTGTGGTGCCTGTCCCTTAGATATGAATCAAGCTGTAAACAGATGGTAGCGAAAGCCACAAGGGCAGTCAAACATGACTGCTTGTCAAGTGAAAACACAAATGCTAAGCGACCAGTATCAATCTTTTCCCGTGGCTAAATGGAGGATTCCGCATATCCTGATTCTATTTTGGCCAAGGATAGTGGACTCTATGCGATCAAGTTGTTGTGAGACTGACAGTGCACTTTGGCATCATCGCACCTCTCTTGTTCACTATCCCAAATCTTCCATCTATGAATGGTGAACATAATCGGGCCAAGAAATCATACCACACTATTCTATGTATCGTTGAATCGTCAAATTAAATTATCTTAGATTCTTAAGGTAAGATTCCACCATATTTGCCGTGCTAATTACAGCCCAATTCCCATTTGCAACCTTTCTTTATGCAACTCATGATGGCGCAAAATATGTAAGTCTACACCATATCCCTCTACGCTTCCAACTTCTGTTGTCCCATACCTTCCCTCGCCTATGTATAATTAAAGCATTTGCTCATGAGTGACGGACAAACTTAGCTACGACAACCTTGAGTTCCATCAGCACTTTATGCACCTCCCATCACAAACCCACGGTTTGGCTGGAGCGCCTGAATGGCTTCTCTTCCGCTCACTTATCCCATCTGTCATCAATGCCTCTATCCTCGACCTCGGATGTGGAGCTGGCTGGGCAAGTAGATGAGCTGCTGTGAATGGTGCTTCATCCGTACTTGGTATCGATATCTCGAACAAGATGCTAGAGCAAACCAAAGAGTTTCCACGAAGTGCGGTGGTAGTGTAAGTGTTTCGACCTCGTTTCCGCGCCGCTGTTTGATTTCCTGAAAAGAGAACCATTGAGGAGAGTTTGATGGCTTACTTCTTTCAGGTACAAACAAGCGGACCTCGAAACCGTTGGGCTCGAGAAAGAGAAGTTCAACATCGTGCTCAGCTCGTTGGTATTCCACTACATTGTCGATCTTCCAAGATTGCTGAAGGAGATCTTTGAGAGCCTGAAGCCTGGTGGTTCGCTAATCTTCAGCGTCGAACACCTCTTGTACACGCAGGCCACCAACCCAGCTTGGAGTAAAGATGCCACTGCGCTTCCAGGAGACAACTACTTCGAAGAAGGACAGCAGACCACAGATTGGCTAGCTGATGGAGTTCTGAAAGTACACAGGACATTTGGGTAAGCTGGATTTGAATCTTTTTGTCAAAGCCACCCACCGTGTCCAACATCAAGAATCTCTACGTACTACTAATTCATTGCAAAGAACATATGCGAATGCTATGATGGATGCCGGCTTTGTCTTTGGGGGCGTGAAGGAATGGGGAATGGAGGGAAAGGAGATGAAAGATGCTGAGCAGTTGGCAGATCGGAGGGGACGACCGAGATTTTTGATTTCGAAAGGGATGAAACCTGATTCTTGAGCTACAGTGTGCCCTCGCGGTTGACACAAAAACCACTGCAAATTTGGGGTTCTTCGATGATTCTAAAATTCATGGCTTTTCGAACCACGAGCCGACGTATATAGCATGGTATCGTGACTACACTGTTAAGCGATCAAGAAAGAGCTGCAAATATCGATTGTCAAAGCGTATGCATTTGGTTATTAAAATTGAGAGTTGCGCTGCTCGTTCAGAATTTGGTCCATAGAAGCACTTACGACCCACTCAACAAATATCTTCAATTTGTTGCGTCGTCCTATCGTGAGGTCCAAGATCTAACTTCAGTGTTCTGCCAAAGAGCTCAAGAAGAATCTCAAAGCAGATCTTCGAAATGGCAGGGTCGTAGCGACCTTTCGAAAGCTCGTCCCGGATAAACGCATCTGGATCAGTTAATGATATATCCCATGTCTCAGTACCATGCGAACAAAGACCGAATTGACTCACGTTGTGCCCAAGCAGGTTCATACCAACTGAATACAAGTCCTTTGTCCCTTAATGTCTTCCTTATCAAGTCTCTCCCCTCGGGTGGAACATGGTTATCCAAGGTGCCGTGGATCATAGCCAGTTCAGCTTTGATCTCTCCACAACGAGCCAGACTATCGTCTTTCTTACCCTGACCAAGAGTCGCACTGTGAAGATCTGTGGCGAAATATGTTACGGCAGCAGAAACTCGAGGATCAAGTGCGCAGCGGAAGGCAAGGTGACCGCCAAGACACATGCCAGTGGCGCCGATTCGGCCATTGCAGGTCTTCAGAGCCAGCAGAGCATCGATCGAGAGTGTGGAGTCTTCGTCATAGCTTGCTAAAGTCTAGAAAGTTTAGGAATGCTCGTGATTTCATCTCCAAACCGAAGTGGCGTACCTTGGTGATTTTCCACTCGTTGCCAGCATCTGTACCTGGACCGTCGTATGCAAGAGGTTCTGGGCCTGTGAACTCATGATATGATGAAGGTGCCGCGACAATATATCCTTGCCCTGCAATTTGTCGAGCAAATCTAGCAACAGGTCCCGTCACTAGAGGACTCGGTGTTAGCAGAATTCGGAGCAAACCTCACCCACGTGATGAAACATGTGATTTTTGAATAAAGCAAGACAAAGACACATTGGAATCGCTATATCAACGAGAGTATGATGCTCGAGAATGTTTGCAGACCGTGGCACAAGCCAAGAAAGATCTCTGGAGAAAATGCATGTTGCATGACGAGACCAAAGTGCCGGAACTGCATGCTCAATGACTTTAACTTACCTTGATAGATCTCGCTGAACAGAACAACACCCGGGAAACGACTAAATAGTGTTTAGCTCTCCCCAACATGTTGCGTGAGTGAGATACACACGCATTAGGATAGTTTGGAATTGCAGGGTGGAAGAGGAAAATCCCTATCAAGATTGATTAGCTCCTGATCGCCACGACCGTGAGGCTTGCTGAACTCATAGAACCGTGCTTTCCATCTGCTTTCGTCGCAATATCCTGATGGGTCTCCTTGATCAGCATTCTGACAGCTTATTTCAATATCTTGCTGTTCAGGTGATACACGATGATACTGATGATGGGTTAGGTTGGAGGGGTAGCTGACTAAGAGAAGCTAGACCAAACCAGGATGACCACTCTCTTGCCTCAACTAGAAATCTATTCTGTTTTCGTATCGTGCCTTCAATGCTTCTCTGCGCAAGTTCCTGGGGACGTAGCGGCATTATCCCATCTAATTAGTAAGCTCGAGTTCTATACCAGTCATAATACGAGCCCCAATGCATCCTTGCAACTTTATATTGCTCTCCCTGCGCGATGTCTTCACGACTTCATCATGCTCACCTCTACTGGCTCATTATCCTTGCTGCAAACTAGCCGTGCCGCATTATCCACACTATTGTATTCTGTGCCTTATTTAAGCGCCAAAATAGTGTAAAATAGAGCTTTTCACCGCGTTGCTTTGCATATCAGCCGTATTGTTGTCCAATACAAAACAAGATTTTGCAACAAACTGCGACCCTTTAAGTGGTAGACCATTCCAAGTAATCAGCACTAGGCTGAAGAGTCTTTCTAACATCCATCTAATCACGAAATTATATACTCCTCTTCATGAGACCATGAAAGCGGTGTCTGGGTATCCCGGCCTGGAGATTGCTTCGATACGCTAATGAGTCTGGCTAAACATGAAGCATGGTTAAAATGAAAAACGAATAAACTACTAACGTCTTTCCTTGTTGCATAGCTTCGTAGGCCATATCTGCTGGAGATTTCCCCGCTCCCAGGACAACCACATGTTGAACTTTTGGGGCTGAAAGGATATTCGATAAAGTAAGGTTTTGCGAATAAATAATTTTCCTTTTAAACTTTCTTTACTTAATGAAAAAAGGGATATAAGGAATAAATTCTTGCTATTAGTAAGTACTCGTACAGGGCGCGGATTTCAGTCAATCGTTGTGCCCCACTCTCGTTGTGCCCCACTCTCCCCCTCCCCCCATCCCTACGTAAAATGTAGATTCGTAGCACTCACATCGAGCAGACATGACCTCGGCCCTTCTCATTGTTCCTCGAGACGCTACTGACCGAATGCACAGCATTTTCGGTACAGCAAAACCAGGAATTCAGTATGCGAGAGCACACTCCATACCGAATCGCTTGAGCATCGTTTTAAAGCTACAATAGGAAGGCCATGTATGACATGGATGAATACTTCGTTTCAAGAACCCGAGTAGAAGGTCTCGCCGTACAGCCTGCATTTTGCCATGGATCAGGATGACTGCGCAGCGCAGATACGCATATACTACCTCCCGTGCTCTAAGCGGTTAATTGTAGATCTTTGGGAATACATATAGTTTAGGAGTTTGTAATTGGCTCGGTCACAAGGCGTTGCTTCTCGTCGCTAGAGATCTTGAGATCATCATTCGTGGATGAAACTCAGTGGCCTCACACGCGAACGTTCAAGAAGCGCTTGGATGTTGCTGAATATTGATGATATAGACCTCAGGTAGCCTTCATACCTCTCAAGTAATTCAATCGAGCAGCGCTGTCGCATAATGTCGAAAATTAGAAGTTCGACAGGGTGCTGGACATGTCGTTTGAGAAGGAAGAAATGCGATGAGCTGAAACCAGCTTGCTATCGATGTACAGTGTCTTGGAAGGCATCACGATGGTGCGAATTCTAGACTGACAAAATGCAGGCTCCAAATTAGGACTTGATTGCGAAGGCTACTCCGAAAGGCCAGCGTGGATGGACAGAGGAGAACAAGAGAAACTCAAAGCAGAACATACCAAAAGACAGGTCCAAAGAAGCTTAAGCTTCGGGAGCAAGAGACGCGCAACAGACCAATCTTTGGATGAAGTAGTCACTTCGGAATCCGTGCCTACTAGCTCATCACCAAAGTCTTTTCGACCAAACGAAGATGGCACTAATCTCCCTTGTCCTGATGACACCACAAACGTTTCTGATGATGGGTCAGAACTCCCCTTTCGAAATCATGATTTTGACTTGGAAAAATCTTTTCGCTGTCCAGAAACTACATTGAAGTTGCACTTGGAACCTTTACAGGTCGATTTCGGACCTAGGTACAATATTCCAAAGTCGGCATCTCACGAAGTGGATGACGACACTTGGAAGAGAGCAATACTCGAACAGGAGAGATCGGGAATAATTACAACTGGGTCTCTAGATTCGTATAACCTGCCTTGGACGAACGAGCACCAAGACTCATCATCCTGGTCCCAGTATCCAACCCACAGCGAAGTGTCCGCAGAATGCTGCCATAGCAGGTCTTCGACCAGACCTTCAACGGCAGAAGAAGCAGATTTGCTTCTGTACTATTTCACTGTGGTGTGCGAGAAGCAATTTCATTTGGAATCAAACTCAAAGGGATGGCTTTACTTAGCTACCACCAGAACAAATATAGCGTATTGGGCAACATTGAGCGTTGCCAGCCACCACCAAGGATCGGGTATGTCTTCCAAACTCGTGTGACTTCGAAGATTGAAGAACGGAGGCTAATTGAGGACAGACTCAACGTCTTACAACAATCTGGCTCTTCTCGAACTTCGAGAAAATATGTCGCTGCTTGACTTCAAGCCAATTAGACGATTCGATATGTTCTTGGAATGCTGCTTCGCGATTGTGCAACTCATGTTTCTAGAGGTCAGTTTGCCTTTGAGCCCGATGGCGATGACATTCTCGATGCTGACGAGCTGCACGGTATCTAGAAGCTCAGAGGGAATCTAGAAGCTTGCAAGATGCACAGGTCGGCAGCTAACACCCTGTTCGCAGATTTCCAGACGACTAAAGATGACCTTTTGGAGTTGACCATGATTGCTTCTGGTACTGGCAGCATAAATTCAGCAATACTCCAATTGGTCATTGTAAATCTCCGCTGGTTTGATGTTCTTCTTGGATGCTCGGTTCGCACCCTGCCATCAATGTCAGTACCACTTCTGGACATATTAGAGAGAAATTCGAAGAACATAGTGAACAGAGTCCGCTGCCAAAGCCAGGTAGCAGCAATCCTCGCACAGGTGCTAGAACTTGATCACTGGAAAACGATCACATTGACAGCCGGGCGGTTGAGTGTGGTTGAATTGGTGTAAGTATTTGAATCTTCCCATCGTTCTGTACATTCCTCAGAGGTAGCGATTCTCTCAAACTTCGAAAGGCTGACTTGTCGATGAACCAGGAATCGAGCTGCGACAATCGAGAAACAGATACTGGCAGACAGCGATGTCGATTACACCGTAGTTGAAATACCAGCATCAACAAATTTGGAGTATAAGGGTGGAATGAACTCTCAAATTCTCAAGATATTTCGAAGCACAGCAATCGTCTACCTTCAGGTCATTGTTGCGGGCGCGCATCGAGACGTTCCTGAAATCAGCAGATGGGTTTCTAATACCGTGGGTCTCTTTCGAGGCTTGCCGAAAGCCGAAACATTCCCAGATCTTGCATGGCCATTTTGCGTGATAGGATGTCTCGCGACTGGTGAGGACAGAGTATTCATGGCAGAGCTGGCAGATGATGCCATGCTGAAAACAAGTTGTGCGATGAGTGTAAAATGGTCAAGTGTCATTATAAAGGAATGTTGGAGGCTTTTAGATGAAGGGGTACTTATAGATCCTGACTGGACGTCAGCTATGAAGAGCCTAGGATGTGAATTGATGCTTTTGTGACGATACCTTGATAGCTTGACGACATTCATTTCGGACATGTCAGTCCTTCTCTTGATGTTTTAAGCAGACAACACTACCTTTTTGCCAATGATTAGCAGTACGGCTAACGTTGCGATTGCATGATGATGTCTCTGTATTGATTGAAGAGGAACTTGGTCTCTTTTTTGGAGGTCAAATCATGCAGTGAAGGCCCCACAAAATGTGCGCTTTTTGTCCAATGATGTGGAGCATCCTCGTAGACGCCGAATCCCCGACTTCAACCTCAACCTGATTAACTGCATACTCACACCATATCTGCTCAATACATCACAACGATCTTGCTGCTGTTTGTCGAAATTTGGATGAAGACCTTGCCTTGACGCACTCGAATACTATTGCCCAACGATCGACATGCGCGTCTCTCAAGTTGAGTGACAAGTTATTGTTTTCAGCTGACGACCACTCTATCTCACCCGTCATTGTTTTTGTCTGTTTGCCTTTACTTTGCCTTTTGTGTTTGTAATATGATTTTGGACACTACTGCAAGAGTTGTTAAAAAAGTTGGGCATTCACGTCGATTCAATGTTGAAGTATCTGGAAAATTCTATCTTGGACTGTATTCTAGAAGTTGACTGAACTGCACCATAACAAGAATAGGTAATCCATTTTTATATAAGTTCCTCCCTCTTCCTAATCCAGGCCATTTGATCTCGCATCCAACACCCTACTCACTCGCATTCAGGAAAGAATGTTCCAGGTCAACCTTACTGTCATCCGTGTAAGCCTCGGCTTATCTATCACAACACGTCAGCAGCTGGCCAAATAATTTCCAACCTAGTCACTCACTTGGCATGATGCATGCAGCAATTACTCCAAGTCGACAGTGGTAGAGAACATGGGTCCCGGGATACTATCACTATCGCGTTTTGCATCGAGGGAGGTAGAGAACATAGGTCCTGGGATGGACTCTCCATCGCGCTTGGCATCAAGCGAAGTGGTGAACATGGGACCTGGGATGCTATCACCATCGCGCTTTGCGTCGAGGGAGGTGGTGAACATAGGTCCTGGAATGCTATCACCATCGCGCTTGGCATCTAGGGATGTAGTAAACATTGGGCCTGGGATGGAGTCGCCATCTCGCTTGGAATCAAGAGATGTGGAGAACATAGGTCCTGGAATGGAATCACCATCACGCTTTGCCATGTCATTTGAGGTGGAGAACATAGGCCCTGGAATGGAGTCACCATCACGCTTTAGGACGGGAGCCGCAACACCAGTGCCAGCAAGGAGAGCCGCCGACAAGATGGCAAATTGAGTGAAATGCATTTTCGATGATTGCTGGGAGCCCGAATTTGACTTTGCGAAGAGGTAAAATGAGATGCTGATGAATGAGGTCGAAATGGATGAGGAATAGGCCAACAGTCGGGAGTACATCTCTTGTTATATACGTTGTTCTTTTGCTTACAATTCGAGTCAAGATGGTCCTTCTTTCAGGCTTCCAATATTTTCTCAGTACGGACTCGGGAGCTTGGTTGAGGCAATCTCGGCGTCACCATGAACTTGCCATCGCGACACGCTCTGATATCCGGTATGCCTTCTTCCTTACCAGACAATTTCAAGCGGTAATCTTGAGTGCGAAATCTGCGCGCAGACAAAGTTCTCCTTGACCAATCACGAGCTAGTTAAAATGCTCTGGCAGCAAATCGTGCCGTTGATCTGCATTTCCTTCTTCTGTGTCTTGGGCCTAGTCATCCCGTTGGCTTCCTATTCTCTCGCAGATTACCTGTGTCGAAAGTACACAGAAGCGGGGCACGCTTCTTCCACCCTTGCTGGATTAACCCCGCGTATGTATCAGCCGCAAGGATGTTGGACTCAAATTAGAAATCCTGAAGGGGGGAAGTCTGACTACCGCGCGGGAGGCACAATTGCTGGACGAAGTATTGATGGCGCATCGCGACCCAGTGGAGCCGCGGTTGTTGCAATGATATCAAATCGGGACAGTCAATAACGCAGCTAAAAAATTACGTGGATCACTTACCCTCTTTCCGCCTGCTATGGTCGATCTCACGTCCGTTCGCCTCGCGCTTCCCGAAGAAGATAGATGCAAATTGCTCAAGGTCGATTTGATGATTCCGTAAGCTGAGAAGCAGTTTCGTGGTTGTGCACGTTGAACTTTCGATGTGGCTACATGTGTAAATGCTTTGGTAACATACTCGTCGGTGCCTCCTCATTCATTCTGTTTCCCATCAAAGAGTACTCGACGATATCACTTAAATTTATCATACGATGGACAAGGCCAAGGAGAGTGTGTACATGCCCGTGCGAGATGATGACGACGAGCTGCCTCTGAGAGTATTTCGATCGCACATCACTCCAAAGTTCAAATGGTTTTGGGCTCTGTTGGTCCTGGAAGGAATGCATCTAGTTTTGATTCTAGGAGGATACGCCTTGTATTCGCTGGTACGATACCAAACTCAAGACAATGAGCTGTCGAGAACATACATGCATGGTCTAAATACTTGTGAGCGAGAAGCAACTTTAACAAGACTTTCTAGCTGACCACCTAGAGACTTTGATCTCATGAAATTTGACACCGTTAAGGACTTTTATGGCGATTCCAGCCTTATGAGTCGAACTGCAGAATCGGATGCTCTGTTTGCACATATTCAGAAAAGTATGTTTCCGAAAACGCTCTGGCATATGATCACTTGCTAAGCAAAGCTCATAGCGGATGGGGTTGTAGCGATTGATACAGAATGGGCTCTCAAACACAACTTGTCTCCTTCTCGCCTCCATCCAGAAGATCCAACTAAGAGTATCTATCAAATCGATATGTTTCATTCCATGCATTGCGTGGTAAGTGCTTTCCGTGCGATTGATGTCTGACTGTGGCTAAAATTTCAACAGTACCGTCTTCGAAATATGCTGACTTCAAAGTTATCACTTGAGGCATGGCCACGCAATGATGACCATACTCTCCATTGCCTCGATTACATCAGAGAACAATTGATGTGCAGTCCTGATTTACTACTACAAGGGACTGTTAATCTCATACACTTCAACATCAGCAAAGGCCACACTTGTCGAAATAGCGAAATGATTACTGATTGGGCAAAATCACATCATTGGGAAGGTCATCGTCAATTTCTTATTGATACTGTTGGTATTCAATAGTCGGGTTATTGTGAATTTCTGTTGTAGCAATAAAAATCCTACATTCGGCCGGTGGTCGAAATAGAAATAGGAGAGCGACAGCTGAAACAACTGATGCTTTAAATTCAACCTACAATTTCTTTGAGCATTTCGTCTACTTGCAAACCCGATGCTCTGCGCAAGGTTATCGTCTTCCAAAGACGCCAACATGTTCTTACGATACAACTCCTCGGCCAGACCTCGCTTACATAAAAAGCCGCGCATCTGTATGATCTACAGTATCTCAACACTAACCCTGTTCGAAACCACTCGCCGTTACAGTGCTTGTTGGAGTCCAAAATTGAGCCATGATGCTTTGATCTGGAAACGTTGCATTGGCTGGTAATTGGGGGCTACTAGATGGGACAAATCACAGCCTTTGACGCTCCTTCACCGCGGCTCGATGCGAAATACGGAAAGCTCAGCACAGCACAGCACCGCGCTTGCACCTAAATCTGCATCTAAGGACGAACACACCGAGAAGAGACCTAATAGTTTCCCCTCATAAGATCTTATGTCCGGAGATAATCTGACGTGATTTTCGTCGGCAACCGAGGGGATGTGCGGTCATGTGACGAGTTTCATGCAGACCGGGCACTTATGCGGCACATTTGTGGCACAGTGCGGCACATCCGGCTTTGCCTGAATCCTTCGACCTCCGCCACAATATAGCTGAGCTATTTCACTTGTGCTGATTCAAATTGCATTCAAACTGCTTTCAGCAGTCTAGAAATACTCATCCACCTTCTCTATGACAGAGACTGGCCCATCCGATGCAGCTATGTCGACGAAGGACGACGATGAAGACCTCGAGATCGAGGAGTATGAACTCAAAGAGGATTCTTTACCCCACCTATCGCTCATGAGCCTAGTCCTTCTAACACTCGGACTCGGTGGGTAGGTGCTGCTCTTCGCAATTTGTAGTCGGCTCCGCTAATACGTTTCAGCTTGCAAGGCGTCTTCGCTGTACAATTCTCATATGGCTCTGTACGCTCACCCTGGTGATTCATGATTGAACGAGATTGCTGACTATCCGAAAGGCATATCTGATAAGCTTAGGACTCAGTAAACCGCTAATGTCGCTTGTGTGGCTTTCCGGACCTATATCAGGAGCCATTGTACAGCCATATATCCTTCTTTGCAGTGACAGATGCGAGTCGAAATGGGGTCGGCGAAGACCATTCATCGCGGGAGGAGCAACAGCTATCGTGATCTCGTTAATTGGCTTAGCCTGGTCAAAGGAATTGATTCTCGGCTTGGCTTCCGTCTTTGGAAGTGAACAGGAAGACAAGATCACTGCAAGTACCACAGCAGCTACTGCAGTGTTGTTTGTATTTGCCCTCAACATAGCAGTACAGCCAGTACAAGGAGGTCTCCGTACTTTGATTGTCGATACTTGTCCGAAGGAACAGCAAGAATCCGCCAATGCTTGGGCGGGTCGAATTATCTGTACTGCGAATGTTTCGAGCTATGTATGCGGTTATATCGATCTTCCCTTCTGGTTTCCCTTCCTTGGAGAAACCCAGTTCAAAGTTCTATGCGTTATTACCTCGATCCTACTTGTGGCATCAGTTGGCTTAACATGTTGGTCGGCCAAAGAGTCTCCTGCAGCAACTCTCGAAGCAGGTCTTCGTGGTGATATGGGGCTATTTCGGAAACTTACTTATCTTACTACAAGCTTTCGACGTCTACATCCTGAGGTGAAAAGAGTCTGCGCGACACAGTTCTTCTCTTGGATGGGCTGGTTTCCGTTTCTATTCTATATCAACATCTATATTGGCGAGAAGTGTAGGTTTTTGCATCTTTCTGTCTGTAGAGAACTTTTAACTGATTGAATTCAGATTTAGATAGCTCTCCTACACACTCATACTATTCGCAGGCGCCCATATCCCAGGCCGACATGACGACGGCAGCTCGAACAGGTTCCTTCGGCATGCTCATGTTTGCTATCATCTCCCTGATATCAGGAATCGCCATACCACTTCTTATCCATGCTACGGACCGCACTCAACACCACCCTCGTGAGCCGCGCTTAATGTCCACAATTCTTGACACTATCTTCACGTGGACCAGCAGCACACGCCGATTATGGATGCTGTCACAGATACTGTACGCAACGTGTATGCTAGTAACCCTTGTTGTTTCCTCTCTTGTAGGGACTTTTATACTTGTTGGCTTGGCTGGTATAAGCTGGGCAGTCACCATTTGGGCTCCATTTGCGATTATCAACACAGCGATATTGTCAGACGCTGATGACGAGAATGAGGAAACTGGAGGCGATAACTATGAACGAGGGATGGGTACAATCATAGGGCTACACAACGTTGCGATTGCCGTGCCGCAAATAGTGTCGGCTTTGGTCTGTGGATTTGTTTTCTGGGTTTCTGAGCGGCTTGGGTTTGAGGATGGCGTTGGCTGGGTCTTGAGAATTGGAGGAATCTCTGCGCTTGCGGCAGCCTTCCTGACAACACGCCTTAACTACGGTAACGAAAACAGTGAAATGATTGCGACGGAAGAATATAAATTAGAAGAGATGGACCAGGCTTGATGAGGATGAAAGATCAGCCGTTCATATAGATCAGTTTCTGCATAGAAATGTTCAGCTTTTCATGATAAGGCACTTATCGAACAAAGTTTTGTTCAATCATGAGCAATGTTTCTGGTGAGACTTATAATCTCTATAAAAGCACCTCGTTTGATATTATATATCAGATTTATGTCGGCACGCTCACATGACTAGTCTACCTCTCGACCTTTGAGACAGACGGTACCGTCTGTCTCGCCACTGTACTAGAGCGAGTTGAATGGCCATGTTCATTGCAGGGCACAAGAGACAAAAGGTTAGAGAAATGAGCCTCATAGATATGATTCCTCGTTGAAGGTAATTATTTTGTAACACGCCTACGTTCTGTGCTCTTCAACAAAAGTGGCATTCCTACGATTCGGCTAACATGTTCAGAAACCTCTCCACTTATGCTTCCATCTGCTATCCCAAAATCAAAATGCTTAACTCTACAGGTACTTGTCTCCCGATTTGGGATAAGCTTGAGGTGTAAAAGTTGAAGCGGGGCTCCTGATGCCATCCCAACTCTGCGGCGCTTTCATCTGCTCCTCGGTGAAATACTCATCGCCCATAGATACTCCAGATCTCGTGGAAGCCGTGACATTCAGACTGAGGATTAGCTTCGCACAGTGGTGGAGATGTCCATCGTTGTTGAATCTAGGTTCAATCATTACATCTGAAAACTGAGCACGGTGAAGCTTCCTCCAGTAGAAGAGACAATGCATGACGTGCCACTCCCAGGATGTGTAGAAGCGCTTCTCTGATCCGGCCCAGGTCGCAATGTCTGCTACATCTGTTTCGTGATTGCGCTCGAAGTCAGAATGATATGTCCAGCTACCGTCCGGCTTATGACCAAGTCGACTGAACTCTTCATCAAGTTCATCGTCTCGGCAATGTGGAGGTAGATATGCGGCAGACATGGTGACATATTTGCAACCTAGAGACTTGGCTTCTTCCACTGATTTGCCGCAGTAACATGGTGAGCCCCATGCCTTGGGCTTGGAAAGTCTGTTGATGATATCGAGTGCACCATTAACCATCAAACAGGTGAGTGTAACGGCAAGTAGGAAAAAGATAAGCTGTTTGCCTGCGGCTGCAGCATTGGAACTAGGCTTGGCAGAGTGTTCGTGTTCGCCGTCGACCTCGAAAGAGTCATTGGATGGCGAATCATCGTGGTCTTCGTTCCACACAGGTAGATATTTTCCAGACTTCAGCATCGGTTCCTGTATTGAGTCTGACCTAGATTCCATTAATATTTTCATGTTGATGTTAGGAGCAAGTTACTGACATATTGGACACTGAGTTCTTCGCCTTAGACATAACGTTTACAGATGAAGATCTCAAATCAGCATCGATATCAAGTTATTACCCTCGTCATTAAAGAATAGCATGAGAGTAACATGATAAGCTAAAAATGTGAAGTGTATCACCAGTAAAGAACTCAAGGGCTTGTCTAAAGGCGGAATTTCCATCTCTAGAGCACTTTCCTAAACACAGACAAACACAGAGTGAAGCGCGCATGAGAGGGACTATCCTTGCGCGCGGTAGTGAGTCGCATTATTATTTGACGTAAGGGCGAGGCGCGGTGTGGAGAACTTCTTACTCTTCTCTTTCCCCTCTGCTTAGTCGGCTCGCTACCCCTTGCCACCTCGCTTCGACTAACTCCACCACAGCGCGCAACCATCGCGAGACGCGGTCTATGGCTCATCCGCTCTTTTGAGAATACTCACCTAAATTCAAGTGTGGGTGGAACCAAGATACCAACTTTGATCTATTGTAAAGCTATCAGAGGAAGATTCTGTTCCTCCTACTCCTCGAATCTCGAAACATCTTCAGTATGGCATCACTGAGCGAGTATCAAATGGATGAGCTTTTGCCCGAAAAATCTTCCACGGACGCTTTACTAGCACTACACAGGGAACCCAATGCTCGTTGGCAAGAGAAGCCACAACCAGTCTATCAGTGGCGGATTCTCAAATTGGGCTTCCAAAGTGCTTGTTTGGTGGTGAACTTGGTCGGCCTCTCGATAATTGCCATAACCTTGCCTCACTATATTCGAAGACACACTGAAGCCAACTGTGGTCTCCCAACAGATACTTTGCTAGGTAATAGTAAGTAGCATTGGTGAGATTTCGGTGCAGATACTGATGTCCCATAGTTGGATGGGTCAACGTCGCCCTTGAAAGCGAGCAAAGATTTGTGGACGCGGATCCTATGGACTTTGACGGAGGAACTTCCACATCGATATGGAACGAAATATATCCAAGTATGTATCCCCTACGTCTCCTCACGCTCCTTTAACAAAGCTTTAGGTGCTTGGGTCTGGGTGGACAACCCTCAAAGAATCGGCTTTGGTGGAGGGATAAAGATAAAAGAATTCGCTCAAGACGCATCGATTTGGAATGAAGCACAAGAAGGCTTCACTGTTGCAGTTATGCATGAAATACATTGCGTGGTAGTTGGCCTTCGCCCTGTCCCCTTAGTCATGCATTTCAATTATTTTCAACTCAAAACTTTTGCTGATACGCATATATTCAGGCGCAAATGAAGCGAGCATTGATTCAGTATCGGAGAGAGAATATGACAAGCATACCCAACGAGCATTGTGAATATCCCTCCCTATACCTTCATGGTTTAACTAACCTTTCAATCAACCATCCAGTAGACCACTGTGTTGAATATCTCAGACAAGTAAGCTTTATCTGCATTATTGTAGACTTCTTGAACTACTGGTTAACCAGTAACCAGGCTACGATGTGTCATGGTGACATGACACTGGAAAGACCTGATGATGCTATGGCATACCCGCAATATACTTCAGGTTGGGGTGACGTCCATCACTGCCGTGACTGGGGTCAGGTTCACGAGGCTATAAGTTCTCGTGCTATAAAGCGAGGAAGTAAGGGATGGCAGAAGTCCACGCCTTATGTAAAAACCCACTTAGTGATTCCAAGAAGTTGAAAGATCTCATATAATTACTGTCTCCAGCAACTCTTAACAATTTTTTGTCTTGGTTATAAAAAACTGAATTTATATTTTGGAAATTAGCATCATGAGTGTTGGATCGATTCTAAATATATGAACAAGTCTGTATCCCTCTGACAACGATGAAGCCTTGTTCAATGACGGATTTTTCAACCATCTAGAGACGAGGGTCAAGTGCCAGAACGAAAGGGAGTAAGGACAAAGAGCATAAGCCGGACAAACAAGAGCAATGCCAACATTCAAGTAAGTTGATAGATCAAGAACACAAACATCTAGGTCATCAGAGAGAAATGGAGAGAGTTCGAGGAAGAGTGAAGTTTCACGTGACTAGATACTTTGAAGAAATGAGATTCCTGGCTGGGTAATTACGATTAAGGTTAGAGACCATAATGATATCTCAACTTCTTCTCCAAGTGCTTTTAAAGCGTTTTCTTTAGTCTCGTTTCTTCTAGTACCATCACGGGAATTGCTGACACTTCTCGTTTCCCGATCCCGAAACTCCTCATCTCCTTGTGATCACGAAGCACTGTCTTCGCGCCGAAATCTTCTTATATTACTGTCTCTCCGACGTGTTGCGGAAGTAGCTTGCGGTCAATGGAAACCTGCAACTTCGGACCTCAAGCTTGATCATGAATCATTTTGTGAGGTCCGAACACTGCATTCCATATCGCGCAAGTCTTTGTAAAGCCCGATCCGACATGGAAGCCAAGCAAGCTTACAAGGGAGCTTGTTGTGTGAAGATTGCGGAAGGGACTCTGCGTTCGACATCACATCTCAGCCCTACCACATTCGTTCATTTTTTGGCCCCCATCACTGTCGCTTCCACCGCACACTCGCCCATGCTTGTACCTTTCGGGCCTCATTCCACGTATGCTCCAGTCAGGTACATACTCCCTGCTCAGGGGCTGAGCCGTGCCTTGGGAAAGCGTTGCAATTTTGGATCTCTCGCCGCATTGTCGGAGCATGCACCTTTTCGAGTGAGATAGAAGTGGTGTCACCATGACATTCAAAAGTGCGGCCCTGCCACTTCTCCCGTTTCGTGTTTTTCTCTGCTTCAGATCTGCTTTTAAGCCTTTTTTCTCTCGCTATCGTTGTGCTTTTGTCGCATTATATTTTTGAAGTATGGCGCTTTCACTAGACGTCAACTCCACCATTCTATATTCCAACAACTGGAGGAACGGATCGCTCTTCCCCCAACTTCAAAGTTTCAATAACCTATCCGAGTACATCACTGTATACAACGGGAATTCCCAAGACCAAGGTCTGGACCTTACCATATTAGCAAACAATATAGCACTCCTCACTTTCAACGCCAGTGGCTTTAACACGTCGCCGAGTTTTGGTGGTGACAATGTCTCACTGGCTAGCACCTTCGCTCTCGCAGAAACGCTATTCGACCCCGATCTTCGCAGATTTCCGATCACTTGTGTATATCCTATCAGTGGGCAATATGACACCTTGAGCAGAGCTTTGTTTTATGTGTTGATGATTTTCTCTCTTGTGTTTAGACGACACATTTGGATCTCTGTAGCTGCATTGGGAGCAGCAAGTGAGTGACAAAGTCTTCTATCCTGTTGGACACTGGCGGCTTTGAACGTGCCTAGTGCCTCGGGTTGAACAAATAGAGCATTGCTAATCTTGTTAAAAGTGGTTTATGCCGCTACATCTGCAGTTCATCTCCTCGCTCTCGTCTCACAATTTGGGTTTAATCCCGATGCACCAGAACTGAACACGAGTTCAGCCCAAGCTTACGCCGATCTCGATTTCATTGGAATTCTTCCAAACCTGACAGCATCTGCAATCATGTTGACGCCCATCCTGCTGTGGTCGACAACGGTGCGAAAGTACGACGCCCAAGGGATTGTAATATGGTGGGGGTGTCTCGTGTTCGCTGCATTGGCCTGTCTCTTGTACAACATCAATGGATTCGAACTGGATACATTGAACTCTTTTGCGATCTGCGCGAAAGACTGTATACCATCATCTGATGTAGAATCCTATTCTTTCCCGTTTGCGGTCTACCAGAATTGTAATTGTATGGACTTTTGCGGGACATTGAGCCCAACGGCGCCAATGCGGAAAGGAGCCAATATGGTTCCATGGTTCGATGCTGTCAAGACCGAAAACGTCGTTAACAGACCATTCTTCCAGGACATCTTCGACATCAACATCGTTGCCCTTTGCTTTATTGTGATCTATGGAATAATGGGTCTCTTGATAAGTCGATACAATCCTGACGAAGTTCGCAACGGGATTTTTCGATTCTGCAACTCGGACTTACGATTGTGGCTCAAAGTTATCTTTGAAGGAGAGCGGGAGGATCGTGCTCTTGCATACTTCCATGTCAAAGAAAAGAATACTCGTCGCACATTGTGGAAGAAGTGTAAATACGTCTTTGCCAAGGCGATGGCTACATCCTTCTCGTTTACTGCAGGCGCCACTGCCATCATCTGCCCTGCAGTCTTCGTGTCAAGTGTCATTGCAAACGAATTCATGATTCAGACATATCCTGTCAGTGAATACAGTGATGCTGTTGGTGCATGGGGAACCTGGGTTGGTGCACTGCTTGTTTTGATGGCTGCGATCATAAACAAATACGGCGACTCATGGTTACGAACGCTTCGAGTTGTTCTATATTCTATCTGGCGGCTCGTCAAGTACTCCAGCAGTGATAGGAAGAAATTGTACCCGAAATCGGACGACTGGAAAATCTCAACAAGACTGGTGCTATTTGGCTTGGTACTTGGAAGCCCTTTCGAACATTCATTCTGGAGTTTAAGGCGGGGTTACTGGACCTTCAAGACGACGATACATTTCTTCTTCGTGTGGTGGAGAGACACCGAGAACGCTTCTCAGCAACGCGGCAAAGCCATTGAGGCTGCATGGGAAACAGAACGAGTCAAAGTCCCTGGTGGGAAGCCAGAATGCCCATGTTATGTCTGCAAGCATGACGAAGAAAAGCGACTCGAGAAAGAAGCACATGAGGCGAAGGAGAAGACCTTGCGACTTCATTACGACAGCTCCAATGCAGCTTCGGGTGCGCTACTAGTGCCATGCGCTCTCTCTGTATCACCTTCAGGGCAATCGACTTCTTCACTGCCCTTGAAAACCCCGTCGATCGATGTCAACGAGCTACCTCTAAAGGTACAGAACATAGAGCTAAGCAGTCAAGGACGACCTGCTTCACCTCCGAATGTCCCACTGCCAACTCCTCGCTCCACTTTTGCTAGACAGAACACCAACGAAAGTTTGGCCTAGCCTTTGCAAGCTTTCCTTCTCAAAGCTTGTGTTAGAATCTGTTTAAGATATTCCTGGACTAGGGGATGAAGCTGTGTCATTGTATGGATGGTATTGGCCAATTCATTTTTAGCACTGTAGTATGTTGTGTCTTGGAAGGATTTATAAGCTACGATACCCCTTAGTATAAATTAAAGCGTTGTTATTGTCAGTTCGATGTCAGTTATGATATATTCTATGAAGTCGCTAGAAGGTGGAGTAGAGCGGAATAAAATCAATCCATCGAACTGTTTATGAGATACTTGTAGCTACTATCAGTCGGTCTGGCCCCTAATTGTCGGCCCGGGGCTGCTAGTCGTCGGCAAGCCCCCATTAACAGCCGCCCATTCGCCTTCTTTGGTCCCAATCATACATCCGAGCGGAATACAAAGCAGAATGCTCAGAACTTCAGAACTTCCCTTGTTTGGGCATTGGTGAAACTATCCCCAAACATGACCAACAACGTGTATATCCGAGGACTTACATTCGGATATCAAGCCTCGCAATCCTCTGGACATCCGAGTCGTGCCAAGTGGTGCCAAGCAATGATAAAGCTGATCCGGCGATTACCGACTTACTCACTTTGGAGTGTAACCTAGAGTCGGGATCTGATTGACCCCTTATCGTAGCAACGAACAATCCCCGCAGTGTGGCGGGATCATTCCGCTGTGCTATCAACCTCGACATCACATAGGGAAGGCTGCGTTTTTTTTTTCCGTACATATATCTACTGAATTTCTCATTCTTCGGGACTATTTGCAACCTGTGAGACAGCAATAATACCAGATACTTGTTCCATCGCTGCAAGAAGACTCTGACCATGACTGCCTCAAAAACTGTTCGGGTTGCAGTAACTCAAGCTGAGCCGGCATGGCTCGACCTTGATGGTACCATTGCAAAGACGATCAAATTCATGGCGGCAGCAGCCTCGAATGGCGCCAAAATTGTCACATTCCCAGAATGCTGGGTTCCCGGCTATCCAGCTTGGATATGGTACGTCCTCAGCGTCCAAATATAAAGGCAAGGCTGATATCTTAGGTCTCGTCCGATCGATTTTGAGATGACTACTTTGTATACAAAGAACAGCTTAAAAGTAGATTCGGATCAGATGAGATCACTTTGCGCCGCGGCAAAGAAGAACAAGATCGCCGTCTGTATGGGCTTCTCTGAGAACTTCAACAACAGCTTGTACATCTCTCAAGCTATCATTGGAGCCGATGGCACGCTCCACTTGACACGCAGGAAGCTGAAGCCAACGCATATGGAGCGTACCATCTTCGGCGACTCGACTGGTGGAAATACCTTGGCGAATGTGGCTGAGATTGAAGGAGTTGGTAACGTCAGCGCCTTGGCTTGCTGGGAGCATATTCAGCCATTGCTCAAATACAACACTTGCTTGCAACGCCCAGATGTCCATGTTGCTGCTTGGCCTCCTTTGTGGCCTCATTCTGGAGATGGCCAAGACCTCTATTCGATGTCTCGTGATGGCTGTCGGGTCTTATCTCGGACTTTCGCCATCGAAAGCCAGACATATGTCTTGCACACGACAGCCGTGCTCACCGAGGAAGGTATCCAGAAGATGGGGACGGCGAATAACTTCATGGGAGCGCCTGGAGGTGGTAGCTCAGCTATTTTTGGTCCGGATGGGAGACAATTGTCAAAGGATCTCGAGCCGACTGAGGAGGGTATCATCTATGGTGACCTGGACTTCGACGCCATCCTGAGGGCCAAGGGATTTGTCGATATCTGTGGTCATTACAGCAGGCCAGATTTGCTGTGGCTGGGAACCCAGGAGAAAGAGAACTTACCACTTAGAGGTAGCAAGAGCAAGACTGAAGAGGAGGTTGAATCATAGATTTTGAGCCTCAAATGCGAGAACGAAGGTCGAAAATGCTTCAATTGTTCCATATCCCCGGGTATCATGCATCCGTTCCCATGCAAACGCCTTCCCAAATGTAGCTCATCATTTCTTCTTCATCTCTCCCATCCAAACTCTCATAGACTTCGAGCTGTCGTGCGCGGCCCTGAAAAGCCCTCTCTCCGTCTCATCCAGTCCTCGTAGAAATTCCACTCCATCATTGCCAACTCCTCCACCTCCGCCTCTTTGACTTGCACCAGCATTGCTTGCATGATCACTGATCTCTGCGGCGCGTGTCCTGAATGTCTCCATCAACACATCGCAGACTTCCTCTTCCTCAAACAATTCCAATATTCGTGACCCAAGTCCGTAGAAGTGTTGCGCCAGAGCCCTCAAGTCTACAGATTTCGGATCTGCTTTCAATGCGTTCATAACGCGTGGAGCCAGACACGGTGGGAGATCAACAGTCACCAGGGGCTTGGTGGAATTCGGAGAGGAGACAGCCAACATTTCTGCGAGCCATAGTGGCAGATCAACACGTGTGCCCTTCTTGAGTGTATGCCCCGCATTGTTGTCTAAATATCCTAGGTTTGGGACATCGAGCTCGAAAGTACATGGTATTTTCTAAATGTCTGTCAGCGAAGTTGGAGAATTGCAGAGGTTTCTCAGACCTGTGAATCTGTCAAGATGGCGTCAATGTCATAATAAGACATTGTAGACAAATGCGCAATACTACCGCGATCCTCGAAACATATGTTGTTGTGTGCCCAACATGCGACGCGACAGCGAAAGACCGTGGTGGTGTTGATGATCCCTGCCGATTTCGCTACGGAAGCGACGTGCGAGGGAGCGAGATCCCGAGCTTCCAGAAATATAACCTCCGCTTTCCAGTTTGTTTGCATTCATTGATTCTATTAGAAGCAATAATTGAAGCTCTATTGAAGCATCAAGATTTGTGATCATCCATCATGTCTGCAACACTTTTCCGTACAAGCACAGCAGCTCGCTCTGCTCTTCGAGCTGGAGCTTCCAAGAGAGCTGCTGCTATGGCAAGCACAAGCTTTGTCCGCGGCAAGGCAACTCTTCCAGATCTGCCATGTCAGTTCATCTATTCAGCTCAAGTGACATGCATGCTGACCAATTTCTGAAGATGATTACGGTGCGCTTGAGCCATCTATTTCTGGCAAGATTATGGAACTTCACCACAAGAACCACCACCAAACATATGTCAACAGCTTCAATGCTGCTAGCGAGCAACTCGAAGCTGCTGAATCGAAGGAAGATATTGCCGCTCAGATTGCTCTTCAGCCATTGATCAACTTCCATGGTGGTGGACATATCAATCATACTCTGTTTTGGGAAAATCTTGCTCCAAGCAAGAATGGAGGAGGTGGTGAGCCAGCAGGTTCATTGAAGGTCAGTAGCCCCAAGGACATCGCAATTGCCTCTTGAATACCTCAAGCTGATGCATATTATACAACAGACTGCCATCGAATCGAGCTACGGCGACTTCTCTCAATTCAAGACCAAATTCAACACTGCTCTTGCTGGCATTCAAGGAAGTGGATGGGCATGGCTCGTGAAGGACAACGAGACTGGACAAGTTCAGATCCGCACATATGCCAATCAAGACCCTGTTGTCGGAAAGTACACACCTCTGCTTGGTGTTGATGCTTGGGAGCATGCGTATTACCTTCAATACCAAAACCGCAAGGCAGAGTACTTCAGTGCTATCTGGGATGTTATCAACTGGAAGGCGGTTGAGGGTAGATTGAAGTAGGCAGTCATGCTGGGATGTAAGATATCGAGGAAGCGAATTACGAATTGCATGGAATGGGAGCATGAAGGGATCAGTACAGCTTCCTAAATGAACATATCCCAACATCAACCTCTAATACGGATCAGCCATGTTAAAGACCCTTCTCCTTATTCCAGCTATTTGTTCGGCTAAGTGGCCCTACTGTATTTGCTGATGCCCTAATTGACATCAAATTTCGCGAAGGAAGTCTTCACCCTATCATGTAGCTAATACCAAATAATGCTGTCTGGTGTATTCATTGCTAACAGAGTTTTCCAAGCGAATTATAATAAGCTCGTGGAAAGGGGTGGTAGCCAATCTGGTGATACCTTTCTATCAGCCCCCCTTTTTGATTACATGAGTCCTTCAGATAACCCCCCAAGAGCATTAAACGCTACTGTGCCTTAGTTAGTGCACCGTTGAAAGTTCGCGATGCTTACGTTGGAAGACATCGGACGGCCATATTTTTTCAAGATCTGTCACGTACTTTATTCATCGTGCTTTCCGTTTTCGCAACCTCAGCCTCTCTTCACCCCGAGAAGCGTTGACATTCTCACTGCATCCTCAGATGATTATAGATTTGGGTTTCCACCGCGGCCCCTTCCCATTAGCTGCAGTTTAGTAGCTGAACCATTGGCGGCAATTTCACTAGTGCGATCGTCCCGGATGCCGTTTCCGCGTCGGATACCTCCGTACACAATTCACTGAAAGGACGACGAAAAGCCTCATCAATCAGGTTAAAGCTCATGGGATGCTTCTGTGATTGCAGAGTGAGGTGGAGGACGCTATGTCGTCCCAAACGAGGAGGGACCGACCTTCGAGGACGTGCCAACCGTGCAAGAGGCGCAAAGTGAGATGTGACAGGGTATTTACAAAGTCTGAACCTGCTTGAGATACTTGCTGACTGGTACTTTTGACTCGGCCAACCTGTGCGGAGTGTTCCAAAGTTAGAATAACGGTCAGTACATGGATGCGATCTCTAGGAAGCACAGTAGCTGAGCGATTGAAGTGTAGCTATGATGATGACGAATCACGTCCAAGGGCAAGGAACTTCGAATTTATTGGTAAGGCGACGAGATTTATGTCTTGGGGACCATCTAGCTCACCTCTTTTTTTCTTAGACGAGACGTCTAAGACTACAGCAGAAGCGTCAGGTAAGATACGCATCGATGATATTTTGCTTCGCTAACCATTTCTTAGGCTTTAGAAGTCTTGGCCAGGAAGAAACAAACGGCACTCCCATCATAGGGCAACTTTCACAGCAACCTGGTGGACGAATGCGCTATGTAGAACCTTCGTTTTGGGCGTACAACAAGGATGAGGTAGGACGTTTGTATGAAATATTTGCTCCACTGACGAATTCCAGACTGATCCCCTTGATGTCCTATTAGCTGCTATGAACAGATACGATATCCAGGACATACCAGAAGACAAAGAGGATGACCTTGAACCATCTCAATCATCCCGTGCATCGACTGTTTCTGGGATAGCAACTCCTTCTCGAAGAACAGCTCCATATCGTCTGACTGGAGACTTTGCATCTCCTTCGCCAGCTTGGACGCCAGCTTCCTTGAGCACGAGCCGTCTTCAACGCCAAGCAACCAACCCATTAACTCTCTTGCCACCAAAAGCAATCTGTGATCGACTCTTCGACTTTTACCTAGAAGGCTACCACTACATCTTCCCCATGATCCACTCCCCCTCCTTCAAGACTGAATACGCATCAATTTGGGACCCTCAACCAAACCCCCAAAAGAGCATGCACTTCGTCTGCCTCCTCCTAGCAATCCTCTTCGCAGGCGCAGCAGCATGTCCCAACCGCGAAGTCTTAGAAGATCTCATCCCTGCCGACGAAACCAACGAATCTCTCGCTACATCCATCCGAGAAAAAGGCTTGAAAGCTTTACAACAGGCTAATTTTCCCAAGACTCCGACGCTGGAAACTCTCACAGCATATATCATTTTGCAAGTCACGTGGATGAAAGAAGAAGAGCCGCTCACAACATGCGCTTTTGTCGGATTAGCGTACAGGGTTGCGCAGATGCTGGGGTTGCATCATGATCCTTCGCGCTTCTCGTCGCTCTCGAGAGTGGTTTGTGAGACTAGGAGGAGAGTGTGGTGGGTCATTGTCCACGTCGATGTTGCGGTTGGGTTGGCAGCTGGTTTACCGCCTCTGATTGATCTGTCGACTTGTGATGTTTGGCCTGTGAGTGAGTTGAGTGAGGAGCTTTTTGATATCCCGCCGGGGAATCTGGGGAGCAATTTGGAGGTTTCGGTTACGAGTGTTTGTTTTGCGGGGAGGATTAGGGATATTTGTGAGTTTTCCTCCCACTTTACTTATTGTATTGGACTTGGGTACTGACAAGAGATAGTGGTGACTCGCCATGTCCTCAGTAAGATCTACGGTCACCATGCTCTTTCTCGTCAAGACATCATGGCCATGCGGGCTAAATGCCGTGCTTTAACAGCGGATTTAGCTTCCAAAATTAACATGATACCGAAAAGTCCGCTGTTGAGAGTCGATGGCATTCCAGTATCCTATGAAATGGCGTCAGAAAAGAGTTCGAGAAACATCGAGGCGTATACGAGATTGTTCTTTAGTGCGATGATTGACAAGACGTGGTTTCTGGCTTGTCATCCTGTATTGAAGGAAGCTATTCATGGATTGTGGAAGGAGATGTATCCGCAGTAAGTCCTTCACTTTTGTTGCTCTGAGATGAGATGAGAGGCTAAGTTTAAATCAGGGCATTGGAGCATTGCAGATACTTTCTCTACAAGATCGCTCAACTGTCTTGTTTCGAAGAATTCCAACACTTTCAATGGAATTGGCCTGGGTTAGTGATATTTTCCGCTATCCCCTCCCACAATTCTCTTAATTAGCCGTCTATGGGTATATTTACACCAACTAACAACTCCAGCGCCCACCAACCCCTCCACGCCCTAATAACCCTCCTCCACTCCCTCCTCCGCCTCCCACGCTCCGATCTCGCTCCCACCTTCCGCCACGCCCTCGACACCGTCTTTGCGCTCTGCGGTCCCTCCTTCAACGGCGGCATCGTAGCTTCTACCTGCACCATCCCGCCACAAACTCGTCAACGGCCCCTAACAGAAGGAGGAATTGAGTGCTGGACGCTATTATGGAGGATGCGGGCCCGAGCTTGGATGATGATTGGTCTGGATCCGGACATTATCCCCACGAGGGAACAAGCGCTCGAGAGCCTCTATGAGTTGTATGCACGTCAGGGGTGGGATGAGGGGAGGACTATGGTGGGGGATGAGGCTGAGATGGATCGACAAAGAACAAGATCAAGCTCGAGTCAGGCTCAGACGTCAGCGAGCATGAGTGGAGACTTGGGCTTACCGCCACAGCCGCCGCAGGGCCAGCAGTTGTTTGCAGTAGCTCCCGATGCTAATCCATTCCTCTCCATCTCCCATCATGCACAGGACGGGAATCTTGGGACGGGAGTGGGGGGTGCGGAGGTACTGTCTGATCCGAATATCCCGGCTCCGAATGTGGATTTGATGTTTTGGGATCAGATGCTTCAGGAGGACTTTTTTGGTCATGGCCATCCTCAGGTCGATGGAAGGGTTTATGGGATGGGTGATGGAAATTTTGGTGGAGGGGGAGCGGGCAATGAGAGTGCGGATTTTGGTGGGAGTGGGAGTGGTTGGAGAGGGAGTAGAATGGAGGGGGATATTGATTTTCAGGGCGGTGCTGGGGGGATGAGGTGAGGTTGTGGAAGGAGGCATTGAAACATCAAAGGGGAGGATGTGAAGATATTAGTATTAGAAAAAGATAGATCAATAGAATTCCAGCAGTGATTTTCAAAGATGTTGAATTGCCACGTGCTATCAGACCGCTAAATGCAAATGGGATATCTCAAGCTGACAATCTTCTTGTCTCTCTAATATGAATGCGCCGTCTACCAGATACCATAAAATACCATACGCCAAACTCCTGAGCATTCTGCTATCATCTGGTGCTTCTTCCAGACCGACAGTCACTCCTCATCTTAAAAAAACGAGCTTCATCCGAGCTCTATCCGAACTCCATTGTCGTAACGATCAAAACCCAATCGACCATCTTTCATCAACGACATAAATCATAACACGCAACATCCAACATCCCAAGCATAGCATAGCATAGCAAAGCAACGTAAAGCTTGACATCATCACGTCACTCCCTCGACATCATCTTCATTCACCCCAAGCACCTGACTTTCCACCAAGTCCTCACGTCATCGTGACCTCCATTCCGATCGATCCGCCGATCTATCACGATGAATCAAGAAACGTTCCGAACCGAAATAAACTTCTGGCTGGTCGTTTGATTTTCATGCCACTGACTCGGGATCCGAAACTGGACAGGTTCTGTACCTAGGTATGCGATCCATCCCTGAATCGCCTCTCGCCTCTCGTTTCTCGTTTCTCGCTTCCCACTTTCTTACACCGCCCATCCATCTTTACGAAGTAGGTACATTTCGCCACCTCCCGTCGCTCACTTCTTACTCTGACGACTTCGTCCTCGCGACTTCTATTACATCATCATTAGCCACTCACTTCCTTCCTTCCCTTCGCCATCCCATTTTCGGACTTACGTGTTCGGAGGAGGACTTCGCACTCGAAGTACTCGAGCACGAGCTCGAATAGTGATAATCCACGTGATGTTCCGCCTCCCAGCGATTCTCCTCGTACAGCATGTTGAGCGGCTTGCCGTCGAAGGTTAGGTCCTCGTCGTCGATGCTGTAGGGCAGTTTCCAGGACTCGGCGTGGAGGTCGATTACTTCTTCAGCAGCGGGGAAGTCGGTGCTGGATCGGAGGGGGAGGTCGGTTATTAGGTAGTATTGTTTTTGTGAGGATGTGCTTGAGGAGGAGGAGGAGGAGGAGGATGAGTGCGATTTATGGGAGTGCGAGTGCGGTTTTGATGATGATGATGAGGAGGAGGAGGATTTGGGGTGTGTTTGAGATGCCATGTTGTTTTGTTTGTTGTCTTTGTTTTGTTGGTGAATGTTGGGAGTGCTGATCCTTAATATGGGAGTGGAGATACCTCCAGAGAATTTCAAGATAGCCAGAAATCAGGAATCCGGGGAAGAGGGCAGGTTTAATATAACGTCGGTGGATTTCGCAGGATCCAGATCAGGATTTGCGAGAATGCGATGCAGGAATAGATGGCAATATGACCTTGGGAACCAGCTTAGCGCCAGCCGAAATGGATGATACTGTACTGATGAGGTGAGGGATTATGTGAGTGACCAAAATCAGTCGGTTACCGAGATCCGATGCGAGAGAGAGGATTTTCACGAAAGTGTACTACTCGAAGGGAATGTAGGTCGGTCAAAAAAATCTTGATTCAACAAAGATTCAAATATGTGGTGATGCGTGGCTGATCCGATATATTGATGGGCGGTTGTTGGGGGTTCTTGTTGACTTTCCCTTTTTACCTTGGGTGGTGGCTGACTGGCTCTTGTTGGCGTCGGTGACCTTCCGTTCCGAGAATCTTTCTCGACTTTGTCTGGTTCCGATATGGAGATGGAAATAGTTTTGCACGGCAATTTGTACAATGTAAGACAGGAAACTTATCAAAAGTTCGGCAGGTTGGTCCTCAACACTTATACACGAAGGACTCCGACTCATTCCCTTGAATGTCGGAAAGTCTATTTCACGGCGACTGGCTACGGACTGACTACGCAGAAACTACTGTACGGAGAAGCTCGATACTCATGATGGTTGCGTCAGGTTTCTGGCTCAAGCAGGATCCATGTCCAATGTCAAGCCTTGAAGACCAGCTTGCGAGGTTGTCATCACTCGGGTTTCCAGGACTGGAAAACGGATCATGACCTGACAGGGGGAAGTGCACGAAGATCACATTCCAACATTCCAGAAGGGTGGGCAGGATAGGCGGGATCTGAAGGGCTCATCCTGTAGATCGCATGTTGAGCTGAGTCGTGTCGGTGAAGCGGTCGAGGCAGGAGGTTTCATCGCATGACAAGTTGTGTCTGGAACACGAATCGCCATAACTACAGTACTGTAGAATATTACCGGCCCGACCGTTCTTTTCCTTCTTCGCCGTACCATACATGCCATACCATCTGGCTGGCAGAAAATAAAGGGTTCATGACCGATGCACGAGAATTCTCCGAGTTCAGGAGAGAATGGTCCTTGGTTGGGTGGAGGACGAAGTGTAGGTACATGTGATGCGCAGTCGTTCATGTGGCTGCGCTGTCTGTCCGTCGTTGGGTCCGCGATGCGCGCTGAACGCGCATATCTCTGGCTCCCACCGCTGCGAACTCGGTCTGGAGGAACCCATTGCTGGTTCGCGCATGTTTAACAGCTGATAGTCTGGACATCAGAAAGTGACCCTGGGATGGATGAGATCTGGATCAACCCAAAAGGATGCAGGCTCGTGCGAAGTCGACACGATATCCATGTACAGTACCCTCCTCTTGTTAGTGATGCGATGATGGTCAGCCAATATGCGAAGTCAGCGACCGTCAGCCCGTTCCCCGCCATCTCATTCATCGCATCTTCATCAGCAGCTTCCTAATTTCGCCGACGACGCCCGAAGTCTATATTGCAATGCTCCGAAACGGGAATATTGGTGGACGAATGGATGGTGGAAGTGATGTTGCAATATCAGCCTCGCCGTATCGTTGATATCGAGAGCGCTGGCCGTTGTGTTGTCAGAAGGCACAGCTGCAGTGGACGCGATGCATGGCGGGGTAGTCCTCGTTTCAGAGCATCGGAATGCGTGGCTTGGCAGCAGACAACATATCAAGGTCCAGGATAGGAAGTCCATGTTTTGGTGCTACGTTACTCTTGTTTGTTCTTGTTTACTCACCTTAATACTCTTCTATAAAGATGATGTATGTGGATTATGGAGCATGAAGTTGTGCTACTACCAAGAATATCGATGCTCTGAAGTCTGAGTATCGTGGATGTCGATGACGTATCGTTATGCAACTCAGCTTGGTGGAAAGGAGGTCCGGCTTCTGTACCACGTTTCGCGAGAGTAAAGTCCGGATTAGCTTACCAGTTTATATGCGAGATGTAGACGAAGCGTGCGACGAGATTTTGTACTACCATACTGTAGGGTTCTTGCCTATTATTGTTGCGGGGAAGATCACAAGGGATGCTATGGGAACCTTCGATGTGATACTCGGTGACTAGGCAGTAAAAACTGGGCTGTTGATAGATTTGGCACAGTTGTGTTAGCTTGTTAGCTGAGACCAGTGCTGAGATCCAAGAGTAGTTCCTGGCGTCGATGTTTTATTTTTTCTCCAAATGTCTCCCTTAGTACGCTCGGTCACTTCGTGTCTTTTATAGTCGTATACAGAGGTATAACCGAAGTCAGTAACAAGCAGAAGAGAATATATTTGCTCTGACCTCAATAGGTCAGGCTGACGGACGACCAGTCTGGTCCAAAAACCTCTCATTTTCGTTCCAGGCCAGTACACAGTTGATTATTGTAGGACGTGGCCATAAGTCTGCTATCGCAATCTGGTTTTTGACTAAAGCAAAGTCCTTCAATGAATCGGAAATGATGATCACGTTGCGTAAAGACTGTATCAAGTTGAAGTGCAAGATTGTAAATCTGCAAATACCATGCTGTCTTCAAGGCAAATCACCCAGCCTATCACCAATTATTTCCAATTATTTTGTTTCCCAATCTCGCCAAGACGCCCTCAATGCCGTATCACCAACCCACCAGCAAGTGCCTCTCCTTAATGACTCTTCTTACTGCAATCACAATCCTCATGCTTGCATTGCTTGTGCTTGCATCCACCCTCCGCATGTGTGCATGAACACTCGCACTTCTTTCCTCCATGATGCGTACACCCATGTCCCTTATGATGATGTGGTTGAGCCTTGACGGAAACCAAGAAGTTCTCGCCCGTCTCACCAACAGCATGAACCAAGCACTCATCACCGTATGGCCACTCGCCCTTGAATTGTTCCTTCTCGTCGTACTCGGCGAAAGACTCCTTTGTTACTTCTTCGTCGAGGAGACAGGTCTTTGCGGCTTCGAATGCAGCCTTGCGGGTTAGGTATGTGCCTTCGACTTCGGTATTTTGGATGCCACCGATACGGTCGTTGTTGTAGTTAATTGTGGTTTGCAAGACTATACCAAGCTATTAGAATCCGCCTAATGCCATTGTATGGAACGAGCAAGTGCTTACCATAATGCAAGTGGCCCTCAACCTCACCAGCAGCATCGCCCTTGAGCTTCATCTCGTTTGGCTTCGTATCAAGACGGACCTCGAACTCTTGGCCAGCAGGTGCCTTGGCAAACGTAACTACTCCATCAGGGTGCTTCCACTCTTCGGCCTCAACCTCATGTTTTGCCTCGTACTTCTCGAAGTCGTCGCGGAGATAGCCTTCTGATGCAAGAGCTGAGTATGCGGCTTGCTTGGCGGCAGCGAGTTGGGTGAAGGTTCCTAGGATATCGACCATGCGGGTAGCGCCGGAGTTGTCTTCATAATAGTCTGTTACCGTACGCTTGACGTGGTAGAGAAATTCTGGTACTTCGTTTGATGCCATTTCGTTCTTGTTGTTTGGTTGTATTGAATGATTGTGATTCTTGAATTATTTCGAAAGAGTTAGTTGAAGTTGACAAATCGTGTTCTTGATTGTACGGCAGAAGATTCTGAGAGGAGCTTCTGTATATATACGCCATGATCTGTTTGTCATATGCTTGCAGCAATTCACTTACAACCTAGCACGTGATCGCGTGGTTGTGGGGTGATGGAGGAGGGGAAGTGATGGGCTGATGCCCCTGGTTTGCTCTACCGACGTCATTCTACACGCGTTTACTGCAATATCTTCATGGCCTGATCAATCAAATTCACTGATTGAAGTGATTGATCAGATGCTTGGTGTGTGGCTTCATCATGTGTTGCAGGCTCCCCCGCATATAAGTGCTTTCCTACAATCCTTCTCCGCAATTTTCATCTTCCACACCATACTTCATCAATGAGCCCCTTAACAGCTATTGAGAACCTCTATCGAGAATACGCCCCTTTGGCATTCCAACCTAATGAGAAGATGTCTCCGTTCTCTCAGTTCGGCAGTCTTCCTGGAGTCGGTGGATATGGTGGTGGTATTGATCGGGACTTCTCTCCCATCCTGAACTACATTGATGAGTTTGATCGTCACTTCTCTCGCCGCCATCGCTTTATGAATTGCTTCATCCCAAGATTTGATCTCGAGGAGGATGCCCACAACTAGTAAGTATATCTCAACTTTCTCTCAACCACACTTCCAAGCAAGCGCCATTTTCAGCCACCGTAACAACTCTCGACATCTCATTTCTGGTTCAATGCTGCTTCTTTTCTCTTTCAAACCTTCAACATAAGTATTCCAAACACCAGCTAACACCCCTCCCCAAGCTACCTCTACGGCGAAATTCCCGGCGCAACAATAGACACCATCACCATCGAAGCCCACAGCAACCACACCCTCCAAATCTACGGCAAGACCATCCGCGTCGGACCAGCCCTCCTATCATCTCAACCCCAAGAAGGCTCCGACGGCGGCGGAGAATTCGTCAAAGTCCAAGTCGAAGACCACGAACACTCGACTGCCGAGCACAAAGAACACGTTGAACCACCAACATCCGCGCCTACCCAACAAGCAGTAGCATCTACATTCCCACCTCCTCCCACCCAAGGTCAGCAGTTAGGACATCCGCACCATGAACGCCATCATACTTTCGGTGGCGGTCTCGATAATGGAAATCCGAGTCAACGCCATATCTTGCTTTCTGAGAGGCTGGTAGGAGATTTTCACCGCACGTTCGCGTTCCCGAGTCCGGTTGTCGAGGATGGGGTTAGGGCTTCGTTGGAGAATGGGGTTTTGAGTCTGGTGGTGCCGAAGAAGGATGGGGGGTCTGAGGAGAGGAGGGGGAGGAGGGTGCCGATTATGCAGGGGGGTGGGAGGAATTGAGCGTGTGTAGGAGATAAGGGGATGTAGGACTGTGTGGGATGGGGATGGAGTTGAAAATGTTGACTTTTGAAATAAAAGGTTAGATGGCATGGAGTGAGTCTGGCATGACATATATTAATGAAATGGCCTGGAATTTGAGTTCAATTTTTCTTTTTTGGTTGGAGTTCTTGGAGTTGTTTGGTCGATCCTATTCTCTGGAAGTCGCCCCTATGTCTGACCATATCCATGGCAGCATCATACCAACCAGTCATCATTCCTCACTGCTTTCCCAGATTAACGCCTCAGTGGGTATCAGTTCATCTATTGTACCATCAGCGAGACTCTCTGTAATACATCCCAGACTCTTCATACCAGAAGCAGAAAATCTTCGCACAACTCATGAAATGACCACTTTCTCCTCATCAAAAATAACCACCATGTCCTCCCCCTTTCTTTCCTTCAGTCTCAGAGATCGCAAACCATGCCAGCATCTCAAAGACGAGCCGACACATCAAGACAGCCAGGCACAACCGGTCTCTTAATCCTCAACTTCCTCTTCCTCTTCACACCCTCCTCCATCGCCTTCACCTCTCCAACCAGCTCTTCCTCTTCCTTCTTCTTCACAACCACCATCTCCTCCTCCTCTTCCTTCTTCACCGCCGTCTTCTCACGAACAACATCCCATCCCCAAACACCCAGATCGACTTTCCCCTCTCTCCACTGCAGAAAAAAAAAATTAGCTTCTCCTTTCTCTTTCTCTCCCCTCAATGCAAAGTAAATGGCGAACAGAGAGATACGGTACGTACATCCTTAGCATCCTTCTTCCGACACTCAACACACTTCCCCTTCTTGCGAGGCGCCTTCAGCATCTTGATCTCGATCCCGTTCATGCACGCGAAGGTGCCGGTCTGCTCGCCGCAGGGGAAGAGCTCGATTGGGCGGGAGTGGTTGCAGATGTACTGAGCGCGGTGTTAGCTTGAGGAGGAAGGAAGGGAGGGAGGGGAGTGGGTACCTGGGTGTTGTAGAGGATGCACATTTGTTGGATTGCGGGCGTTGTGTTGTGTTGTAAATGTGTGTGTTGTTTGATTTTGTTGTGGATGTTGATTGTGTGGGAGTTGGGGAAAAAAAACCCCCTATAGAATGCGATCATGAGGCGGATGGTATAGATCGACTGACGTCGGTTCTGCATGGAGGCGCTAAGAGGGGTTGAAGGTGATGGGAAGAGGGGGAGGTTAAAGGTGAGGCTGTGAATGTCTGTGATATCGACATGCTATTGTCTTCTGAAGTTGAGGCGCTATAGTTTTTAGAGGATTTTGGAATGCCATCCAATAACCAAGACAGTACAATAAGTGGGGTTGAGATATTGAACGTGGTTTGGACATTGTAAGATGTTGGGATAGTAGCTTGTGTCAGGCATTCAGGAAATGGCTTTCGCTCGACCATGAGGAGTCTTTATAGTCTAATGATATTCAACAAAGGAGTCTGTTTTGTGAAAGAACACACTCATCAGGATATGTAAATATGAATAGAAGATGCTCTTGGTTCAAGAGAGAAAAGTGTCTAAATGCAATGCAAAAGAAAAAAACAGACATTGAAGAGCCTGAGGCTGACTAACAAGCGTATGGGCAAAACAACCTTATCTAAAGCCTAAACTCAAATAGCAAAAGCCAATGGACTGCAACTAGTATTCTTTGGAATAAACCCCATCCATAATTAGATTTCCCCATCCTCACTGGAGGAAGAATTGTCACGTGAGCCACTGCACTTCCGAAATTTGAAACGTCCACTTCATATGGGGTATTGTACCACCCAGTAAATGTCTCAGGATTCAATTTCTATGAGTCTAGCATCTCTTTAGTTCATCTCGTCTCGGAAAGGTGACCGAAGCGCACTTCGAAAAGTAGCCGATTATCAACACCGACTCGCTTACCCACCGAGCCTCCTTTGGATCTGCACCCCACACCCATCCTTCAAGCCATCTTCTCATCGCTATTCTCCACTCTCTCCTCAACAACATCATTTCCATCCCCTTTCTCACCCAGTGTTCCAATCCTCGCATCTTCCTCTTCGTAGACAGCTGGTCTATGCAGCTGCGTGGCAATCTTATTCCTATGAATAAAGATCCCTGGTTTGGTTTCAAAGAACCGATCGATGTCCTCCAGAGAACGGTTCGCTGTCTCGGGGTAGAAGAAATAGGTTATTGGGATGAACGAGAAGCAGATCACCGCCCAGATAATCCAGAAGCGCCAAGACAGATTAGCGATTCCCGAGGGAGTAACTTCAGCTACCATGTAATTCATCTGCAATAATTAGTCTCCAGCAAAACAAAAATTTCGGACACATTAAACTCACAATCCAATTGGTCGCCATAGCAAGACTAGCGCCCTTTGTTCGCATCTCTAAAGCATTGATCTCGGTGGGATAGAGCCATGGTACACCGAGGACACCCATCCCGAAACTTGCAAAGAAAACGAAGAAAAATGTCACGGCAACGGCACCGTAGTTGTATGAATTGCTGGGATCGGATTCTGTGAGTGCAAGAACTATTGTGATTATGACCCAGCAGGTGCAACATGCTGCCGCGGAAGTCATCATGACTTTTCTTCGACCGTAGCGTTCGATTACGAAGTAGGCGAGGACGGAGAAGAGGAGATAGTCGACTGAGCCAGCTGCTGCTAGAATGCGTGCTCTGAATCCTGGTCAGTATTGGATGTGAAGATTGGTAATCTCGACTTACCGGAGCGTATCGATATTCAGTGCATGAATAAACACATAAGTCATGTAATAACTCGTAACATTGATCCCAGAAATCTGGTTCATGGCCTGCATCCAAGCGCCAAGAATCATCCGTCTAAGAACTCCAGACGGACCTTTTCCAGAGAGGAGTTGAAACCAAGTGTAGCTATTCAAGTGCTCGCGATCGAGGACATCTTTGATGATGTTGAATTGTGTTTTGACTTCTGGTGATGATGTGGTTGCTCCGTGACCTTCGAGTGCTGCGAGGACTTCGTATGCTTCTTCGTATTTGCCTTTTCGGATCAAGAGACGGGGCGAGTCTGGGAGGAAGGGGCACAAGACCCAGATGAGGCCTGTGAAAACTGTTGGTCCGTTAGCATTGAACGGGGCGATTCATAAATTCAAGATAGATTGGAGAAATTGTAGACTTACAAATCTGAAAAGCTAATGGAAATCTCCATGCAACACTGCCCTTAGCAAAAGAGAAACCAAGAGTCAACCAATTTGAGATCGAAAATCCTGTGATGCAGTTCGCCATCTGAATAATAACCAACTTTCCCCGACTTCTCATCTTGCTCGTCTCTGCTTGCCAGACTCCCGCTGTTGCTGTATTCATGCCAGTCCCAAGACCAGCTACAACTCGACCAACCATCATCTGAGCTACGCTATAACTCGAAGCTTGGATGATAGCTCCAATGGCGATGATGGAACTACCGAGTAAAATTACTCGAGGCCGTCCAAGAATATCGCCAGTAATGATAGTTGAAAGAGCTCCAAAGAAGCAGCCAAGGTTATAGACGGATGTGAGTGTTCCTTGAACGGAAGTGCTTGGGAAATTCATAGTCCTCAAGAAGTCTTCGCCGACGAGGACATTACCGAAGACACCCTGGTATAGGTTAGTGAGAATCATAGTTGGGGGTTGCAAAGAATACCTGGTCATAGCCGTAGAACACAAGGACCGTAGATGCAGCGAGAGAAATCCATATCGTCAACGCTTCACCTGAGCCGCCAAGATACTTGCGAGCCATTGTGAAAAATTTGCCCCCAGACTAGAAGGGAAGCGTTGAGGTAAAGAAATTTCTAAGATTATACCTAGATGGTCTCTATCAACGGACTGAAGATGTTTGAGAGAAAAATAATATCTACCCCATGGGGAAGCGGAACCTTTATCCTTCTCACTGCATCGTGACCCTGAATACCTGGGGTAATAGCGGGGTTCATTCCGTGCATGAGGGGATTGATATCAAAGCGGGATTAATTCAGACTAAGGTACTAATTCCCGCCATCAAGCCACTTCCAAGCCCTCACAAGGCACTGGCGTCGGTCTTTGACCCGAGGCGAGTCAGGGACTTGGCCATGATAGGGTAAAGACATGTTGATCTCTGCAGATTAAAGTGACGACGTTTGTTGAGAAACTGCAGAAATATCTTGGAAGGAAAGTAAGCCGACTAGGCTTCCCCGCATGTCACCTTGTAGCCGGTCACGGACCCGAAGCCAGCAGAAGCTGGACATGTCCCATATGTGGAGGCAAACTCAGCTTGGAGAAGGGAAATACACCAAAAGTAGCAAGCCGAAACAGACCAGGTGTTTTCCGAGAAGGTTTTCCGGCTTCGGTCGACTTTCCTTGCTTCCAAAATAGCTTCACTTGAGCGTCGGCAGATGCTGAGTCAACCCTGCTCTAGAATCTTGATCACAAAGCCAAAAGTTAAAGAGCGCTTTACGATCGTGATGTTTTCCTCCTTTCGTCCTTGATATTAGAACTTTTGCTTTGTGCCCCGACGGAATCTAGCTTTCAGCTTTGACAGAAACAAAGCCTCACTAGCTTGGCGCAGTGTTTGCACCTCTATGCCACTAGGCATACCTTCAACCTTCTCGTGTCCTGTTACCTTCCTCTCTGATGAGGATATTCTCCCCACGCAGATATTCTTTCCGTTGGTTGTGATTCAAATATCACGATGTGTGTCGGGAGGACGTCAACGGACTGTTCTTGCCCCTTTCAGTTCAAATTTCCGAGTTGCCGACTGAAACTCGACCCCACCTTGCCCAACTGCACGTACTAGACACATCATCGACACAGCGTCGCCGCAGACTGACAGCAATGAGGATTGTCAAATATATAAATATACAAAACCAACGCTTGGAGAAGGTGAGTCAACAGAGGTAGATATCATCATTGTTCTTTCTTTCCAATCTTCTTCCTCAATCATTGCTCGATTGAGCCCCCACCTCTTCTCGACAACCTCACAACAAGACGACATGGCTATGAACGTAGCATCAAAGACGGCCATTGTCACAGGCGCAGGATCTGGAATCAATCTCTCCTTCGCCAAACTTCTACTCGAAAGAGGCTGCAATGTCGTGTTCGCAGATCTCGCACTCCGCCCAGAAGCCCAGGCAGTGGTAGCAGACTACCCCTTAACCTCAGCAGGTGCCAAAGCTGTCTTCCAGAAGACAGACGTGACGGACTGGGTACAATTAGACAAGATGTTCGACGTCGCAATTGAGCATTTCGGAGGGGCAGATATTGTCTGTCCCGGAGCTGGAGTTTATGAGCCTGTAAGTATATCCCATACTTCACTCTTTATGCAAAACTAAACCAATACAGCCATTCTCCAACTTCTGGAACTCTCCCGGTACTCCTCCCTCGAAAGACGACCCAGCCCAATCCCGCTACGCTCTCCTTGACATCAACGTTACACACCCCATTCGCGTAACTCAAATGGCAATCTCCCACTTCCTCACCAACAAGAAGCCTGGTGTGATAGTCCACATATCTTCTGTCGCTGGCCAAGCTCCCTTCTTTCCCACACCCGTCTACGTCGCTACAAAGCATGCCACGAATGGCTTCGTCCGTTCCCTAGCCCCACTCGAGAACCCACCAACGCATCTGGGGTTGCCGAAAATTCGAGTCAATGCTGTAGCACCAGCGAGAATATTGACACCGCTGTGGACGGATAACCCCGAGAAGATGAAAATGGTGGGAGACAATCCTGGATGGGTTACACCAGAGGATGTTGCGAAAGTTATGCTCGATTTGGTGGAGAAAGAGGAGAATGTTGGTGGAACTATATTTGAGGTAGGGAGTACGGTCAGGAAGGTCGAGGTCTTCAATGATGGGGGCCCGAAATCGGGGAATAATCATGTGGAGAGTGGGCCAGGTTATGATGATGATATGTGGGCGAGTTTGAAGAAGCAATTTGATGGGAAATAGGTTCTGTGCTTGTAGATTTGGCTTCAGGCGTGTTCATAGAGTGTACACAGTAACTTTACAACTGTTTCTCCATGTCAATTGTTTCACTTGTAGCACTTCTCTCGTTGGTGCTCAGTCAATATTTGATTCATATCAATATCCACGTTTGTGGACTACCACTGTCCTGTCACACCCGGCGTTTGAATCTTTTACCCTGAAATTGTTCTCTTGTCTCTTCAACATCCTCAGCAATTGCCTCGGTGGTTTGTCAATGTCACAAAACAATTCGCCCCGAATAAGATCCCTTCGACCTCAAGACTTCACAAATAGGTTGGGACCTTGAAGTAGTTCAAAGTACCTTTCCTTCGCAGGGCTTCACCAGCCTCAGCCCTGCTTGTAGGCGTCAAAATCCCATCAAAATTTGCCTTGGCATTAACAACTAATCCGTGTCCTCATAAAATTCCGCCATGGTCGCCATCTCGTCCGGCTTACACATGACACCTGTATACTTCATGAACTTCGGAACGTCCTTCAACGAAGCCGCGTCTTTGGCAGCTTTATCAGCCTCCGAGTTCTGCTCCCTCGGAATAGCCCAGAACAATATCTCCAACCCCTTCGCGGCATGTTTTCGTACCTCCTTCAACAGCAGTTCCCACAGATCTTTGTTTTTCACTGGCTCCTTCTTCGCAGTAACCCATCCCTTGCGCTGCCAGCCCTGTATCCACTCTGTTGCGCCCTTAACAACATACTCAGAATCCGTGGCGATAATGAGGCGCTTCCAGCCTTCTCCAACCCAGATCCTGAACTGGAGGGCAGCAATTACAGCTCGTAGCTCGGCTCGGTTGCTAGTCTGTGCTTGAGAATCGCCTTTTGGACCGCAGTCCTCGAGTCGCAATGAAAATGTGCCGTACTTGACTGGTTGATTTCCAAGAGTAGCTGGTCTGAACACGAAAGCACATCCAGCTGTTGGATTTGCCTGTCCATTATTGAGACATGCGCCATCAGTAGAAATTAGAATGTCTTTATTGCCGGATCGACTCATAAATCGGTAATGCTTAGTCCGAATGCCTATGGATCCAGCGGGTTTGAATGAAGCAGGATCCAGCACCATCCCATTCACGAAAAGAGAGTCCGGGGTATCGGTAGTATTTTGCGGTTGGAATTTGGTTGGGAAGACGTTTGAAACGTCTGGAGCAACGTAGTCCGGCTCTTGATGATAGCCAAATACGCTGTTTGGCATCCCTGGGACGTAGACTGCTTCGAACTGATTGACTTCCTTGGGCTCCGGGTGTTCATTCTCGTTTCCCAGTTCACTCTCCCCTCTCACTTCGGTATCCTCATCGAGGCTGTCTTGCATGAAGCTGTAATCGACGGTGCAAACGCCACAAACGACGAGTCCGTGACCTTTGCACACCAAAGATCCATCAGGACGTTCAACAGGACTATCTGGTCGCCGCGAAGGCATCGTGGTTCTTTATTTGAGGTTTATGAATTGAATGCGAGAACATAAGAATCGAAACTCTCGAGAATGGTGGTTTGTGCGAGAGAGATGAGAAAAAGCAAAGAGCGTTCGACGGCGTTTGTTCGCCAGGCTTACCCCTCTATCTTAGCGCGTCACATGCTGGTCCACGATCAACATACCTACTCTGAAAACCGTATTTTGAGAGTCATGGTGAAGACACAAAAACAGAAAGTGTAGCCTTTGCGTATCCGACCTCACTCCTAGCTTAGCGAGCGAAGACTTTCGTCAAGTCAAAAAGTCAAAACTTAGAACCATCGACCGAGATCGATGATTCTTCCAAACAAGCAGCTTGTGCTAGTTTTAAAGAGGCTACAAGTCCATCTGGAACTCTGTCAACTAAGCTAACAGTATATTAGATAACCTTAGGTTTTCCGGACTACATGGCAAGGAGTTGCTTGTTTAATTTTATATACCCAGGTAGAGTTGGCGCTGCTCGTGGTGGCTTCTGTTATCCGCAAGTGGGCTTAGCGTGACAAAGGGGCTATGGATACGTCATTTGGATATACTTTCAGAGCTACATCAGATTTTTTTCAGCTTTGAGGCTTTAGGTAGCCTTGCAGGCTTCAGCAGGCTGGGCCCCTGGACATGCTCTTTATTGAGTGCATAATAAGTTACGAACGTCTTTCTATCGAGATCAAGAGGTGCATATCAGTGTCATTAGTCACGAGTAAATCTGTTCATTCATTATTTAAGCCTTTATATAAGCTCTGAACGTTTGAGCAGATGGCAGATTTGGAGAGTAGTCGCTGTGAGAGGGGAAAGTTGCAGGAAGGTTGTCTCGCTTGATGCTAAGGTTTTCGATTGTCGTGAGTAGGGTTCGAGATTGAATACATTGAGTTTGTCTCATTGTTCAAGAAGAATTGATCATTGTAACTATACAGCACCCGATAATGAATACGCTTTGTGGAGAATGACGAAAGGTGATGTTGGGAATATCATCGCTGACTTGCGCCTCGCCTAAACAAGCTTGAGATGATTGCTTTTGATACTTAAAGGCTGGTAGTCCTTAAGTCTTCGACGAAACGCTTCGCATTTATGAATGCCTAAAAGCTTCCATCATGCTGGCATCATCCTGATCCCCTTCTACTTCCTGCCGCAACTCAATGCCAATACTTTGGTGCAACACCTTTCGTTTTCAACCAAGCCGCCTCAAGCACCTCAACCACGTCCTCTGGCAGAGGACCCTTCTCCAGATCCTTCAAATTCTCCTCCAAGTGCTTCGTACTACTTGCTCCAATGATAATTGCATCGTTAAATTCCTTTTTCATCGTAGAATGATGCTCAATCCACCTCATCGCTACCTCAGCGATCGTCAACCCATGTTTCTCAGCTGCAGGCTTGATAATATCCAACGCATCGAAGTAGCTATCATTCCAGTACCTGCCTCGATGTAGGGTGCCTTGATATTTCTTGGGATCGAATCGAGATCCAGGCTCGAAGTCTTCTTGATCACGTGTGTAGCGTCCCGTCAAGAATCCTCCAGCAAGGGGTTGGAAGGCGTAAAGAGCGATACCATAGTGCCTCAAGCAAGGGAACAGCTCTGCTTCAATAGATCGTTGGAGAGCATGGTAGATGCCTTGATAGGCAGTTGGCTTAATCCACCCGTTCTTCTCGCAGATCTCGCAGATCTTTGCAACTTCCCAGGACTGGTAGTTGCTGACACCGAATCTGGTGAAGTATCCTTCTTGGTGCAACTTATTGACTTCTCTCAAGGTGTCTTCGAATGGGTGCTTCCTGTCTGGACCATGGAGGTAGAACATGTCGATTTTCTTGCAATTCAAAGCTTTCAGTGAATCCATCAGGCCTCGACGGACATCTTCAGGAGTGTGATCGTAGACCTCCATGTCACTCAGAGGACCACCTCTGTTTGGGTAGAGCTTAGTGTCCATGACGATACCTCGCTTCTCCCAGTCAGTTTCAGCGAGGATCTGTTCGGTGGTTCCGAAGCCGTAGACGCGGGCAGTGTCAATTTCATTGTGACCGTGCTTTTGAAAGAGGTCAATGAGAGCATTGGCCCCTTCTTTGGTGTAGACTCTTGCACCAAGTGTGTCTTATTTCATTTGTCAGTGGAAGCTCTTTGTGATTTGGATGTTTACTCACTCTCCTTGCCAATCGTCATGGCGCCGAAGACGATCTTCAGCTTGGTGGAAGATGAAGTCATGGTTGCAAAGATGAAATGATCTGTGGCTTGGACGATCTCTACTTCTGGATTGGATTCGTGAGTAGAGCTTCGAAGGCTAAAGTGAGGTCTCGAGAATCAAGTTCTGCTGAAAGTAGAAATAACAAGTAACGAGTTGTAAGTTGTAATGTAGGAAACACTAGAGTCGGTCGCTCCTTCTTTTATACTCACCACCACAATAAGATCTTCTCGAACATCCAATTCATCCCTTAATTCCGTCAAAATCCGTTGTGAGTTCCCTTCCACTTCATCGAAATAACCGGCGTTACCCCGCGAAGCGAGAGCTCGCATAGCGAGTATTTCTGCAGCCTGCTTACGGTGGCTGGCAAGCTGCCTCAATCACGACCCACTTCTCAGATCTAGCCAAACTGGCTCTTCTGAAAGGGCTTTGCCGACTGGCGCGATCCACTCCTAAGTGGATTATTCGTCTGGGGTTCGCTTGCGAGTTTTCGGCCGACATTCTTCGGCAATGTGCTGTTGGGATATCGGACTTAGGTAACGTTAGGTAGAACAGTCGACGTCCATATAGTACGGAAGGGGGTTGCCATAATTCAAGAGACCGACAGGGGTCTATTATTCCTTGCAAACCACAACAATATTATATCTTTTCAAGAAGAAAAATTCAGAGAATTAAAGTGCTCGACTCTAGCCACATTTTAGTAGCATTTTGGTAGATTTTGAGCTGGACTTGGTAGAGTATACAAGGAGTTGTAGACCCCTGTTGGTCTCGTGAATTATGGCAACCCCCTTCCGTACTTTGTTAGTGAGGTAGGCTAATTACGTCAATTTCTGTCATGTTGTCCCTGGAAAGTGCCAAGCAGCGAGTCAGAAGCTGTCACGTGCTTACCTCTTGAAGCTGCCATTCGAAGCATCAAGTAGTTGAGTCCATCCACTAAAAGACACCCAGATTCCTTCAACTCCGTCGGTTGACATATGCTTAGCACGGCAAGTCTTCATAGTGGTACATTGTGTGCCGAGGAACACAAACGAGTACACCCAAAGATACTGTGCAAAGGGAAGAACATCAAAATTGAAGTGGTAGATCCTGAAGAAAACAAGGTAAAAACATTATGAGTACAAATCGGGATGAGACCGTAGTTACTGGAAAGGAAAAAGTTGCAGGAGGATTGTCCAATGTGGTGTTGGACTTCTCGACTGTCTTAAAGAAGAGTTTGAGAGAACCTCCTAGTTCCGTTTTCTATACAATGTATTCGATTGCCGTGCTCTACATCAATTAGTTGTTTTACAATGAGGAACAAGAGGCAAAGGATGTCTTCGAGATGCGCCTTGCCGAGATAGGTTAAGTCTATGCTTATGTAAGTTGGTGCGGACACGGGGCAATCTTGCATCTTTCGTCCGTATCATCTCCTTGCGCAGCCGCAACAATCAACAACAATACCCCGAGTTTGGGAGGACGCGACGAATGACATATGAGTCCATAACAGATCTGCCGTGTGATAAAACGTACTGTCCCACCAAGTAGCTTCCTCGAAGTCCTTTGACTTCATGATGTCCTCACAGCCGCCTCCATTCCTAAGGCTTCCATACGAATTGCGTCTTGAAATCTACGGACTTGCCTTAGATCAAAGACTTGGATACTTCCCTAGACACTATCTATCAATTTCATCCGTCAATCGACAAATTCGACAAGAGGTTCTACCCATCATCCTCTCGAATTCCAGGTATTTTAGCAGCCTGGAAAAGATATCAGACTGGACCTCGAGGGGAGATCCATTTCTTCTGAGCCAAATTCAAAATGTTACAGTCCACATTTTCGAAGACTCTTTGCTACAAATCGCAGATGCTCTAGCAAGTAGTATAAATGATGCCATCTCAGGTCCTAGAATTGCTCCCAGGTTCTGGAAGACAATGTCAGCTCCACAATTCGGTCGAAGCAACACCAAAGCAGGAAGTCGACATTCTTTGCGAACGAAGATTCTATGCGCTCTTTGTCTGTCAAAACCCGAACTTGTTCCTATCAGTAGCAAAGATGCTATTACTTCAACGTGGGACGCCTTCAAAGCCATCAGCGAGGTCAAGAAACTCTGGATCCTGTTCAAGGATTCAACCCACCCCAGCAGTCGCCGGGCGTTTCCAATCGAGCAAGAGCTCATTCTTGATATTATTGCCACAGCCTGTGAACGCGTTCAAGATCTCACCGTCTTTTCCGATCTCGTCTCTCTCGACTACCTAGGACATTTCAAAGACCTTCGTCGCCTCCGTTTTAGTGGATACTCAAAGTCCGACCCAGAAGAAACATTGAAGATTCTTCAAAGTCTCGAGAAACTGGACACCGTCATCTTATATCGCTACCCGGAAAGTTATGATATTGACAACAACATTATCACTTCCAAACTTCCAGAATACCTCTCTGTGACACCGAACGTCGTTGCATCCCTAAATCCTTTGAAACACTTTCAGATCTCACACATGTCATCCTACGTTCCCTCTCAGTACATTTCCACAACACTTCTCCAGTCCCTTCGGAATCACCTACGAACTCTTCGCATCTTCCAGCTCTCTTCTGATTACGCCTTGACTGAAGATATCGTCGAGGAACTCATCTCATTCCTTGCTGATTCTCGAATCACGGATATCAAGATTCGAGTCAAAATCCCAAAGAGGTTTGGAGAGCGGGATGTCATGAGTTTCTTTCCTAAGACGTGTAAGAATGGAGAAGCCAGTACCAGAAATTCGAATGTGGAAGGCCTGCTCCACCTTGCGATGACGGCGAGCGGGGCTTGCCATCATATCACCCACGTTAATAGGATGTGTGTAAGTATTTCATCCTCTAGCTCGGCAAATGCATACTGATTCTGACTAGATTTGTGATCCCAATTGAGCTCATTGAGTAACATGAAGTTTCATGTCGTTGATGGATAAGTGAACTGCGAGCGTTGGCCATGGAAAGAATGTTTGATAGTTAATGTTCATCGATCTGTATTTCAAGTTCACATATATAATGCATATACTTCGGTTCCTTCACGTCCAAATGCCTGATTTCTATGAAATCATTGTTCTTATTCTCATTCCTTCCTCTCACCTCAACGCCAAATACATATCATCAACAGACATTCCATCCAATTCCATAACCCACGAACCCCCTACATCTCCCGCAGCAGTGGCAAAAGCTCAGCTAGCGTACGTCCCAACGAGTCTCGTGCCCATGGTCGTCGTCATCATCATGTGCTTGTCCTCCCACCGCATTTCATCCTTCCGTTGGCTCCTTCAGAACCCTTGTCGCATCATTTTGATCCTGCAAATGGTAATCGAACACTATTTACTGCAATATTAAAGGAAATTTTGAGAGAAACTTGACTGTTGAAAGTGAGTTTATCTTCGGCCTAAAATAGGGTTTGTTGCACATCGCATTCCCGACGGTTTCTGGTTTTTCCACAGAATGCGCGCGATGTGGGGGCAACACCCAAAATCTCATTTTTATATAATACCTCGCTGGCTCTCTGCAGCTACTATATCACTTCCCTCATCTGAGCGATCCAAAGTTTGAGCATGGCCGTAACATGTTTGAGATCAAACGACTTAATGATTAAGGTTGTTAAGAAATTAGTTGTTTTGTAGGCAAATTCCTGAATTTTTGAGATTCGTGACATATGAAGAGATATATACACTCTTAACTGCTTTCTTATGCTAAATATAGAACGCACCACTTCCATCTCGGTCTGTATGTGGCTCAGCAGCTCACCTCAAGGAAGGGTTCAAGGACGCAAGGCTCTTAATCATATCGCCTCTTTTAGTCACTTCACGGCTGCCGAACCAATACCAGTCTCCCCACCTTCCGTACCAAGCAGGTGCCCGACCATCTACATTTCCTACAATTCTGTACATCCTTTCATGCAAACAGAGTACCGCCAGTTCAAACTCAACGCTCCAATTATCAGATGGGTTCCCATCAATCGCTATGAATCTGATGTCCTTCAGCTTTCCAAGGTTCGACGGCCACGGGTATGCAATGCTATCATCCGCCGAGTTTAGATCGTCTGCCCGGCTTTGCTTCTGTCGCTGATAGGCCGTTTCCAGGGACTGTGCTCGTTCGCGTGCTCGTTCCAGTGCATGTTCACCAACTGGTTGGGCCAGAACATGTTTCTTGTCCGGTTGGGCAGACGCTGTCCGGCGACATTGAAGATCAAGCACCAGAGTCTTTATTGGTACATCGGCTTCGTATAACATCCCAAAAATAGGCTCCAGAGAATATGTGTCTCCGTCAGGAACAGAAATAGCCAGAGAAGTGAGGAAGTGGATATGAGGCGTCGTCAACTCCAGGAAAGACAAGCACTTGGATGGACTTGGGAATATCAAGCCGGACACGGCATAGAAAACCGAGCTAGCTTCGAATCGGACTTGTTGGCTGACGAAGAAAAATGGGTAGAGTGGACTTTCCCCGGGGTAGGGGGAAGACGCAATGTTGGCTATGCATCTATAAATTTCGAGCCTGAGATCTAAGGGTAGTGCCAGGAAGTTGAAAGGCGGATTCTCGACAACTTCTTCTTTGATAAGAGGGGTCGTGAGCAAGGGCGATTGTAAATTTCCACCAAGCAGCCGATGACCAAGATTTATAAGCGTAAGCATCGTTCTTTGCTACTGAACAGGTTCTTGATGCAGTGTGTCAAGTCTGAGTCCAGTTGTCGACCTCCAATACTCGTCCTCCAGGGTTCATGTGCTTCTGCTGCTCGTGCTGAGGTGTTGGAGCGAGAGCCGTGCAACAACTTTCGTCGGCTAAGAGTCGTATCAACGTATGTTTCCAGAGCTGGGGGAATACAGCTCATATTCCAGACTCCAGAGGAAGCCCAGAAGCTGGAAGTGAAGATTCTGCATTTTGGTAAGGCTGAGGTTCGGACGTTGTCGTGGCGAAGTTCAAGAAAGGCGAGTGTGGCTGAAGGTGCAGTTGCAATCAATGTGGGGCAGACCAACCAATCTCCTTCTGAAACAGGTTGCTTCTTGACCTTGAACCTCACTGCTATCTATCATCAACAGCATCACTTTAGACCTAAGTTTGTTCATGGAGAGACGTGCTCTGCTTTGCTCGTGGCAACTTTTCAATCACAGGAGTGGTCATTGATGGACGAAGTGCAAGGCACGATAACAAGAGTTGTCACAGCCAAGATCGACATTGTTTTTGGTTCGCTGCATATTATCCTCGAGTTCTTTCTGCTCTTTAGATTGCCGAAGCAATCTTGCAGCATCTTCAAGTCTTCGACTGGTTCGATGCGCTGCAGCCAACACTGTTTCTAGCTGTGAAGGCCTCTCCAAAGCTGGACTGGCCATCCTCGACTACAATGGTGAATGCTGTGACCATATTCATATCGACTTGCTTAATATCGATTGAACAACATTATTTTAAAACCAGATCGTCATCACAAGCTTGGGTCTGGCCTCGAGTGAGAGGAGAAACATCCCCGGATTGGCTGGCTTGCGAACTCTTTGGTCATCCTTGAGCTCCAGTACTCAGAGCTCGTCCCAGCCGGGCGAGACTCCAAACCATCTTCCGAAGTACTAACCAAGTGTACTACCTTCTTCTACCAGATTCTGCATTGAGTATTATAAAAGTACTCGGACTTCCAGATCCGATCGTGCAGGACGAGAGGGATGGAAACAATGCTATCGTTACCCACGTGTTGAAGCAGATTTATAGGAGCGTGTTTCTGCACGCACGTCGAGCTCTGGATACTACGTGCAACATTGCATCTCCTCATGAAGAAGATTCGAAGAAGAGGACTGCACTTCCAAATTACAACACCAATCAACTTCTTCTTCCTCACCAAGATCTGACGTTCTATCTGTATCCGAGTCCAGTTCAGGGCTTATAGGCATTGCAGGGAGATAGTGTGACCACATTTGTCTCTTCCGAAGCTGCTTTGAACACGTCCAAAGAAGAAGCTCCTCATCTTCTCAGCCATCTACACACGGCACCAACCGCGTTCGGCAGAGTGGCTCATTGGTACCTGCCGTACTTGTACCAAGCCACCACGGACACCATTGTAACGACAGAGCCTGGGTATCCAGACCAGACCAAGCGCTTTCGCTAGCATCCACACCTCCAAGGATCCATCGTGACTCCGTACGCCGACTTCCTGGATGCTCGCGCAGCTCATCAGAAGTTTCATGAGATACTTCAACGAGAATCACACTTGTTGAAAATATCGCTCAAGCTCGAAGATCTCTATGTCTGGGACAATTTTCGCATCTTGCACGGCCGGGAAAAGGTGTTGAGCGTCCCGAAAACGAGTGTTGGGCAGAATGTTACAGAACAAGCTGTTGTTGATAGCTACAGAGCGCTTCAAGTGGATACGTTGTTGAAGTACATGGATGAGAAATGGCTTATACATGTACCGCAAGCTCAACTTGATGAAATGGTGGATTTGGTCAAACGCTGAAAGCTGGAGTGATTTAGAATTTTGGAAAGCATGGAGTTTAAATTATGCATATTTTCATTCCTCGTTCCGACGAAGTACTCTGAGGTTCTTTTTCTTTGACAATTTCTTGTTTGTCATATTCGAAATCAAGGCTGTCATTCCTGTTTTTGCGAATCTTACTCTTACCCCACCAAAATGTCTGGAAAATTTGAAGGGAATGCTTTCAAGGCAATGAGGCGGATGAAACCAGCTGTCTCGCTGAAGTCTTGACTAATATTCATGAGTTTCTGCTATCCAAACCTGCACTGCGCACAATAAAGGTAGTAGAGCTTCCAGATTCGGTCATGGAGGACTCAGGCTGTTTGCCGTGCCGCAGGCCGGCAGTGCAGCAGTGCAGACACGAAAGAACATGCAACAAGAACTCATAATGGTCCCCCAGCGCTACACCGTCCCGGGACCCCCAGCTCTAAGTGCGCTTTTGATTTGATGTTTCATGTATTTGGTACTTGTTGCCGTCCTGTTCTGCAGGGTCGTTCTGGGGTTTATGTTGCGGCCGCAGTTGACGACTGAGAATTCTATATTCTGTATCCACGCTTGTCGTAAACATGTCATTTTACTCCTGACTTTCCAGTACTTGAACTACCGCTTTGTTAAATGTAGTTTTTTTGTTTTACTCGTGTTGCCCAAAAAGCTGTCTAGTGTAGTGGTGGGAGACGCATAGTATTCTGTAACATGGCAACTGAGAGAAGTACACAAACAAGAAGAACTGTCTCTGGTACGGATGAGCATCTTTGAGGATCCTAGAGAGTCTCATCCTTGTAAAAAGCTTAAGATACGGATAATCATGTCCGTTTTCTCTATCTTACGTACGTGATAAGTCAAGAAATCCTCCAGAAGAAAGACTTCCACGGGGATGTGTTCTTCCCGCCCGCTGTTCTAAAGTCGTATCATGAGTACGAACTTGCAAGATCTATTCGCAAGCAGCCCGAGGACAGCCGGGATCGGTGAGGAAGAATGATCCAATAATCAAGTCTACTTTCTTTGCAGCAAGAAATGACCTCCACAAGAACAACGCCCCAGAAACGCCAGTCTGAATTTTTGCGGCACGAGTACCACTTGGACAGTAACTCATAGAGTTCAAAGGTAGGGTTTGAAAGAATGAGGAATTCTAAGAAAGCTTCCTCGCCCGCTCCGCGCCGCAAATCTTCAAATATATATAAAACAGCATCTCCCTCGTCCCAAAACTGAAAACCAGACTTGTTTCTCTTCAATTTCAAACACCTTACATATCAATTCTCAAATAATTCATCAATATTCAAGCAGATTGACTCTCAGTCATCATGTACTTCAATGTTAAGAGCTGCGTGGCGACTGCGTTGGCTCTCTTGGCCTTTACTACCCAAGCCCAACAATACCAGGGAACGAATCCTGTCCCCCCACTTGTTGCTTGCTCCGGACAAGGTGCTGGAAACTGCAATCTCGGTTTCGTAGGGTTTAACTACGACGGTGGAACGACATGGAATTGGGTCACGATTTATGACAACGCCTGCAACCCAATCGGTGGCGCGTATGGCAACGTCGACAATGATGACAATCCATGGGGACTGGACTCAGAGCTTCCATACGTGACGGTTTTGTACCAAGTAGGGTGGCCGAACGATGATTGTAAGTTTGATTCCAGCCAACAATATATGTTGTGGCCTGCACCTGGAACTAACCACTGTGGAAATGTGTAGACTTCGCTTTCGCATATGCTGATTACTCCTTCGGAGGAGAGTTTGCTTGCGGCTTCCAGGATGCATACGGGGATGACTTCAATGTATGCCAGCATGCATTCCCGTGCTAGTGGCATCAACAAGGCTTGCTTTATCCCACATCTCACTCATCGTTTGAACTGGAAGAGCTGCAATAGTGGTGGATTAGGATACTATTAGAGGCTGAGGGGTATGATTTTATCACCTCGCCGAAAGCAGTGTTTGCCGTACAACAGGCCTTTTCCAAGCTCTAACACGATCCATTCATGGGAAATGTTCATCCAATTCCAGATATGCTTCTATGTGTGACCGTCCCAGTACTAGAATAGAGTAAAGTTCCCAACAAACTCGAAATCTCGACTTCTAGTAGGGCTACTATAACTACTACACCACCCATCGAAAAACACGACGCTCATTTGATTGCCAGCTTCTGCCCCTGTGTTGAAAACATCGTTACTTGTCGTGCCCATGACAGCTAGTCCAAATGCACATTGCGCGAGGTATGACTCTGCCGTAATGGGTACTCCAGAACAAGTATCGTACTCGCTTGGCCAGCTCGTGAAATACCCGCATTGAGATTGTCGTGTCTCCAACGAGGCGACGATGATGAGAACTACCACCATCCCTATGAGTATACCGGTATAAATTTGGTACCACAGTGCAGAGATGCAAGGAATGACCGTTGTTATGTTTTGGTCCCGAAAGAAATAGTATCCATAAATGAAAAGAGTAACCACAAATATGATCAAGTAGAACAAGACGAGAATAAAGCCTGTGACCGTTTCGAGACTGACATTGTCGTCGATTGAAGTCGGTACCGTGTAATATAGGCAAATAACAATCAGGCCAACGATAGGCACGAGGAAGGAGACACGAAATAATAAGCTTTGCCAGCAGTTTGGTGCATGGTAGTCGTTTTCAGAGGTCGCATCTGAGTTTTCTGGTAATCTGCTTGTCGAAAGCTCTGGAATTTCAAGTAGCTGCACTCCGTCTTGAAGGCTTTCTCTATCTTGGGACATTTGCATAGTTTGAAAATCCTCATAGTTGGTATAGATAGAGTCATCCGTCAACCAAAAGGCTGCAAAAAGCCTCAAGAGCCCAAAGACGGACAAGGGGAAGAAGATAGTTCCAATTGACAAGGTGTTTGAGAAGTTGGCACTGTTCCAATACTGGCTCGGCACGATGCTGCTTGTGAGTGTGTAAAGCGCATTCACACCTTGTAGGGTGACGATGAGAGTCTCCAAAGCCCCCACTGACAACAATCTCGCATGCTTGCTATCTGCTCGGGATACGCAGTACTCGCGACTGTTTCTCGAAAGTGCTTCGGACCCATCCCATCCACGAGATGTCCAGAAATTTACATTAGCTGCCGCCACATCAACAGCGCTCCAGTGCTTCGCTCTTATGCGCCTGTCGGCGATGGCAAAATATCGCCATAAGATGGTGGTCGGATTGTAGACGCCAATTCGCTCGTGCCAACTTGGTCGACGTTTCGCAAAATACACAACTTTGGGAGCACCTGAAAGTATATGGGCTATGAGCGGAGCTAGGCATAAGGTAAAGAGCGTGATCCAGTCGCTGAATGCCAAATCTTCCGATTTATAGGAAAAGGGTAGAATTTCGAAGTGGGTAGTATTAATTGCTGCCAAAGCGCGAGAATGGAGGGACGCGAGAATTAAGACTTGCAGCAACTATTGTAGGGACCAAATGCTATTAGTACATGAAGCTTGAGATATTCTGGATTATCACTTACCATGGTTTCGAAATCAAGTTGTCCATAGATGGCTTCGGCGCATGGCGAGAGGAACGACCCGACCCTAGTAATTTTACAGTACACAAAGTCCATTCCAATGAGCTCAGGCAAAAATGTACCCGTAGCATGTCACAGTCAATTTCCATCGTTCAATGAATAGAACAAAAACAACTGTCACGGGCACCGATTTCGTTTTCGAATTACCAAGGAACACAGGAGGAAAATAGTCTCGACGTGGGGGCCGTCGGCCCATGCCTCAACCTCAGACCCTCACATTACAATTACAGTTACTCCGTAGTATTGAGCCTTACGATAAATAAAGCTCACTGACTAGAGGTCCCCAATATTATATAAATCCTTCCCGAAGGCTTCAGAAGGATGACTGGTGGAGTCAATGATTACGTGAGACGCGACAAACGAACCCTACCGCGGTCTAGCGAGGAAGAAACTTGTCTGAAAAGAAGAGTTAGGGGCAACGCTCGTTCCTGCGATAATATCCTCACCCAAGTAGAGCCTAAGCATATCTGAATATTTGAAATCAAGAAGGAACAGTATGAAAAAATGACCTCACGGAAAATGCCTTACGAGTTGAAGACCAACTTCAAACCGTCAAAAATTGATGTGGAGTAAGTATTTCATTTCATCCAAAAGCGACACCGTAGCTACTGACCACTTCGCAGTATTGTCGCTGTACAAGGCCTCTGGGCTAACCCAGAATGGACCTGGAAGAAAGCGGGCGTGTTGTGGCTGGCGGATTTACTACCGCTGGACATCCCTAATGCACACACAATGACTTTTGGTCCGATACCTCGTCCTCCTCGGCCCCAGATGAAGCCTTCTACGTACCTTCTTCTTGATGTATTTATACTGGGTCTCCTCATACTAGGTGCTAGATGCCATCCATGGCGCACCCTCGCTTTCACAATGAGCGCGGCGCTTGCATTGCTGCAAGCTTGGTTTTATCTCGAGAAGCACCTTGTGAATCTACGAACAACTCCCGCAACGGAAATTCATGACCAAGCTATTGTGCTTCTTGCAAAGCTTATGGATCGGCAGAAGGAAGAGGTACTAGCGTTTTACCTGAGTATATATTGTTCGTTGACTTGGCTAACTAACTGAATAGCAAGATTCAATCCCAATGATCCTGATAGGTCACAGCTTTGGCGGACTTGTCATTAAACAGGTACATTACGTATATAATTTCGCAAAATGTTTTAGCTGAACGTACTGAAAAGGCAATGGTCCTCGCCGCAAATGACCCTCAATATACGACCATTGCGAAGCGAGTTCAAGGTTTCATCTTTCTGGGAACTCCACATCGAGGCGCGAGGCTTGCCACAGCTGCAAAATACTGGTGGTTCCAATCAGCCTTAGACATCCGAGCTGTACTTGAAATGAACTCTAAGATTTTGGTGGATCTAGACGATTCATTTTTGAAGCTACCCTCCATTCAAACGAGTAAAAGTATATATTGCTTCTTTGAAGAGAAGCCGACAGTTTATGGCCCACCATTCTTTCACTTTTCGATGAAAGTATGTACAAATGAAATAGAAATATGCACTTTCTTTTCAGGAATCTAACGAAATTTCTAGGCTGTGGATGAAAGTTCAGCGACTTGGCCTGACCGTCCGGCAGAAGGACTATCTAGGAAGCATTCGGATCTCAGCAAATATGAAAAGCATGACGACCCAGATTTCCAACGAATCTCAAAAACCATCCAAAAGATCCTAAGTAGTTTACCCTAGAGCTATCAGCAGAAGGAACGATAGGTGGCTCGAGAAACACGTTCAGCCCAAAGAATAGAAACACTTTCCACGAAACAACACGCGCAAAGAAAGAACAATTTCGACCGACGATAAAGAGAACCTGTGCATCAAAAAGGATGAAACTCCATGCATTTATGCTAGCTCGCGGAAATGTATACCATTGCTCATCAATCATTTTCCATCATCCCATTTTCCTTCCCCCATGCCACTTTCCCAAAAGTCCTCCTCCCCTACTCCGTGGCCTTATACTTCTTATTAAACTCATTAACGGCCACCCCAATCTTCTTGTACAAAAAGTTCCTCGAGCTCTCCTCCGCCACCGGAATGAAAGGTCCATTCGTGCCTCCTCTGAGTGTCAAACTTAATCCTGTCCTCTCCTTACTGATAGTTTGAATATCCTTCAACGGAACATCCCACTCGCTCGTCAACTTCTTGCTCTTGATGAGCATGATACGACTGTAGGTCAGCATTACGACCACGTCCTCCCGTGGGAGCTCGAGATGAGCGATGTATGACTCGTTGAAGTATTTCCCGTTGTCGAGTTGCTTAAGCCAGAATTGACCAAGGGCTTCACGTTGGGAGTAAGGCCGCACGATACCGTCTGTACCGATGAAGCGAGTGAGGCGCACGCGTTCCAATCCATCGCCGTCGAAGACAGTGGTCGTGTTGCGAATGCCTTCACTGACATTGGAAGCGAGGTCGAAAACTCCAATTGCAGGCTTGGTGACAAATCCTAATGCGCCTTTCCCGACTCCTTTGAAGAAACCTGCAACACCTTCCTGCTCGGCTCCTTCAAGTGGTTTTCGTGCGAGACCACCGATGCCGCTGGCGACACTGCTGACGAGGGAGTTTGTACCTGCCGTAACGCCGTAGAGTGCATGCTTTGGACGGTTGCGAGAACGGGTCATGCGGCGACGATCTTGAAACTGCTTATCCATGGTAGCTTCTGCGAGGCCCTTAGCAATACTACCAGTAAACTTAGAGAAACTGTCTGAGACGCCAAAGACAGACTTCTTCACGAAACTGGTTGCTCCTTTCGCGATGCCGATACCGAGTTGCTCCGGTCTATCAGCCATGATGAATCCTTGGTATGGTTCATAAAACAAATCCGCCACTCCTGAGCTCATATTATTGAAGAGGCCAACAGGGTTACCAAGAAAATCAGCTGAACCAAGAACTTTGTGTACTTGGTAGAGCGCCTCTTGCGAGTAGTGATTCGTGATATTCTGAATTAAGATACCTGCAGAGACGCGAGCATTCTCCAGCATGAGCGCATTGAGTCGGACAGGAGCATCATTGATGTTACCAATAGCCATGGTGAGCACATTCAAGAAGAACATCAACGGATTTCTTGATGACGTCTTGTCCTCCACGTTGACTCGGTCTGTTCGAACGAAGGATAGATCAAGTTGCATGGGCTGAATATTGAGCAATTCGAAATATATGTCTTGGCCGGATTGATCCTGAGATGGCTCTGGGATGTCCAGATTCTCATCACAGAGAACGCCTTCATGTGTCTCGGCCCAGCTAGCACCTGGTACTTTGGAGAAATCCAATAACGCGAAGACGAAATCCTCATCGATCTCGAGTGTCATTTGCTGCAACAAAAGAGTCGCATACTTGATGTAGAGTACACCATATGAATCGTCTTTAACTCGTGTGACCATAACATGAACACAGGGGTGAGACTCGGTCTCTTTCTGATTCTTGGGCACAACGCTCGGGTACAGGATCATTGGAAAGATCCCACCATAAAGTTGGTTGTCAATCTGCACCCATTTGACTCCTGCGATAAAGGTCTGGAACAGAGGCGATTCTGAATACTTGAGCGAGATATCTCGGAAGGTCACATAAGCAAGCTCCTTCAAATGAGCATTGACCAGTGATATGCCGAATCCAGCGAGCTTGAGCTGAGCTCTGAAAGTGACACCGGTGTCCTGAGACTTGACTTCGAAACCACCAGAAAGACTAGTCGTCGAATCGGTTCGAGTTTTCTGCTTGTACAAACTCTTCGAAGCTTTGTAGTTCGACAAAATCAGGGTTTGTGTAGGACCATCAGCAGCAACGTTGAGGTCGATGATCTTCGGCTCTCTTGCACCAGGTGCATCACGAGGAGGTGGAATTTTCATGGGAATCAAGTTTCCAATCTCCGCAAGCTTGACGTGTCTCTCCTTGCCATTGGCATTGAGGATCAATTCCTTGTGTTTGGCAGCTGGATAATCCCAGGCATATGGCATGATACTCCTTGGCGGCAGTCGATATCGAATTGGCCGCCAGCCAGACCTGTCTTCAGCATCCTCATCATCCAGATTTGGATTCGCCTGAAAGAACATAAACTCTGTGTCACTCTCGTTTCGCATAGAGAATGGCCAATTCTTCGTCTCAGGAATGAGGTGAAGGAAAATAGTAGCATTCTCCATGAGGATTTCGACTCGGATAAGCTGCTGTCTTTGGCCAGCTTTTGCAAGCTTGATATGTGCGACGCCCAGATCGGAGATGGTGAAAGGAGATGACCATTGATTGTTGAGACCTGGGAAGCATAAAGACAATTGCTTGACTGCACTCTTTTGTAGGAAGTGTAGAGGCTGAAGAGCGCCTGGCTGAAGAGTCATCAGCTGGGAAGATCCAGGCTCTCGGACATTGAGTTCCTCTTTCATCTGGTTCTTGATCACGAATCGAGGAGCAAGCGTGACAACCTTTGTCATCTTATACTTTCCATCTCCAGCTGCCACCGTGATACCAATATGAATCTCCGTATTCTTGGTCGAGGACGGTAGGACAACATCCACTGTGCTTCCAATGGCATCGAAACTCTGAGGCCTACTCCATGCCGACTCTCCAACCTTGAGCAAAGCACGATTACGTTGATCATCGGCTCCGAATGCAAACATATAAGGAAGAGCTTTGCGTCGCTCTGTATCTGCCGAGTCCGTGTGGAAACCTTGACCTGCGGCTGTCTTTGCTTGCTGCAGGAGCGACTTGGCTCTGATATTGATACCAAGACCAGTTTTGTTCAGAATAACGTACGGGCTGTACACAGTCACTCTAAACGCACCGCCACTGTCCGGGATCTTGTAATAATGGAGCCGGAGATTGAGCGCGAGACCTTCGTTATCTTTGCAAACAAGTATCGACTCCTTTCGGAAGTCTTCTTGATTGTTTGAATTGATGATGGCGAATTCGCTTGCCTTGAATACAGTGTCTTGCATATCGATACTCAAAAGGAGGAGATGGGACAGCTCAACAACATGGACTGGACTGAGGCCACCTTTACGGAGGAAGTTTGTCCAATCCTTCTTGGTGTTCTTGTCATAGATCCGGTACTTGAAGTCATATGGTAGAAGGTTTTCCAGTTCTACAGGAGCAGAAAGTCGTATCCTCATGTATGGGTAGATGCTACAACTTATTAGTGATTTGTTCAGATTAAAAGTCTCAGAAACTTACTTTGTGAGGGGATTGCTCTTGTCGAAGGTAGCATGCATCTGGAAGTAGAACGGCGGAGTGTTCTTGTCTTGCTCGGCTTTGCACACCATCGTCCTGGTAGGGCGCTGAAGTAGGTCTTTCCACCATAACGATTCAGTAGACCATGAATAGCCAAATCCTTGGTCAGGTCTCACCAGCAGCGACTTCATGAAAGCAGCGCCTACTGGGGCAGGTCTACTCTCTCCCGGTGCGATTTTCTCGATCTTCAAAAGATGACCCTCTTGTGCATCGAAAACGCCAAGCTCAACTGGAATTTGAGTCTTGTTCTCTACCAGCAGAGGCGAACGCAAGGTGATGTACTTGACATTATCTGTGCCAAGTGTGATCTCGACGAGAAGACGATGGAGAATCTGATCTTTTCTGGGTCGGAGGCTGTACAAGTATTCTCCTTCACGATTCACCCCAATCTTATTGATGCTGTCGAAGCCACTGCCTTCGAGTCGAACACCAATGACACCAGTGTTGCTCTCTGGAGATAGATTTTCACGCATCTTCTCCCAATCCTCGAAACGCCAAGGGCCTTCTTCTCCGTCTTCTAACTTCACAGCCATGTCGTTTTCTTCTCCAGGAACATCGGCCCAGACGTTGACATCGAATCCAGTATAATTTCGAATTCTGTACGGTGCCTCTGCTCCCCGTGGCTTTGAAAGCACGTCTTCTTCTTGCGTCAAGAATTGGAATGATTTGGACGCAAGTGCAATCGTAGCGGATGTGACAGTCAGCTCAAGCATCTTCTGCGACGTAAGATCGATAAACATGCTATCTGGGTCCTGATCCTTCGCAACCTGGAGGCCTAAACTCCAGGGCTCAATCAAGGGCTCCCAGGAAGACTTGGCAAAATTGTAGATATTGATATACATATCAATGCTCGTGTCTGCTCGTAGACTGCTCGACCAATCATTTGCAGATGCCGTGAAATTCTTTATGCTAAGATCCAGAATCGGCAATTCATGGAGGTCGCCAATGAGAATGACTCTCATGCCTTCCAGCGTCGCGGTCATTTCTTCATGCTTCTGCACAGCTTTACCAGCTGACGTCTCGTTACGGAGGCGAGACGGTGCAACTGAACCTGACTTGGTCTTTTTTGCCATCGTTGAAGTGGCTTTGCCGCTGGCTGACCGTCGCTTAAGGGAGGTACCACTGGAGCCTTTGAGCTGCTTGGCCTTGACATCTGAAGCAAGGGCTTTGCCATCCTCCTTGTCATCATCTTTCGAGAGCTCTGATGCTCGACTGACAATTTGCAAAGCCAGAAGAATATCACGAAGAGACAAGCGAAGTACCAGTGGCTCGACATCGAGATGCATACTCGTGAGATCTGCTTTCGAGCTGTCCATAGACATCTGTAGAGAGAAATCGTCAAGGATCCGTAGCCGAGTGTCTTCAAATCGATCCATGCGACATAAGAACATGCCCATCTGAGAAACCTGCAGCGTAAGCGCATGCTGTTGAGCCAAAAGGACTTGCTTGGTGCCAAGGACTATAGCTTCGGAACTTGCACTGAGAGGATTGGCAATCAAAATGACCTGCGCATCAACGATATTGACCCTAAACGCAATGTTCATCGGCGGATCGCTCGATTGAGAAGACTGACTCGATGTAGGTGTTTGAGATTTCGAACGAGCTGATATTGGCCTCGACATCTTGCTCAATTGTAACATGTCTGTATCCGAGTCATCTGCTGAATCCGCGATACTTTCATCGTCCTCTGGTACCACCGGCTCATCGACAGCGAGGCCGCCTGCGACAAATGACTGCAGGGCGAAGATATAGTCGAGAGCGAAGATAACGCGAGGACTGTCAACGGCAATGATGGCGATCAAATTACGTTCTTTGCCTCCAGAAATCGTGACACTGGCCATGAACTGCTGTACGTCCTTGTTGGAAGAAGTCATGATCTTCCGGAATTTGTTCGTGGTTCGAGAGCGGCTATCTTGAATTGTAAAGGAATCAATAAGCAGCTCCGACTCCAGGGAGCCATCAGTCATCATTCTCAATTTGACTTTGGTATCGTCCAAGGAGAACTTGGATAAGCTTGCAGCTTCAATGTCGCCAATCGGTTCATCCTCCTTCGCTAGAAGCAGTTCCAAGCCAATAGTATGGACATGGAAGGCAAGATCAAGTTTGGTCCAGTTCTTCGAGTCAACACCAAGTTCCGGGCCGAGGTCAACGAGGGCTGAGCTGTGATCGGAGTTTTCAGGTTCTTTGGGCTGTATGGTCTTGGCTTTCTTTGATGTCTGGGCGGGGACATCTTCAATAGCTTGTTGCTCGTCTTCGTCTGAATCCACGGCAAAAGCTGCTGGAACAGACCGTGCTAGCTCGAGCAGGAACTTCAGCTGCATTTGGCTTATGCGAAGATTGAAATCAGTCATGTGGCCCTCGATTTCCATGTCAGGTCTCTTGATACCAGGCGAGTGCTCAGCATAAGTGACTTGGAAGCCCAGATCCACTTTGTCAATGAGTTCTAGTTCTTCGCTCTTGTCTTCGTGGAAATAGAAGTCAGAAGTGAGACGAATATTCCGAATGCCAGCTGACAATTTCATGGCAATTATCGAATCCTTGGAGTCATCGAGAGGGACGAACTTGTTCTCAGCGTATATCTCGCCAAGATACGCAGTAATGAGATCTCGATGAGGGCGGTCTGGAACAACTGCCCGAGGGAAGACCACGATCGGTGTCTTCACATTGATGTCAAACTTGAAGCGACTAGTACTTTGCTGGATTTGTGATGCTTGATTTGCTGCGGCTTGTCTAGCAGCGTTGAAAATCGCCTGCATCTTTCCAAATTTAACAAGAAAGTCGATGATTTTTCGGAAAGGCTCCTCCAGGAAATTCAACTTGATGGAACCAGCTCGCAGAAATATCGAGGAATCATATCCAGGATACGATTCGGTATTTTCTGCATCGAAGGTCTCATATCGGAAGTCTGCTAGATCATCACCTTGGATGGTGATTAATTGTCGTAAGCTTGAATCGGGAGATGCACCCTGGTTAATATCATCAAGCAGAGACAAGTCGCCCAATTTAGCACGAATACGTAAAGTCTTGCCCAGAACAAAGATGCCAACATCGGCAGCATTCAAGGAGAGGGTCGCAAGGCGTATCCCGTCGTTATTAAGGATAAGTCTGATGCTTTTCAAGTCAATTTTGATTCGAACAGATCCAGAATCAGCCGGCTTTGGCGCAGCTGCCGGAACGAGTTCCTTGTTGTCGCTGTCCATAATCTCGTCAGGCGATGCAGCAGTCGTTGGTGCATCATTGTTGGTGAACGTAATCAGAATGAAGTCGAGTAGTGTGAGGAGTGTTTTGCGTGTTACTACCAAGTTGATAGTCGAAATTGCACAGTTTAGGTTGGTCTCCACCCCTTCGTATTTGGGCATAAATTCTGGTGATTCTTTCTTCACCCTGACGAGCTTGACATGTATGAGGTCTTTGTTCTCTTGTGAGTCTGCATCTCCTGATGACACGATTGACTTGAATTCAGCAGTAGGATGTTCTTCGACATAATCATCCACCATTAGAGACTCTAGGGAAGTCTCTACGATCAAGTCGTAAGGCCGTACACACAGGTTGAGGCTGAATTTGTCCGCAACTAACTCTACTAGAAGTTGGTCTGGCTTCCGGCCATCTGGATCGCTCCGATAAAGAGAACCCTGGAGACGGTCCACCTCGAACTTTAGCTCAAAATTTCGTTGCTGAAGCTTCAATTTCTCTGAGGCATCATCTCCATGGGACGCATCCTGGAACTCTGTTTCATCATCTGATTCATCTTGGAGAATGACGGCTTCTTGAGTAGTAAACTGGAACGATGCAGATTTCCTGTTTTCCTTCGACATACTTTGCTTTTTGGAGAGATTGCTCTGTGATCTTTGGCGCGAGGCCTCTGGAGTCTTAGGAGCAACAGTCCCTGGTTTCTCCTCTTCCTCGTCTAGATTTGGTATGGCAACCTCGATAATACGCATCAAGCTCTTATACTTCTTGTCGGAAGCCGAAACATGAAGTAGGGGAAGATGTCCTGATATCCGGACTTTTGCCAAATTTGGAGCCTTGGGAATAATCGAAAGTTCCACCATGAAATCGACATTGATTTGCTCCACGATATGCATCGACTGCTTATCATCTCGATCCTCCAGTTGGGCCTTTGTTGCCTCGATTGATGGTCCAATGAGAACTTGGGTCGAGGAGAGTTTGACCTGGAACTTGTCGTACATAAGAGATTCGAGGCGTTTGTAATCATCGTCTGTGTACATCTGTTTCTGCTTGGATTGCACTTCATCCATGGTGTCTCGATCGACGAGTTGACTGTTGACACTGATGTGACCTGCGTCTAAAATCAAACAGATTGTGTTCTTCGTGGTGATACTCTCAGGTACGATGATCAAAGGTGCTTGAAGGTCCAATTTAGCATTGATGGTCTTGTGCTCTTCTAATGCAAACTCAAGCCCAGCTCTTGTTTGCTGTCGCAAGCTCTCAACTGTTGCACCAGCAGTTTCCATAAGTGCTCCAATGGACTCCATGTGCCGTTCTGGAGGCTTGAAGAATTGGATGACGCCGACTAAGAAGTGGGGATTCCAGATGATCTCTAGTGGTTTCAACTTGCCTGTAACAGCAATGTCACCTTGCCCATCAAGTGGGTTCTTCTCTAGTTGGAAGTTGAAGAAGGGGTCAACCAAATCTGCTGGATCGCTCTCGTCGTCCAGTGTGATCTTGGGTATCGGAGTGTCGGGAGCATCTTTGACGCGAACGATTTGTGGAAATAGACTTTCCGGCGTTGTCCCATCGTTGACTCTCAGTCCTGCAAGACTAACATCGGCCAAGAAAGAATCTGGTCTTTGAAGGAATTTTGCTCTGAAGCCATCGAAATACAGGCTGAGTATTTCAACTACATCGTCATGCGGGTTCTGCTTCAATGTAAAACTTCCAGTGTTGAGGGACGCATTGAGTTGCATCTTGACTGTTTCCTTTGGTAGATCAACGCTCTCGGCTAGAGCAGTCTTTTCGTCCCAATCAATGGCATCGTACAATTCTTTGCGTTGCTCTTCAGTCATAGTCGTCTCAGAGTCTTCTTCTTGTTCTTGGGGCTTTGAACCCCATGCCCAAGCAACCCAGCCTTGATTCTTCTTCGCTGAGTCCGTCTTTTTGACACCAACGTTCTCCTTTCTCAACTGATTTCGAGCCAGTGATCTCCAGAATCGCATGTCCTCATAACTTGACTTCCACTCGAGCTTGTTGAGCTCCGTTACTTCGTCAGGGGTCAACTGTTCAGTCTGTTTCTTCTTCTTCTTGAACAGCTCAATGTAGCGTATCCTGTCATCCCTTCTCTCCTTGAAGAAATCCCAAGACCATCGTCGATTGCGGTCATGAATCTTGCTCAGCACGGCATTTCCAGCAAACTGAAGCCATGCTCGTGGATCTTCCTTCGGGCTGACGCCTTTGGGTTGGAGCTTCTTATACTCTTGATGACGGATGAAGTAATGGAACAAATCAACCATCATTAGAGCATCACGATACTGATCGTCGTCCAAGACGAGACCAATTTCATCGAAGATCAAGCCAGCCTTGACGTGAGGAACAGTAGACTTTCCAGATTTGTCCATCTCGATTTTGGCCTGTCCGCTGACTGGTTTCAAAATGTATTGATGTGCAGCTCCTTCAGGGTTTTCTCCACGGATGATCATGTCTCTGAACTTCTCAAGCATCTCGTCATGCGGCGTCACTTCAGCATCTGCAACTTCGGCTTCTCTACCAGTCCCAAGTAATTTCGTATCTGTATTCCAATAGAGAGCCAATGCACCCAAGGTAGCGAGCTTATGTGTGGTCCCTACCGAATTTTGAATGTACGTAGGTTTCCAATTTCCGTCTGTACTGATGGCACTGAATTCTTTGAGAGTCAAACCGAGAGCAAATGGATGTCCTGGGGCAGATATCGAGTCTTCGTATCGTACATGAATGTTCTTGACCGTGATCTGAAGGTTGTCTACAATCTTGGTAACCAGACTGTCTGTGAAGCTCTGGCTCTTCTGTTGCTCTTCTTGACTGAGACCTTCTGAGTTCCGCTCCTTCAGCATCTCCGCACTGTCCAGCTTCTCAATCTTGACAGCCTGCCTCCTGCGTTCCTCTTCTTCCTCGTCCCACTCTGCATCTTCTTTGGGAGCTGCCAGGACGAATACATCCTCGATATAGACCTGCACTGGCTGACCTCGCAGATTCGACCATGGGATCTTTAATGTGAGTTGTCCCAAATGTCCCTCAACCACATTTATAGGTAGTTTCAGTTGGTCCAAAGCCTCTCGCCGTAATTCCAGATCCCGCAGCTTAACATCGCCCGACCATATGCCCACGTTTAATTGTTTAGGATCGAAATTGCGAATGTACATGCCCAGGAAGCGGTTGAGCAGCGACGCAACGAGTCCTTCCAACATCTTGAGTGTTGGTTGCCTCTACCCAGGCAGGGTCGCACTCGATCAGATTGTCTGGAACAGCGTCGTCATCCACATCTGCCACGAATATGGTCTATCGAGGAAGAGAGATAGGGGTCAGGTCATCGCAACCGTGAAATCGTCTCAGGTCGTAGCAAGCGTTTGCAGATTTTCGTATCGTATGTTGTAGTGGAGAAAAGAAGAGAGTCGCAAATCGTCAAACCCCGCCAACAGCTCTCTTTGCTCAGGCTTCTCTTTGGGTGGAACGAAGAAAAACACGGTGTCTCAACGTGAAAGGCTTCAAGCGTGAAAGGCTTCAAGCGTGAAAGGCTTCAAGCGTGAATCTTTGCACAGTATTTCGAATTATTTCGCGATGCAAACAAGACAAGAGTGGGACAAATGCTGATGCCTACAAAAATCCTTCAAACAAGATCGCGCGCGTCAACGGCAATGCCATGCTGGACTGGACTTCTCCATCCTTGCTTCTCTGCAGCTCGCTTGATCGGGGAACGACGTCACACTCTTTACGGTCTTTGGCTAGAGCTTGCTATTAGGGAAAGGACCAGAAGCTATTGTTCAGGTCGCACCGGAGGGCATCTCCTTGATTTCTACAACTCTTCTCTCACTTCACAATATCTCGTCTCTTTCACATTGGTCTTTTCAATTGCGCTGTAGCTTTGCGGCTCATCAATTGACTTCTCTTATCGTCACAATCAGTCAGATTGCGGGGCAGCTTCCGAGAAAGCTATCCCAGCCTGCCAAAATGCTTCGTACACCAGCAGCCACGCGATCAGTGCTGAAGAGCTTTGGTAAAGCTTCAATTGCACGATCAAGCTATATTGCAGCTTCTGCCAAGTTTCGCAATGCTCCTACAGCCTCTCAATTGAGCAATAGACGACCAAAAGCTCTTGTTTTGCCTCGTAAGCCATCTTCTTCGATTAACGTCTACGCTTCCAAGGATGCCAGAATATTTCATGCCCTATGAGTTTATGGACATTCTCCTACCTAGGTTGTGTACAGCAAACCAGTTATACTAACATCAAGCTTCCGGGTGTAGGTGATAGACCGACGACGCTCTCGTTGCTATATGCCACCAAGTCCGGACCACCTTATGATCATATTGACGAAAAGTCCGAAGAGAAGCATTCGAAAGAGAAAATCGAGCCGCATCCAGAGGACGTTTCCTTGGGGTCTTCTACAAGACATGTCTTTGAAGAAAGCCAGGGCAAAGGAGCAACGGGCAATGAAGTATCTGGAGGCATGAAACATGACCTCGAAACGATCAAGGAAACTTTCTCCTTGGCAGAAGTGCCCAGAGACGCCTTGTATATCGGAGCTGCTGGTGTGTTGCCATACGCAGCTACATCACTCTCGACGGTATACCTAGCATATGATATCAACCATGCCCATGCCCATGGGACTGGCTATCTATTCTCTCCGGAGACTGCACACCAGCTACTTGGATTGGTGACGCCCATCCAAATCGGATACGGTGCTGTGGTAAGTACGGTGCTTTAAATCTCCTCGTGGTACTCACAAAGATTGCAGATCATCTCCTTCCTCGGAGCAATCCATTGGGGTATGGAATTCGCTGGATATGGTGGCCACCATGGATACCGAAGATACATGTATGGAGTTATATCTACTGCTGTCGCATGGCCAACCATCTTCATGCCTGTCGAATACGCTTTGATCACACAATTCCTTGCCTTCAACTTCCTTTACTTCGCAGATGCTCGCGCCTCAGTTAGAGGGTGGTTTCCAGCGTGGTACTCGATCTATCGATTCGTCCTGACATTCATCGTCGGCGCTTCTATTGTCATCAGCTTGGTTGGCAGAGGTCGAATTGTCAAGCATGATGCAGCAATGAGAAGTCCTTCGGATTATATCAAGGTAGACCGAGACGCACAGTGGGAGGCTTTGGAGCGCGAGGACAAGGAGCGACGACAAGCGCTAGCAGACACAGACGAGGATGGAGACGAAGAGGAGAGTGACGACTCTGAGGAGGGCAAGGATGAGGACAGCGACTCGGAAGATAGCGGTGATGACAAGAAGAGCGGCGACAGAAAGGACGCAAAATCAGACAGCAAGGAAAGCAAGGGCGACGATAAGAAGGAGAAAAAGTGAAGGAGTAGTGGCCGAGCCGCTTGTATACAACATTTCATCGAAATGATAATTACTGATCAAACCCACAATCCTGGCAGGAAGGTTTGCTGGATGTGAAAGAGACAGAGTTTCCTCGGAGCGAAGTCATCGAGATGTTGCTGACCGATAAGCTGCAGGGTTCTCAAAAAACGTACCACTTCCACATCTACCCGCACGAAGCAATATGCCTTCCAGAACACGTTTAGAGTTGGAACATGGAGCCGTCGCACCGCGCAACATGGAATGCAAGCCGTCCACCAACATGCCATGAATTCCTTTGTCGAGTCTAGTTTACTCCCAATCCTTCCAACAGCAGTTGATGTACGGCATGTGTTACCAATGGTTGTGAGCGGATTACACACTGTCAGATCCATGAGAATTGATCAGTTTATGGTGTACCAACAATATATCTACTACTTTTTCCAATTTTACTTGATGGCTGACACCATGATCAAACTACATCCATCACGATAATGTCCAACGACAAAGCCTCGCACTTTACTCCTACCAACCCATCTGCGAATGTCTGGGATAATGAGGACGACTCGAATCTTGACTCGGCGGATGTTGAGATGAATCTCGACGACTTTGTGGATGACGGCTACAGCTTCGAGCAGCTAGATGATGGCTCCATGTCCATAGCGCCTAGCATTCTCGACCATGCATTTGAGCATGGCAGACGCTACCACAAATTCCGCGAAGGCACATACGTCTTCCCCAACGACCGATCCGAGTAAGAAAGAGAGGATATAAAGCATGCGATGGTCGTCAATACGTGTGATGGAAAGCTCCACTTTGCGCCCATCGGGAAGCATCCGCAGAACATCCTAGATCTGGGAACAGGCACCGGGACGTGGTGTATGGAGAGTACGTTATGAAAAAGCTGCTGGAATGCGAGGAATCTCTGATATCAGATAGTGGGGGATTTATATCCTAGTGCTTCGATACTGGGCATAGATTTAAGTCCCATTCAGTCGGAATGGGTTCCTCCCAATGTCCGATTTATGGTCGATGATGTTGAATCATCTTGGCTTGAATCGGAGAACTTCTATGATCTCGTACATGGACGACATATCACACCTGCCATCAAGGATTTTCCTGCTCTGATCAGGAGAGCCTATTCGTAAGTCTCCTGCTGCCCCTTATTTGGTCAAACTGACTGCAGACAGTCATATAAAACCAGGGGGTTTTCTCGAATTCCAGGAAATGGAACCTTTTCCCTATAGCGACGACTCCAGCCTTCTACCAACGTCTCCCCTCCTTAAATATTACACGTCCATTCATCTGGGCCTTAAGAATCTAGGCGTAGATCTCGAACGGAGTAGAGACGAACTGACCAAACTTTCCTCATACAATTTCATCAACACACAACACGAAATACTCAAGATACCCATAGGTACTTGGTCCGAAACCAAGATGATGAAAACAGTAGGTATGTACGGCCGTGTTGGCATAATAGAAGGTCTTCAAGCTATGGCTTTGGGGCCCCTTTGCAAAGGGCTAGGATGGAGCAAAGAGGACGTGGTTACCATGTGTGAAGATGTCAAGAAATATTTGTCCGAAAGAAAATGATGTGAGGGCATACATGAAGCTACATATTTTCTGGGGCCAAAAACCTCTGGGTGCCGAATGAATCCCTTTCTGTCTGACATGTGAAGAAGCCCTGGACCATCAGCCTCGTCTTAGTAGAGCCTGATATCAAATACGATCTCTCCAATCATGAACAATACTGGCGTGCAACCTTCGTTTCTGTACTTGAGTTCGGGTATCCTAATCGAGACATGTGCCAATAATCCGCATACACTGCCATACGCCAAACACAGAATTAGAAAATGAAGAAAATCCTCCGATACCGCCGGGCATCACCGCCGCAAGCACAAATCCACATCTCAGCCGCGTGCCCACAACTTTTATATCCACTTTTGTAGGGCTAGATCTAATCTTTTTCCCATCGTTCCATTTTCGTTTTATTTTTTCATGAGACGACACCATTCCAACTGGTCTTCACCGGAAATGAAAGAGGAGGTGAAGTGAGAAAAAACCTCGGGTGATGCGCTGTCACGCGAGCACCTTGCCGATCCGTTCTCCTCTTGATACCGACTTTGAGGAAACACATTTCCGCAGATGATACTTCAAAGATAACGATTTTCGATCTGAACGGTTTTGTGTCTGCTAAAATTGGAAGAATGACTCAGTTGCACACCTCTTCATCTGATCCGAGTGTCATACGTTTATATTCCCCATCCCCACATCGCCGAATTCCTATTTTAAATCTGAATATCGGGTCATCTATCTTCCAGTTCAAGAAAGAAAGGTGTGCGTGTTGAAGCGAGCGAAGTGCCGGCAGTCTGTCGGCAGCCAAAACGGTGGTCATGCCATCCCATGATGAACAGCTAATGATACCATCCTATCCTTACCTTTCACCACCCCAACCAATACCTGCCCAACCTGTGACATGACCTGTTGTTTTTTTCTGTGATGAGCGCAGTGTGTGCCTCTCGCCAAATGGGATAGCATGGAAGGCGTAGACGCTGCATGATACAGTAAGGTAAGGGAAGGGAAGGGAAGGAAACTTTGTCGAGGCGTGGATGTGAGGTCAGCACCCGCATGCAACAGTAATAAAGACGCAGGTCTGGCCGGCTCATTCGGCAGCCCTTGACCTGGTCTTATTCTTGTTGTTATAAAGATGCTCTTGACACCTCATCCGTTCTAAGATTTCGTTTTGGGATTAACCTTATTGCTCGCGAAGATCTTCTTCAAAGTGGGGTATTTTCGTGTCTTGGCAGCCGTCGATCTCTGTGGTGCTCGCTTCTCTCGCTTGGGATATATAGGAGGCAGATATACTGCTTTGTCAACACACGAACCGAGCCAGAGCTGAAGAAAGGAAAGATATCGAGATCACGTGCGAATACCACGAAGAAGTCAGTACACGATGCCAGGACTTCTTATTCAGACGACGCCTTGCAAGCGGGATTGTATCAGCTATTCCAAAATCCCATCGAATCGCTCTACACCCTCGCCGTCTCCTTCACCAACGCTTCAATCGCGGCCAACGATTCATTCTCGTCGTACACTCTCTTATACGTTAAGACGATCGGGATCTCAATCCCCTCCTCCTACTCTTCCCGGATTAGGGATCTCAAATATAGGACTTCCGGTCCCGACAATAACACCGAGGGTAGAGGCGGAGAAGATTGAGATCGAGACGGCTTTCGAAATTCCAGAGAAAGAAAAAAGTGATGCGGAGTGCTGGAGTAGGATGTTGAAGTTACAGAGGGAGTTCCATTGTTACAACAGTGCGAGACTGGAGGCTGCAGTTGAAGCATTGGAGATGGGGTGGGGAGAGGATGCTGTGCAAATGCGTATGCTATCCCTTCTTCTTGCATTCCATACTACAAAAACCTACAGAGGAACTATGAGTGAATGAAACAGAAGCTAACTGTTTCACAGCAAGCAGATTATGTTTGGACTTGTTGAACGAACAGCTGAGAGAGAAGATGCGAGTTTGGTCCCAATACTGATTAACTTGGGATGGATGGAGGACAAAGTGCTTGGGTCAACACGGAATTTGGACTTGCACGAGGAATTTGCAAAAGTTTGGAAGTGCTATGCAAGCGGGACAAATCTGGAGCATTGATCTCATATGTTTGCACTTGGGAACGGAGGCATTCAACATCTGTTTGCACCCGCCATTAGCGCTTGGCGTTGGAATTGTTTGTGATACCTGGTCTCAGGAGTTTTGTCCTTACGCTTGAAATAAGAATACCCTAATGTTGCAATGATTGGTTGGAAACACTGTCCCCTATCGTACTGTGGAGTGCATGTGCTTTGCTTATTAGTTTAGCTGTGATTGAATGATGACTTAACCAAGATTGATGACTGTCAGATGCTGATATGTGCTATCAACCCGGGAAGCCAACACGTTAGAACCGAACATCCGACAATTAGGTACGCTTGATTCGTGGGAGCAGCTCCGACAGGCTGCCGGATGCTCGGATTGTCTTATGGTGGCTTGCAAATGTTGGTACCATTGTCTAATCATACAACAGATACAATACGCATGACACCTCTTCAATGGAAAAGGCCATCTCAATGGCTGCCAGCGAGTAACTTGACGCGTTAGTATTGCGCGTAATTACTTGGAACTTTCCATCCTTTCCTTCACTTACCGGAACGCTTTGCTCTCTTCTTCACCCAAGCCTCCTTTCGTGCTCATTCCTTGCCACATCCACACCGCGACCCAGATGCTGAAGGCCAAGAGAGTTCCCACGACTCCCGACATCAGCCCCGCTCTCCCATTATCATTATTTGCCAATACCACAAAATGAGGCTTACCAAGACTCCCACGATGCTCCAATCAAGAAGAACAAGAGGTGTCCACGCTATCAAAAGATCAAGCCTTGTCGCAGAGACGTGACCTTCAAAGCGGAAGGAAAGCATAACCGCTAACATTACTGCTATCACTGCAGAACATGTTGCAGATGTCAGAAAGCCTTCAGCAGCTTTATCGATTGAATTGGTAGAAGGATGGAACTCGGAGAAAGACAGCGCGCCAAGTGAGATTCCTTTACAATATCAGTATACAAGACGAGTCTAAAGAAGGAAATGACAAGACTGAAACTATAAAACAAGCAGATTTCCACATCAACTATCTTATTTCAGGAGCATTATACGTGGTCAACTGATATTGGGGCTTCGCTGAACGTACCAGCTGTAAGTGCGGAAAGGAGCATAAATTGTCATAAAAGCGAATAACACGTTGAAAAACAACCATAGCCCGATAATCGAGCTGCTTCTGAACTGAGGCATTTGACTTGTCAGCAGATGATGTCTCCAGCAATGGTCGCATCACCACTCACGTCGAAACATCCTAAGCGGGTTCGTGCAAGGTTGGACACTCGCCGCTTTGCAGACAATTGATGAAGGACCAAAATTAGTGCCGAGCGTAGAGTTCTATTGAATTGAAGACGCACGTTGAGTAGGACAAAAAAAAAGTGTAACGGACAACGGGAGTTGCAGGATTGAGCTAAAGCAAGGCAGTCATAGCATAGGTAGGTGCGGGACGAACCGAGCAAGTCGCCTTTCGACCATACCAAGCACCAAACAATGTCATAGTGTTAATTCAAGATACTTCAAATGAGTGTGTAAACGGAGAAAATGTTTTTGAGATATTTGAAGACATGAGGAAGTGAGGAAGACCAGATTTGGATTAGTGTTCTGGTCACGTGCCTTTGAAATGAACGCCCTGGAGTGAAGCTCTTTCCGTATCTGACTTCAACATTTGACTTCTCAATTTTCTCAATTACATCCCAGGATCATCATACGCCCATTTCAGATCAACTGTTAAGAAATACAGGAACAGAACCTGCAGATTCTGCAGAATGCTGGGATCTTGGAGAGCATCAAAATTTACTCACTGGTCACATTGTCGACGTCCTCGATGTCCTCGCCGAGTACCTCTGGAGACTCAAGCAGGCTGAGCTGGTGAGATGCTGGATCTTTCGTCCTTCAATATTCGCCATCTGTTGTGCTGCTGGTACACAGCTTCATCGTCTCCGCAAAACGCCTGAGTCTTACGTTCAGCTCAGACGTCCTCAACGACGGGTTTGTGCATGCCAGACCATGTACCAGATCAGAAGGCTACCCTTTCCAGCAGGCGTTGCTGTCATCAGACAGACTAGCTCGTGGTACCTCAACTGCACTCGACGAAATGCCTGACGACCCTTTCCGTGGACAATTCATGAGGCCTTTTCTTAGATAGCAGGAACACATTCTCTACTTCAAGAAGATCACCCCTTACCACGCATCACATGGTCCTTTCGAACAAGCCCCCCCCCTCCTCCCCCCCAACTCGCCTGGAGAGCCCTAAGACGGAAAGCATACTCTGGTATTTTCAGCCAGGTGCCAAAGCTTGTTTATCCCGTTCCACCAAGCCGGTTCTCTGACCCGAGCCGTCAAGTGTGGCCTGTGCCCGAGGGTGACCAGAAAGGGGTTTCCTTGACCTTCTGTCGACAAACACCGGCTAGTGTTCTCCATGCATGCCTCCGCGAAATAAGTACGGATGAGCTTTGGGAGGCAGACCGTCTATGTCTCTACCCAATGGCACAACATATGTACGCAGCGTATAATTGAGGCCTATCATTCTGGATCATGGGGCAATATTCACACAGTCCCCATGGAATTTTCCGCCAAGATAACCCTGAGACATCATAGCCTTATCTTGGATATCAAAATGTTGATTGAATCAACTCACGCGATGAACCCCGGCTCTCGTCATGGCCAATCAGGCCAACCGTAGAACGATTCTCCCTATCAAGCAAGAACTCTCGGTGCACAATCCCGCGCAGAAGCACTACTTCCAAACGAGAGGCGGAAAGTTGTTCAATGGCTTGTATAGTTCAGCAGCATGTAGCTACGCTATCCCCTTGAACGACTTCACATGTCGACACCCGGCAGGGCCACCTCGTGGCAAAATCGTGGCCGAGAGGACTGAAATATTGGGGGCACAATAAGTGGTCCGCCGAAGCGATTCTTGATCAATCACTCAAGATGCAAGTATACCTCAGCCCAGACCACGGTTTGCCGAGAGTTATCATATCAAACAGACTCTCTGCGATCCTGTTGAACCGTAACACCAGGCGGTCGACAGGGTCCCAGTCAGGGCATATTCCGCATAATCGACACCGACTATTTTCACATGAGGGAGGCCAAACGAATGAGAGCTACATGGACAGCGATCTGAAGCAGAACACAGCATTGCCTCCTCAATCATCAGCAGCGAGTGCTCCAGACACGCCTGTGGCTCCCGATTGTCATCCCGCGGGGCCGGTCATCAAAAAAAGTAAGCAATCTTTATCAGAATCCCTGCTATCTTGTCGCTGCGGAGCGCCACCAACACCACCACCACCACCACAAACCCATGAAGAAGCAGGAAAGCCTCATAACCCACACCTGCTGCCCCAGGAATAACAAGACAGCGTTCGCTGGTGCAGTGGTGATCCAGCTTGAAGCCTTTCTGCATATTCCCCCGAAAAGCTCTTCACTTTTCTTTTGCTCTTTCCCAAAACCACACCCCGACCCCATTCTGTTCATGCACTGCGACTGCAAGGCCTTCTTTTGTCCGTACTGAACAAGGGACCCATCGCCCCTCTGCAAGGCCTTTCAGAAAGTTCCATACATCATCCCACGCAATACCCATCGCCGCTCCCCCGACCCTTCCAGACTGGTCCGGTGCTTATCTTTGACTTTAAAGCACCAATCACCAACAGCGCGCACGTCGCTAATTCTGCAACAGAGGATCTGGAGATCTTCGGCCATGGAGTATCGGCGCACCTCCCTAGTCATAAATCGGCAGCAACAGGCCCCTCAGAATTCCCACATATATGCTTCCTTTGCACCGCCAAACCGAAACACCAATGGAAGTCTGTTCGATTCTCCGACAATGTGGTGGGACGAGGAACGGATCGAAGCAACGGTCAATCGCCAATTCGTCTTGGCAAAACTACGTCCGGATGAACAAGCACGACTAGATCAGCCTCTTGGCTTTGGTGATGGATTGACTGATGATACGTACATGGAATGGATTGAGACGAAGGCAAAACGGATTTTTCTGATTTTGGTCGACTTGGGCGTGCCTGATCAAATCTTCGGCGTCATTGATGATTCGTGGGACGATGACGACCTTCCTGTGCCACTGGACCAAGTCGAGCGGCTTCAATTGACCTATGATAGAGATGAAAAGTTGGAGAGGAAGTTCTTTCAACGCCAATTTATATATTTGTTGCGGAATATTCAACGCGGGGAGCATGTTTCTTACAACGACGAGGAAGTAGTGCCTCTTGAATCGGCAGAGAAAAGGCCGGTCAGTGTGACAGGTTTAACGGTTGGCAATGTTGATAGAGTGCACCTTCCTGGAAGACCCGACGATATCTTCATTCGACGGCGGATACCGCTCGGAGTCACACCTGGCCGTTTACCCCAGGAAGAGTTTCTATCGGGAATTGAAGCTATGAAATCCATTGAGCACGACCATCTTATGTCACTTTGGGCCTCGTACAGCTATCAAGGTTGCGGCTTTCTACTCTTGACACCTGTGAACGATAGTAGTCTCAAATCGTTCCTTGCAGTAACTCCTCAGTCCGTGAAGATATTGGCGAAGCAAGATAGGAGGATTCTGCTTTTGAATTGGATGCATTGTCTGGCAGACGCTGTTTCATTCCTCCATGGACAAGGCGTTGCTCATCGCAGCATAAGACCCTCGAATGTGATGCTTGACCTCGACAATCACATATTTCTTGGCGACTCTGGCATCTTTCCGACAGCAAATCTGAGCGGGGAGAAGCAGGGCTTCGACAAGGAAGTATACGACTACGCTGCGCCTGAGCAAACACCACGACCCCCTCCAGCACCAGTCGTATCGTTACCCGTCTCTCGGCCAAGCACAGCGAGACGTGCAACAGCGCCTTCTACTGGCACAACTTTTGCAGTCACTTCTCACGCTACTCACACGAGCTATTCTACCTTTCCCGACACTGCATCAATATACACCAACTCGACAGGCTCCGGTTCCAGCAATTCACCACCAAAACATGGATTCTCTGGATCAAAACATGATCCCCAGAAGTCCGATATTTTCAGTCTCGGTGCCATGTTCCTCGAGATCCTCACTTTCTTCCTGAAACGAACATCTCGCAACTTCGCTTCTCACCGCGCTGCCAAAAACAAGACCCCCGGTCGAGGCGGCGGTCTACCCGATTCCTCCTTCCATAAGAACCTAGGACAAGTCGAGAGCTGGATTGCAACCCTCAAAAAAGATTCCAGCAAGAAAGAAGACAAAGTATTCCGAGGCGTAACAAAGATCCTCGAGCTCACGGAACGCATGATGAAAGCCGATCCCGAAGAGCGACCACTAGCTACCGAGGTCGAAGATATCCTGTACAATATCATGAACGAACAATGTGGACTAGGTCAGACATCAGACAAAAGTAGTAGCATCCATTGCGAGAACCGGAACGTGGAGACGAACGAGTGGAACTTCGGCTTCGATCAACTGCGCTTAGCGTCTCAACGAGCTGCTGCAGAAGCATGTGCGAGTGTGAATCCAGTCACTGCCAACGGAGGCACCCTCGGCTTGAACGGAGGGGTCATCTATGGCATTGAAAGGACTCAGTCTGTTATGTCGAACGCCTGGCCTACATCACCTACGTCACCTACTTCACCTGTCAAAGAACGCCTGCCAACGAGAGATGGCAGTATCGCTACTAGCAAGAGCAGGAGTAGCGAAGGAAAAAGCAGACAAGGAAGTACGAGCCAAGGCAGCGGTAATACGCACGGGAAAACGAAACCAAAAGCCAAGGCCTGGCAAGCGCCAGTTTATGCTGGTACGTCTACTCTCCCAGGCTCTCTTCCACATACTAACATCCACAGAAATGAGCTGGGGCTAAATAACTCCATCCATCCCTACAACGAAGAAACGACACTTGAACGAACGAACTTGCTTTAGCCTTGCATCGGAGTCGCCTCCCCTTTTCTAAAAAGCGCTTTTGTTTCGTACGCATCTACCCATTCTTTCTGGCTGGCTGGTGTTTTGATATGCTCGGGCATGGTGTTCTGGGTGGAGTTTTGTAATCATTTTAGGGAGGGAAAGGGAGCGCATGGACGTCTGTCGTTTTGTAAGAGCAGCTAGCAGGTACATCTAGATAAAGAGATATTATTGGCGAGAGGATGGAAAATGACCGTTTCTACACTCTGAAGTTTGTTTTTGTTGAGCGCGTGAATGCGCTAGCACAGGAGGCGACTTTCTCTCCTGTCAATGTCCGAAAATGACATGTTGACAGCAGCCCTAACTTTAGAACGTCAGTTCTAACCTGAGCAGGAAAGGTCCCCAGGCTCGAAAGTAATTGGTATCTGAAGGCTATTTTGCATTTGTCTGAACAACGAAACGAATTGGTATCGAGCTCGCTATGCTTTACTGACACTCTTTCCCTCCCCTGCATTTTATCTAATCCAACCCCCTATTCACCAAAAACGCACCCAAAACATAACTTCACCATGACCAATCTAATCCTAATAAACACTCCCCTTAATACTCTTATCCTCCGCCTCCGCTTTATCCAAATCCAACTCCTCCTCCAACCCCGCATCACTCCCCACATCACTCTGATCCCCCAACGCATCCGCCAACGCTCCCCTATGCATACCACTCTCCTCCCTCCTCCCCAACCCGCTTCCGCTTCCGCCTGCACCATGACCCATCCCCGATCTACCTAGCGTACCAAGCGGTCTCCCTTTCCCGGTCGCGGCGTGTTTCCTATGGTCCTCTTCCGCGGAGAGCTCAGCGTCCGAGCCGGCATGACTTGTATTCCCGCTTGCGCTGCCGCCGAAATCGCGGCCGGCACTCTTGACTAGGCCGAGGAGATCATTGCGCGGGCTCTTCATGCGGTTGCGGAGCCGGTCTTCGACGCTTATGAAGGAAGGTGTTCCGTCGGGGGATGAGACGAGTTCGTCTAAGCTGCGCTGGACGTCGACTTCGAAGGGGGCGGGAGGACCGACTCTGCCGCGTGGATCGTCTTCGTCTTCTTCTGACGAGGATTGCCAGCGGCGGGCTGCTGGTCGACGCATCTGTAGCGTTTGAGAGGAGGAGGAGGGCGATATTTCTATGCCGGGCGCGGGAGGAAGGGCCGCGGATTTGCCGTTTAGTTGCATGGCGTGCATGCTATTTTCTTTGCGGTATGAGTGTTTGCCGTGATCGCAGCCGTTGGGACATCCGCCCCATTTCTTGCGGACGGGGATAGGACTCCCTACTCCTGACGAGGACGGAGTCTCCCCGTTCCCAAGCAGTTTCTTCTCTTTCTCTTTGTCTTTTTCGGACGCGGTGGTGGGAGATGTGGCTACGGCCTTTTCTTTTGCGGCTGCTGCGAGAAGACGTTCATGTTTTAGTTCAGACCAGGTTCGAAGGTTGTTTTCTAGGATGTATTTCCCGGAATCTTCTTTCTTTCGCATGATGAGGAATTCGCAGTGGTTGACGTTACGGAGGTCTTCGAAGTACTCGACGGAGAAGTGGTACCATTTCATGAGGAAGACTCGAGACATGAGACCATGGGTTACTGTTAGGTTGTTAGTATAGCTTCTCAGTCAAACTCTCTTAAAAGATTGAAGAAGGGGAGTATACCAAGCACACAAACACTAGCACAATCCTCCTCTCCAAATTGTCTCCAAAGACTCTCATTAAATCCACTAATACGATCATACGCATCTGCCGCAGACTCTCCATTCGGGATTCTGTAGAAGAAATGTCCATAATCGGCTCTCTCCTGCCACATCCTCTCCATCTCAGCACTACATGGCTGGAAGTTTCCAAAATCCTGCTCTCGTAGTCGAGGCTCCTCATACACTTTTATGCCATTTCTCGGGAAGGGGGAAGGAGAAGGTTCATCAGACGTAAGGGTCTGCAGAATGCCTTCTGTGGTTTCTCGTGCTCGTCGATACGGCGAGGTGAAGAAGTGGAGGGTGTCGGACGGGCGGAGGAGAGCTCGAAGTCGTCGGCCAGCATCGTATGCCTGTGTCCATCCGAGGGGCGTGAGCTTTACACGATGATCGGGCGTTCCTTGATGTATGTCACGATTCTCTGTACAAGTTAGATCATCTGTCTAATCTACTGTTGTCTTTGTTGGTTGTGAGGGCTCCATGCGCCCGAGAACTTCGAGGAAGGTAACGCAAAAAATGGTGTAGCAGAACTCACTGTTTCCTTCACTTTGAGCATGTCGTACGAGGATTATTAACCTAGGCTTTTCCCGAGTTAGACGGATGTCTTACTGAAGCTTGATACTTCGAGCTGATCATACCTTGCCCATCTTGTTATACTATATCCTTCACAGGTGATGTTTTAATCTCGTTTGTAGGGTATTCTTATTGTAGAGACAGTGCAAACTACGATCAGATGTATAAAAATCTGGTCTGATATCTGGTTATGAGGTTTTGTGCGCTTCACTCCACCTTCTTGGAACTTGGTATGTTTCGTTTCTTATCGAAGGAAAAGGGAGGCGATATCGGGTAGTGGATTTATTTGCCGCTAGTGGGCAAATGCCGGCAAAAGCTTTAGATATATTGGCAAGGTTTTGAAGAAAAGGTACGAGAACAACATTTCTGAATCAATTTCTGCAAGTCAGCCTTTCGCGCATATTCACTTCTGTCATGATACAGCGATACCTAACTCAGACTTTCATCACAGTAGTCAACTTCAAGGCCTTGCACAATTCGCCGTTCCTAGATAGGTAGCTAGAGATCCAGGCGCAAACACTCCTCGATAGCTTCAGGCCTCTACTTCAACAACATCAACACTTTCACCATTCCAACCACCACCCAAGATGTCAGAACCAATCCCCGAATCAATCCCCACCTCCGCAGATCCGCGCTCCAAACGCCCTACCAAGAAACGCGCGCTCTCACCCCGATCCCAAACGGCCTCACAAATATCCTCCCTAATGTCCAAACCCGATACAGTAATCAACCTCCCTTCAACATCTATCACCACACACCCCGGCTCCGCCCCCCCAGAGATAGTGCAGAACGTGCAAGGAAGCTCAGCTGGTGCGGGGTCCGGCGAATTTCATGTGTATAAGGCGAGTAGGAGGAGAGAGTATGAGAGGTTGAGGGGCATGGAGGAGGAGGTTCGGAATGAGAAGGAGGAGGAGGAGTGGGTGAAGGAGAAGAGGGAGAGGGAAAAGAGGGATGAGGAGAAGACGAAGAGGAATAGGGAAAGGAGGGCTAAGAAGAGAAAGGGTGGTGCTGGGAAGGGGGATGAGGAGGGGAAGGATGGTGGGGGAAAGATTAAGGCTAGGGTCGTGGTTAGAGAGGGAATGGAGGGGCTTGGTGGTGAGGGAAGAGCTGATGAAGAAGGTGGAGAGAATGGTGGGAATGCTGTTGAGGAGGTGGGGGTGATTATTCATGATGATGATTGAGATATTATCCAAAAGAGACTTGGATGGATGTCCTCAACGTATCACGCGGCTCTCGATTGCGAATGGCATGATATCCGCACATACATTGGCCTTGAGCTCTATGCTATGATACAAGGGTAATGCCGTCCACAATTATCATCGCTTTTCATACACTGACTTTTTCAAGACAACGCTATCTAATCCTCTGCAGGAGCGCTTCCACCTCCAGCTTGTCTCGCAGCCTTTGCACTGCAGATATCATCTACTCTCAGGAGTAGGCAAGCAGACTAGACTAGATTAGCGTTTACCAAATCAAAGGAACTTGATACAACATACCTCAACAGCTGTCTTGATGCTCTGCAACTTAATAGCTTCTGGCTCCCAAACACCGTATTCTCTCATATCAGCCAACTTGCCAGTATCTCCATCAATACCCCATGTGCTGCCACCCTCTGCATGCTTCGCTCTCAGAGCAGTGAGAACTCTGACAGGACTAGCACCAGCATTCTGGATCAGAGTTCTTGGGATAACCTCCATAGCCTCCGCAATAGCCTTGTAAGGCCATTGTTGCACACCCTCAATGCTCTTGGCCAACTGTCCGAGTCTAACTGCAACAGCCATCTCTGTAGCTCCTCCACCCGGCGACAGTCTCGGATGGAACATAACATTTCTCGCGACGGCCATAGCATCGGCCAAATTCCTGTCAATCTCGTTCAAGATATCCTTTGATGGGCCACGGAGGAGAATCGTGCAAGCCTTGGGAGATTTGCACTTGGTGAGAAAAGTGAAGTACTCGTCGCCAATCTTCTCGATCTCAAAGAGACCGCACTGGATTCCTACGTCGGATTCTTGGAGGTCTTCAACTCTGTTGACAACCGTGGCGCCAACGGCACGGGCTATTCTGTTGTTGTCTGTCTTACGGACTCGGCGGAGAGCAGTAACATTTGCCTTCATGAGGTAATGTTGTGCGAGATCTATCTTGTCAGCATAATCCAGTGGTCGAAATATAGAGACTTACCAGAAACTCCCTTCTCAGTGATGACCAAATCCGGCTTGACAGCTAGAACAGCATCACACATCATCTTGACCTGCTCCTCCTCAATCTGCAGGATCTTATTCCAGTCCTCCTCCTTGCTGATCTCGATATTCGTTTGCGATTCTCCCTTCTTGTACTCGAGCGTGCAATCTAACAACACAATTCTAGGATTCTCTATCCGCCTTCTCATCTTTGGATGTGTAATATCCTTGTTGAGCATAACTCCATCCAAAACGGTACTGTCCTCAATCTCTCCTCCAGGAACCTTCTCAACTCGTGCATAACGCTTGATGTCAACTTCCTTCTTCCCACCACCAACTTCGAAAGTTACGGTTCGGACAGCCTTGAGGGCAAGATTGCACATTAGTTCTGACCATCTAGAGACGAATTTCGTGCCGATGGATGAGGAGATTAGTTGGTACATGGCTTTGTCGTCGTTGATGTCGACTGGGAGGGAGATCTCGTCAATGATCTCGAGAGCATCTTTCAGGGCATGCTTGAATGCTGAGATGATTACAACGGGGTGGATATTTCGCTCGAGTTGTGGGAGTGCTTGTGCGAGAATCTCTCCAGCTGGCAGATGTTAGAATCCACATGCAACAAAGGAGTATTGCTGCCTACCAAGAATGATAACTGTCGTAGTTCCATCTCCAACTTCCTCATCTTGTGTTCTGCTGAGCTCGATCATGCTCTTTGCTGCTGGATGCGACACTTCGATTTCTCGTAGGATGGCATGGCCGTCATTTGTTAAAACGATACCTCCCATGGGGTCCAATAGCATCTTTAGCATAGCCTTTGGTCCTAAACATGATCTGATGATATCTGCGACACTGTATAAGGTCAGTCTCGAGCTCGGTTTTGGTAGACGTGGTGGAGTTGGTGGAAAAGCTCACGTTTTGGCGGCCGTGATGTTCGAGAGTTGGGCTTTTCTTCCGGTCTGTCTTTCACCACTCTGAGTGTCTATTTGAAAGTGTCAGCATCTGCGTGGTATTCCAGGTTGAACATATGAGGTTGCTAGATATTTCTGCGGTAGACCTACTCATTACCAGAACGGGGGCCTGCATCTTGAAGAGGGGCTCAGGCCTGTTGTAGAAACGTCTCGATGTATTTTGGCTCGAAGTAATATTAGGGTCGAGCTATCAAGAAAGGCGGCGACGTATTTAGCGGTGGTTCTGAAGCTCTTTCAAGTGCTGCATAGAAAGCGCGTGAACTCAAGAAATTCGCGTCGACAAAAATATGTGGGTCCAAGCTGCGCTGCCGCCTATCACCACCATGCGAGCAGGAGACAGAGAAGCTTCTACCGATATTCTCTGAATCTATGAGAACCCAAATTTCAATGTGTTCTTTGTTTTTATTATTTTTACATATCCACATTACAGTTTGATAATGATGCCAGCACCAATATCGTCTAGATCAAACTCTCCTTCTCACTATTGGTTCTTCCTGCGAATCCCTTCATAGCAGTATCTACCCCAGCTATTCTTCTTACAATAGCTTGCACCCCGACTGGCATAACATTTAACCAGTCAATCCACCGCGCGTATAGGGGCATGGCCAGAGCTGCACTGCTTCCACCATCAATGGCTGCGATCACTTCCTTTGCAACATCGACAGGTTCTAGTACTGGCGCAAAGAACGAGTTTGGCGTCTCAACTCCGTTGAAGAGTGGTGTGCTGAGCTGTCCTGGGGTTACCAGTATTGTTTTGATGTCTGGGTATGCTTTCAACTCAGCGGCCAGTGACTTGTGCATAGCCGTTATCGCAGCTTTGGAAGCAGAGTAGTCTGTCAGGCCCGCGGCTCCAGTCTGTCCAATTATACTCGAGATTGCAACGATTGTCCCTGATCCAGCACAAACCATGCCAGGTAGGAACGTCTTGAGGGTGTAGAAGTGCGAAAGGAGGTTGACTCCGAATGACCGATCAATCTCATCTATCGAGAGGTCGAGAAGAGGCTTGCCGTTGACGATAGCAGCATTGTTGATTAGGATGGTTGGTGCTCCCAGCTGGAATGGATCAGTATTGGTCTCTCTCCTGATTCGAGAGGTAACTCACATCTCTTTCAATCTCAATTGCTACACGGGTAAGCTGCTCTTTGTCTGCCACATCGCACTTGTACGCCGTGACGCCTCGCGCTTCTCCAGACTCAAGTTCCTTGATATCCAGGATCGCAACCGTGGCGCCTCTCATTCCATAGACCTCTGCAATCAAAAGACCGAGACCACTTGCTCCGCCAGTAATCACAATGACCTCCTCCGAAAGATCGACCTTGCGTGGTTTGGAGTATGCAATCTGCCTGTTGAGTATATTCAAGAAGTACAGCGCAGTCAAGAACGCAGCGTATCCGATCGAAATCTGCATGGCAGGATGGTGCCATACCATTGCCTGCGCACGCATACAAAGTGGTATCATCCATGCCACGAACGGGTGGAGGAAAGTAACATTCAGAACTTTGAGGAAGAGGTCAACGGAGATGGGCTTGGCCCAATGCAGCTCCGGGGATTGTTGCGGATAAGACATTTTGGGTTCAGGAGTATATGCAGAACAGAAATCTTGTTGAGCGAAAGTATAACGAAAGAAGGGAAGGAGAAGGTTTTCTTTAGTGAGCTGGCCTCATGTTCTCGGTGGTTCGAAGGTTCAAAGATGAGACGAGTCTCCTCGAAACGGAGGTGTTCAGCTGTTTCAAGTCAAGACAAGGCGCCGAACGTCTGTGCCTGCGATCTTCGGCGGCTTCTCAGCCTCGTGCTAACTTTAGGGTGTGGCTGGTGAATGTCGGGCTTGATCCATTTGGTTTCTTCATCCAGCATCAGTAACCTCACAATTCGATTTGCTAATATATAACGTTTGTCGATTGGTTTTTAAATTGGCGGGATATCAAGGTGCTCTTGTATTGGTGCTTCATACAGCGAACAACCAGATCCACACACCCTTGCTGCAGAAGTCGTCCCCTCTTCTTCCATCTCTGACATTTCCTTCCCTTTTTATCTGCTTGTTACCTCATGACTTTAAGGAAGTTCCCTATAGGATTTATGATTCTCTCGGATTGCACGACTTGAACGGCTCTTTGCTTCCGTGCTACTTGTCATCAATTTCACGCAATCAATCCTCGACAGACGCCACGACACCAAGTGTATCAAACAAAATTCCGAATTGTTCTTAGTTGAGTCTAAGTTGGCCCTCGACCATCACTAGTTTACCTATCTTTGTTACACGAATCAGCTGGATAAATTTCATAATGGGCTGTATGCCGGAGATTACCTATCTGGGAACCTTGTTCCGTTTTTCTTGGCCAGCGTTGACCCGTGCCTTATTTATTCTGCTCACTGCCATATTTCGCAACCAGCGATGTCTGCGTTTTCGTGCCAGCTTTTTGGCAAGATGCCAGACTGTCGAAAGTCACGACAATGATGAGCATCGCCGCTCTGGTCTATGAGATCCTCTTCTTACTGTCTCTGTTCATATCCTGTACGTTGTGTATCTAGTTGATCGTTCTACTTTCGTGCTTCACTTGCTCACGTGCCAATCAGCTAGCTTTGCACAATCATGCTCTTCAAATGACACTGCATGCCTTCGTAAGTGCCAAGCAGATGTGCACTAAGATATGACTATTAACGGCCTTTAAGAAGCTTGTGATATCCCTAGCTTGTCGGAATATTCAATATGGACGGTCAATAGTTCAGAAGATCTCGATAATCTCACTCCTCAAGGCTGCAATTGGATCAATGCATCGATTTCGATTGGCGCGAACTACTCGGGACAATTCGTGCTGGATGGAATTCGTGTCATTACGGGCCAGATTGCATCCAATGGATTCACCCACGAATCTCTTCAGAACGTTTCCGCTATAATAATGCCGGATCTCTTGACATTAGAGTGTCTCTTTGTTCGAGATACCGCCAATCTCCTTTCGATCTCCATGCCAAGTCTTCAGAACGTTACGACTCTAGAGCTTCAAATATCTGGACCTACGGCTCTGGAGTTCAATAGCTTAACGTATGCGTCAAATATCATCATCTCGGGGCCAGTTGGGGAGTATGTCACCTTACTCAATGATATTCATGTCTCTCACCTGACGTGATATTGCAGTATCTACTTCCAATCTCTCGCCAATGTTAATTCAAGTCTCGAAATTAGCAGCAGCGACACGTTCGAAGATTTGTCAGCCTACGGATACAATACGAGTAACGTCTTTCCTCCTTTAAGCTTGAGGTTTCCATTTCTAGTCAATGCCACGGGTATCGATATCTCTGGAAATATCTCCGAAATATACATGCCAAATCTTGCAATTGCTGAGAACGGCCATCTTACGAATGGAATCGTGATTGAGACTTATGGAGTCCCAATTGATGTTTCGTTTCCAAAGTTAGACACTTTGCAGGATATGGTTTTGGCTGGCACGATGAAAGGGTATATTCTCTTTTCTCTAATGGTTGTACAAGACTGATAGCTATAGTGTCTCATTTCCATCCCTTCAAAATGTTCCTGGGCATATCGCCATTGAATCTGTGACACCTGTCTCTTTGAATCTATCTTCACTTGTCAATGTAACAGGCATCGCTATTGATGGAAATGTCACAGGGTACGCATAGTTCTTCTTCATGTCTGTCGTCTGAAATTGCTAACTTGCTGCAGAGTCTTCTTACCCTCCTTGAAGAATATAACAACACTTTCGATATTCTCCAAGCTCCCGCTCTCTTGCACTCCAACCCAGAAGATTTTCGAATCGATACGCCAATCCACGACAGGATACGATTGCTCCTCTTCCGATACATCCAGTCACCTCTCAACGGGAGACAAAGTAGGTATTGGAATAGGATCGGCCGCTGCTGGCTCCATGATTCTAGCCTGCTTATCTTATTTTTATTTGCGGAGGAAGAGGAACCAGAACGTGGTCAAAGAGCGTACAAATGAGCACGAGTTGCAAGACCGAGGTGGGAGGCCCATTTATCACGAGGACGACTATCCACCTGAATATAGCTCTAGGGCTGGAACAGACATTGGAAGTACACATAGCGACGAGACGATCGTTGAAGATGCAGGAGACAGAAGGACCGCGACAGCGAGCGCAGAAGAGGGACGGACAACAGAGTGACGCGCTTGTTTCAAATCTCAAATTAACTGCAGCTACTGCTCAATTTTAATTTGCTTCTATTGCGATTTTGCAAGCTTCAAGAAAGAGTAAGTGCTCGGAATTCTGAAAGAACTAGTTGGCTCTAATTCCTTATTAGGCACCAGCAAGTTAAGCTTTCTCGCGCGCCACTTACATATTTCCGTCTTCTAGAAACATAACTAAGGAACAAGCGTCTGTTCAGGACTTTGCGGAGATTGTTGATAGGGCTGTTAAGAGGTCCGCGGATATTGTTTAGTCAGCGCAGAAAGTCCATGGACTAACCGCCAATGTGCCCACTTCCGCTGATCAATCACTTCCTGACCTAGTGCGGGTTCACCCTGATGGATCTGATAAGACAAGTATAAGTTGTCATAAATCTCAAGATTTCTGTTTATTTCAGATCATACAAGATGGCTTCGAACTCAATCCCGAGCATTATGAAGGGTGTTGTTATTGAGAAGACGGGCGGTCCAGACGTTCTACAGTACAAAACCGATCTTCCTGTTCCCGTGCCCAAGGATGGCGAGGTCCTGGTCAAGAATGAGTTCATTGGAATCAATTTCATAGACATGTAAGCATCCTATCCTCTTTTTTAGATATAAATAGTCACTTACATTCTCATCTAGAAATTTCCGCTCAGGACTCTATCCTATTCCCCTCCCCTACATCCCCGGCGTCGAAGCCGAAGGCACCATCGTATCCACCTCATCCTCTGGCCAAATTTACAACCTCAAGCCCGGCGATCGCGTAGCCTATATCGGCAATGGTACCTACGCTGAATACAGTGCTTGCCCTGCATCAAAAGTCTACCCTCTCCCACCCAACCTCGAGCCCTCGATCGCAGCCGCCGCCATATCCCAAGGTGTCACAGCCTTGACCTTCATCAACAAATCCTACCACGTCCAAAAAGACGATTGGATACTCGTCCAAGGCGCAGCTGGCGGCGTCGGTCTATGGCTCTGCCAACTCCTCCGCGCTGTTGGCGCCAAAGTCATCGGCACCGCTAGAACTGACGAGAAAATGAAATTGGCGAAGAAAAATGGCGCTGAATTTGTGCTGAATTACAGCACTGAAGATGTCGCAGCAAAAGTCATGGACATTACAGGCGGAAAGGGGGTAGCAGCAGTATTCGACAGCATTGGACTCTCGACTTTTTCTTCGAGCTTGCAAGCCCTGGCTCAAGATGGGACGATGGTCTCGATTGGCAATACATCTGGGGCGGTTCCGCCGTTTAAGATCACGGATTTGAGTGCGAAGAATTTGAGGTTGTTGAAGCCGTCGGTGTTTGGGTATTTGAGGACCAGAGAGGAGTTTGTGAGGTGGGCGGAGAGGCTTTTTGGCTTGGTTGCAAAAGATGAGGAGTTGAGAAAGGGGGTGAAGGGGATGGTTTGGAAGACGTATGAGTTGCAAGATGCTGCAAAGGCGCATGGGGATTTGGAGGGGAGGAAAAGTAGCGGGAAGTTGTTGTTGAGGGTTTAGCTTGTTGCTGTGTATGTCTTTATGACTGCTTAGTTGTTAGCCACTGTACTCAAGTCTTCTTGTTTTGTGTCCTGAATCATTATTTTTGCTCGGATTCGACTTATTATTAAGATGGGTTTTTCGGTTGCGCCTTGAGTTACTACCAAAGGGAGTCAAACGATACGGTAGAAGATATTCCTGAGCGCCAAAAGGCTGTCCTTCCCAACCGATTATTAGAAACCAATTCTATCATCCTTGTCATCTTCCACTGGTTTGAAAGTACCAAGGTTCCTCTTGGGAAACATATATCACGTGACTTTTACTTGACCAAAGACTGGACCTAAGAGGTGAGCTAAAAATAACTCATCTCATGCCTTCCTCAAGTTTCAGTCTTCAATCCTCCACCAGCTACAACAATTCTCCACTTACTATCTGTGCATGCTCATCGGTGAGTACGTATATCAAAGAGTTTCACATGCATACATGCATTCAGTTCTACTGAGCATGAGGTCGGCCGGCCTACACCGAGACATGGACACCGAGAGACCTTCACCGAGGTACTATCTTGCTTGCTTTGCTTAGCACAGTGCTAAACAGTCCGAGTACAATCAGTCGAGATTCTATCCGTCCATTTACAAGCAGCCACTGAAGCACTGCATTCATCTGCATAAACGTTACGCTACAGATTGCAGTATCGGACGGAATATCGGGGTATGCTGCTTCATAATCGCATGAAATGGTGCAGTACAGCCCAATTGCGCCCTGTTCGCTCTCGTCCGATCGAAAGAGTGGCCTGGGGACAGCCAACGACACACCCTGAAGGTGCGCTGCGCAAAATGGCGGTTTGCCCTTTCAGCCCTGCGACGTTGGGCTCCGCCACACGGTTCGCCCGAACATGCTTCGCGTACCCTATGACGGCTCTCAACCACCACTCAGTGGCTTGCATCTTCCAGATGCAGCGACCGAAATGGGGGAAAAGGGCAACTTGGGGTAGATGTGTGGGATGACGCTTTGTGAGGCACGGGACACTGATATCAAGGCTCTTTTCGCCTTTGCCTCACATCTTGCTTTCTACTCATCAGAACTTTAACACTTTCCAGAAGTGTTGATCACCAAACAGTCAACTCTTACCGGTCTTACCCAAGCCAGACGGAGCACAGTCATCGCAACTTATATCATCCGGATCTCTTAACGATCATTCATACGACACAAATACCTCTTCTGCCTTCGAGGAATTTGATCAGCCAAGATACCGTGGAGAAGCGCCTTCGCTTCAGGACCCCGCCAAGACAATTGAGTGCCAACCCAGAACCTCCCAGAATCCCAAACTTTGGAGTCGATCCCTAAATAGATCACTGGATCCATTCGCAGGTGGACCTATCCCAGGCTCAGCCCTATTTGACGTTTCAAGCCACTGTCTGTCGGAATAACAGTACGACATCTCCGTGTACCATTGACCAGGACCACTATTAAAGTCGACGCATACGCCACGGACAAACCATCTTCGAACCATCATCGATTGTCGCTTCCCAACTCTGGCGCACTTCATTGTGAGTATCCTTCGGTGCGACCTCGTCCCGCTAATCTGATTACCGGCTTGCTGTTTGAGAAGACCCAGAGGCTTGAGCAACTACACACCAAATTACTTCCACAACGAAACTTCCCAAGGTTTAACGAGTCCGTGGAATATACCAAGGATACGAACCGAGGATACGAACCGAGGATACGAACCGAGGATACGAACCAAGGACACGAACCGAGGATACATCCAGGAATATATCTTGACTCTGACGTGCCAGTCGGGAAGGTTCTCGTCTCATATTGTCTGATCTTTCAGTGCTTTCACACTTGTTGCTGTTCTTAGTCTCTCAGTTTACGAATTCAATATCGCAGCCGCGTAGGAACAGAACACCACATTACCGCATTCTCAACTCCTCTAGCCAGAGTGGGAGTTAGCTGTAGCCACAGCATGGAGTATAACCAGAATGGAAACCGGCCCAGTCGCGCCAACGCAAACCGCCGAACCAACTCAATGAATGTCCCAACAACCACGCAACCAGGACTAGCTAACAGCAGTGAAAACCTTCATATTCCCCGGACTCAAAGCCTTTCATACCATATGGACGCCAACGCAGCCCCTGAAGAGACACATAGCCCAATGACTGCCATGCAGTCTGAGGACAATATGCCCTTCAATGGGTTTTCGAATGTCCCTACATCTTTTTTTCTCCCGGACCAACTGAATTACTCCCCCGAGGATCCCATTTATAATCCAGGATGGAGTTCGCATAGCCAATATGGCTCCATGGATGATTATGGCAGGCCCGATGCCTACGGGCAGGGGCATTCCAACTTTCAAGGAGCTTCTAGTGTATATGAGGCACCCGATGCCCATAGTAGCTCTGCTACATATAATCATGCTGAAAGTTCAGCCCAGCCCAGCATGTGGACTTCAAATTATCAAGCTGGACAAGGCATCTCCGATGCCGATTTTGATATTGCGTCTTTCCAAATGCCAGCCCGGACGCTAACTCAAACTCCGGCTCCTATTTCTTCCGCTGATACGTTCGATGGCAGCACCGTCCCGTAAGTACCTCGAAACTGATCCCAAGGTATTGACTCAACTTTGCAGGCTCTCGTTCGAAAATATGTTATCGGATCCTCAATTCTCACCGACCGGCTCCGCAGCCTCGTCACATTCATCATAGTAAGCTTCCTTCCCACTGTTCAAGCACTCATACTCATCTTGTACTAGCGATACAATGTGGTCAACTTCAAGGAATGCCACATCACATACCGCAACGAATTCAGATCCAAACGTCCCGATACAACCCGCTGCTTCCCCGACGCAAATGACTCAAATGTCACCTCCTTCAGATACAAACAGGTAAGCATCACTCTCCTTATTGCTACCACACTGACTGACAATACAGCCTCAAACCATACCGATGTAACCAAAGAGGCTGCACACGATCATACGCTCGAAAATTCGAACTGTATCGACATCAAAGGCGGCACACTGGCGTCAAATCCCACCATTGCCAAGTTCCAGGCTGTGAAAGAGGGCCGAGAAATGGATTCTACAGAAAGGATCACTTGAGACAACACATGAGGCAAGTGCACGGGAGCTGAGGCACAAGCTGACTAGGGAAAAAATGATGACAGACAGAAAATCCGGAAGCATGATCGGTGTTCATAGGTGTCTGATTTCTTTCCAGACTGATATCTTCTCTATTTCATTTCATTCATCTGTGTAGCGAGGCTTCAAACCAGCCGGAATTGCGTGATAACGAGTTTGCAAAAGATAGCATGTTTATCATATACCCCGAGAGTAATAATATCACTGCGTTTCCTTGAAAACCCCATAATTTCCGAATCGCCTTTTGATGAAACTGTGAACAGAAAGCGCTAAAAAGTACCTCCTACCGGTACCTACCTAGGTATCTTGTACGTAACACACAAAAATGTCAGCAAAACCGAAGACCCCTCGCTTAAGCCAACCGAGAATCTCCGCTGAAAAGGAGAAAGAAAGTCCCTCCCAAAAAAATAAGAAATCAGCCAAAAAGAAATCAATAAATAAATTCAAAAAGATCAGTACAACGATTTCTAAACTCCCAAAACCCCAAAAAGCAAAAAACTCCAGAACAGCCCTCTAACCCGCACACTGCCGAAGCGCGTGCGGGCGGGAGGGGTGCCTTTGTAAAAACCCATTTCTCCGGGGAGGGAACGGGTTTTTTGTAGTGGGCGATCGTGCGGGTTGCCCCGCGTTGGCGACAGGAAGGTATCGGGATTGGCGACGGCGGGAACCTGCTTATTTAACTTTATATATGGTGGTTTGGTGTTGGCGAGGCTGGCAAGGCTGAGGTGCTAGCGAAGGGGTTGGCTGAGTGGATGAAAAGGGTGAATTTATTGGGAGTGTGTTTGGGTTTGGGGAGGTATTTGTGAATGTTTATTTGGTTGAATTTAAGTATTTGGGATGACAACTATGGTAAACTTAAGAAGTATTCCAGCATCCGAGGATAATTCGGTGTCCCGAGCCCAGTAACAGGATCCCAGCCCTTCGAGGTTTGGAAACCTACTGAGCCGCAATTGGGATCTATCAACGTCAGTACTCTTCCCTTAACTTCTCTTTCAAAGGAGTACTTACTTGAGCCATTAGTGATATCATTCAAAACGGACGGATCTAGCACATTTCTCGTCAGCTACTGAACATAGAGAGGAGGGCGAGGAGACATACTAGCATAAAGCGCCGCGTTGATGAACCCCACCGGCCCCTTTCCGACTTTGGTCCTCTCCTCATTGAGCAGGGTGACCACAGATCCGAAAATCGGTGAGGCGAGTGAGGTACCAAAATAGGTTCCTGCAGTCAGATTCACGAATGTCAATAAGAACGCTCCGTTCGCAGATACATCTGGGTATCCTCTCCCAATACGATTGTAAAGACCACCATTCTCGCCAATGTTTGTGGCTTCCTCGTTGATAGTATAGTAAGGTAGGGATTGGAAAGGTAAATCGGACTGGGCGAGGTAGGCCGAGACGGCAGCAGCTTGGAACGGTGCTGGAGTGAAGTAATTTGAGAAACCACCGCCTGTGGCAAAGAAGTCGTAGGGTGGAGAAGTTGGACCAGCACCAGTAGCGATGTTGAATGCTGTGAGGTTGACTTGCATTGCGGACTCGGGATCGTGAACTGTGTCGTTGGGATAGAGTCTTGTTGCTCCAACGGCAGTGATGTATGGGCAGCCTGAGGGATAGTCTGGGTTGTAAATGGTACCATTCATTCCTGCGGCGCTGAGACAGCCTTCTGCGTTCCCGTTACTGCCTGGAAAACTGGCAACACCATAGTCACCGCTGGCCACCAGGATAGTGTGACCTTGGAGACCCAGTTTCATAATTTCGTTGCATTGGCGTTCGACGTAGTTCTTTGGGAGATAAACTTCTGCTTCGCCGTAGGAGATTGATACAACGCGTGTAAGTTCGTAGGTTCCGCATTCTAGTTTGCCTTTGTATCCTCCTGCTGTGGGATCAGGGTATGAGGCGTCGATGCCAGGGCTATCTCCTGTGATCCCAAATGCGGAATAGTCACAATAACTGCCATCTATGCTGTCTAGGAAAGTGTTCAAGAAGCCGGTGGTATTGGTTTCTCCAGAGGAGTTGGGTAGGTCATCGACTTGATAAACGGTGACTGATTGTGGATAAATGAGGGAGATGGACAGGTCAAGGTCAATGTCTGACTCTCCTCCGTTGCGAACATCGTCGGGAGCAACTGGAGCAGTGCCGCCGTCGACTGAGATGACCTTTGGTGCAGTGTCTGCAGGCACATTCTTTGCGAAGTTCTCGAAGAAGAGTGAGATATCGCCCAGCGAGAAAGCGTCGTAAGTCTCATATAAACCCATGACATTCTCTGGCTGGTCGAGATAGGCTGTAGGAATGTCGTATAGAGCTTTGATACAAGTCGGAGTGATATTGACACCACAATTCTGGAGATCTGATGGCAAGTTTCCTGCTCCAGGGGGCATTGACCAGCCCGGGTAGTGTGGTGGTTTGACATGCGTTGGACGATGACTTCCTCTCGACAGGCCCGAAAAAGTGCTGCGTTTCTCAATCTGTCTCTTCTTGAGAGGCACAGAGAGCTTCACGCCTGGTTTGATGTAATCGACATAACTGGAGACTTGGATTGGGAGGTGATATTCGTCGCACCCAATTCTGATGTCCCCTTCGCTCGATTCGTACTCGTAGTATTCGGTGCCGAGGAGACTTTCGGCGTGCTTGGCAGGCATATCGACTGCGAGCCATCCTTTGTTCTCATATTGGATGATTTCGTCCTCTCCAAACAAGCCCGTGCTGAGCAACCAATTCTTCGCCGTCTCGACAGTCTCTTCAGCAGGAGCGAAGATTGAGTGGACGTCCTCCTTGGAAAGATGTTTGCCATAGTTCTTCGAAGTGGGATGGGAGACTTCCATCAATCTCTCGTAACCAGTGTGCAGATTACTTTGACGGAGACCGATTCGAACAGGCACCTGGTCCCCGGAATCCCAAGATCAGTATGCTTCATTCGTATAAATTGCAGGGGTTAAAATAATCACAATTAGACAGACACTAAAATTCTCAGCTCTAGGGAAGCTTCGAATTCCCCAACTTTGGACAGCACACAAGCAACAGCCAGGCTTCGAAAATGGAACTTACAATGGAATCACCGTCCACGCGCTGTCTCTTGTGCGACAGGGAAACCGATCTCTTCTCGTGTAGCACATGGCCAGTTGGGCTCGAGAATACGCCCACAAGGAGCGCCGAGCTGAGGAGAATGTGACACCACAACATTGTGTCCAAGGAGGGAATTGCTCCAACAGTAAGACAGCAGAGACTTCATCTTACGTGGGGGATAAGACTTCTTATACCTCCCCCGAATGCATCGATTCCACAAGATCTGCAGTGAAATGAGCTCTCCCACTCCTCGGGAAGTCATCCATGCGCAAATCACGTGAATGGTGATATCATGCATGTTTTCTGCAGTGAGAGGCAGGAACACGCACGCTTCTGGTAGGTGAGCATGGTTGTTGATGAGGGGAAGTGCCTTCTGATATCGGAGACGAGTGAGGGCGCCTTCCTTTAAAGGCTTGGCGCTATCTGCCAGACCCGGGACGGTGCAGGGGAGAAAAGCTTGGTAAAAGCTTATGTTTCCCACGATATTGCGTGTGTGGAGATGAGGGATATTCGGATTAGTACAGAGTGTTTGTATTGAAGATGTTCCATCCAGTAGCAGCTCAAGGAAAGGGAGATGTAATTCCTTAGAGTGAAGATCACGTGATCACATCTGATCCTCACAGCAATGAAAACCTCAAAATACATTAAGAAAAGTCTGGAGAACACAGTTGGCTCTTTGGAAAACATTGAAGTGCTTCGAATAATGCATAATTTGGGATATTAATAACTCGTGACGTTAAGTCCGAGCCTCCAAGGTCATCCAAACCGTATCCTCCACTTGCCCATCGAAGGCTCACTATATTGAGCTTAACTAGCTAAAGACAATTACTATTCTCACGTCCTCTGGCGAACTCTTTCCTCGTCTCAAAAAAATGCTTCTCCTCTATATTGTGAGGAAAGCCATCTGCACTAAACGCGCACAATGCGCCATGTGCGCGATGTGCGCATTTTTGGAAACTTTGCACTCTTTTCGTTGCTATTACGGTAAATATCCAGTCCTCGTTGGACAATCCAGTTCTGGTCTGTTTACAGGAGTTTTCCATCCAACACCAAAGCACATCATACATAACAAGTAGGATTACTCTTCTATGGAAGGACATCCAAAGAAAAGAGAAGCTAATGTCATTCGTACTAACTTCATCATATTACTACTAATAAAAACAACAATAGTAAAGGAAACAGCTGTATTGAAAACAGTTCCAGATCAGTGCTACAAAAGAAACCCAGTCAATGGTATAATAAACAGATCACACACTCAAGCCAACCAACTCCACCATGTTGCCTCCCTCCCAACGACCTTGTACATTACTTCTCAACCCCAACCCTCACTTCCTCAACCTCAACCCCAAATCCCCCTCCATCAAGATCTGCACCGCCTCATCCCACCCCCTCGACGCCGCCATCTCCACCACCGTTCGTCCCAACTCATCCTTAACCTCCAAATCCACCCCCGACTTCCGACTCAACAGCTTCAAGATCTCCGCGTCTCCATTCTCCACCGCCTGCATAATCCCATTCCAGCCCCGGTAAAGCTTATTCGGATCTGCCCCATGCTCCAACAGCAGCTCCATGATCTCCGTATCGCCCTCCCCATGATACCTCCGCAACGCCTTCACAATCGGCAGATGTTCTCCGGGCGCATTGACATCCGCACCGCCGTCATCCAGCAGATACGCCACGATCTGGCGGCGATCTTCACGGATAGCAGTCGTGAGAGGCGAGAACACGCCGCCGTTTTTATCTTCGACCGAGACTCCGGCCGCGATGAGCAACTTGACGGACTCGAGCTGGTTGGCCGAGACGGCCATCTCCATGATGCCTTTGAAGGCTTGCGGTTCCGAGACTACGGCAAGGATGCGTTTAAGGATAGGCGGGTTCCGGACTGCCATGCAGACGGGCCAGTCTTGGCCGCGCATGTGAGGGTCTGCTCCTCGCAATAAGAGGAGGTCGACCATATCGATGCGGTTTTCGCGGATGGCGGTCGTGAGGGGTGTCATGCCTTTGGGGTTCTTGTCGTTGGGGTTGACGCCCTGATCTAGGAGCCAGTTCAGAGCTTCTTTGTTGTTTGAGCTGACGGCTGTTTCGAGGATTCCTTTGGGGCTGTGGAGGTTCGCTCCTGAGGAGACGAGGAGTGGGAGGAAGTGGACTCGGTTGTGCGTTACGCATTTGAAGGCTGGGTACTCGCTTGCCATGACATTTGGATCGGCGCCGTTGCTGAGGAGTAGCTTGAGGAGGTCGGCGCGATCGTCCCGGATGGCGGTACAGAGCGGCGTGTAGATGCTGTCTTTTTTGGTGTTTGGGTTGACGCCTGCCTTTAGTAGGATTCGCACAGATTCGACGTTGTTGGTGCTCACTGCCAACTCCATGATGCCTGGGCACTTCTTGTGATCTGCACCATGGGAAAGGAGGACTTGGAGACACTGAGGGTAGAAGGTTGATGGCCAGAGCATGTGTTTGGGACCAGGCAAGTTCGGATCTGCGCCATGCTCAATCAAACTCGTGACGATGTCTGCTCGACCAACTTGGAGTGCCTCAAAGAGTGCAGTCTTTCCTTCTCTACTCTTAGTGTTGGGAAGTGAGCCATAGTCGAGAAGGAGGTCAATGAACTTCTTTGGTGTTTTCTTTTTGATGGCGCTGGTAAGTAGGGGGACTCCACCCGCAGTAACGTGGTTGGCGTCGCCATTGTACGTAATTAAGAGGTGAGAAAAGCCCACCATATTGCCCATTACAGCCGCAGCAAGAGGTGACTCAAGATCTGGGCCAGCAACCAGATTCGGATCCGCGCCATACTTCAAGAGTATAGTAGCTCCCCCAAGGAAGGACTTTTCGACAGCTGTAAAGAGAGGCGTGACACCGTCTCTATCAGGCTCATTCGGATCTGCGCCGAACGTGAGCAAGAGACGGACGGTCTCTTCATCATGAGCAAGAACAGCTTCTTTTAGGGCCGGCATAATCGGTCCTGTGTTGGCTGGTACACCTCGATGAAGCAGCTGCTCGACAAGCTTATGGTTTTTGCTGCGAACTGCGGAGATAAGGGCAGCTTTCATATTCGCAGCATCTCCTTCCAAAGCATGTCGCGGGAACAGGCGTGGCATGCTGATGGGGTCAGCACTTAGGCGAACGACCTTCGAAGGGTCCAGGTCAAGTGCCGCGAGATCTTCATGAAAGCTGTCAGGCTCGGTGATGTTTGTCATCGAGCGAGCGTCGTCCATAATATTATGGCGATCGTAGCGATCAGTTGAATCGGTTGTGCCTGATCCATTGGATGTCGGAAAGTGTGAGAGCATTGCACCATTTTGTCGAAAGTCAGGACTCAACGGGCTACCAAGCACTGGCGCGCGTACTTCGTTGCCTGAAGCTCTGCCAATGGATCCTTCGTGATGAATGGAGGAAGACCTGTGGGACCAAGGTGCATTCGGTTGTTGGTATTGTTGGACAGCACTTTGCACATCAATGGCGCCAAAAGGAAATGTCGACGGTAGTGGTGGTGGTGGAGCCGGGAATTGAGGGAGTTGAGACGGGGCTTGGCTTTGTGTTTGCTGGCTCGGAGCGTCGACCGTCGTCTCTTTCACCTTCTTATGCCCTGCTTTGTCGTCCAACCTGTCCAACGCAGCAGCCAAGCCCGTATATCCTATACCCTTTTCTTTCTCGATCGTGTCAGCTCCGAGACTCCACTGGAAGACCAGCGAGCTCATCCTCAGACTTTCGCGCGTCTTTGCCAGTGCGGTGGAAATTTTCTTGATATCGGTATCGCCAAACAGTTTTCCCCAGCCTCGAGCAATGCGATTGGAAGGAGCTAGCAGCTTAGTGAGCATCTGATTGAGTATGCTGAAGTCTGCTTGCGTCACCCGGAACTTGCGGTCGAGTTCCGTGATCATCTCCTGAGGCAGTTTCTGCCCGGAACGATTGCATTGCCCAAGACCAGCTTCGATCGAGAAGAGGATTTGGCAGGTATCGAGGAAATCGTGTGCTAAGGGTTCGAAGCCATAAGGAATCTGTTTCGACGTTGTCAAATATTCCAATATGTGAACGGAAATGAGGTCGATCGAGCTCGTGGTTTTGTGGCAGGATTCTAAGCAATTGTTTTGTGCTTTGCTGGGAGCCATTTTCGGAGCTGGTTTTCTGTTCGCCGGACTCGAGTTGCCGTTACTCGTGATTGACCTTTGCAAGGTGTTCTTCTCAGGCACGACCGGTTTCGATGAAGGTAGAGTCGGAGACAAGCCTAGTTCTCTGATGTTGAGAGAGGGGGAATCTTTGGAGTCAAAAGTCAAGGCTTCAAAGAAAGAGAACTCCCCGTGTCCTCCTCCGTTTTCTGGTCCTGGACGCTGGGAGTTCATACTAAAACACACGGGCAAGAGATTGCAACAAAATCCTCCAGAGCGGGAGGACCGAGGCTATAAGTGGCACACATCTCAGAGATTTATCTACATCCGGATCCATGACGGTCAAGTTTCGTACAATCAGACGCGTCTGGACGGCGGGCACGGCTGAGATTTCGATAACCCCTAGGAAACTTTCAGATTAGAGTTCGATATGTTCAAGCTCGACTTAGAGCTAACGAACAGAAGATCTTGGCCCGCCACTAGCAGGGACGCAGGATCTTCAGCACATGCGGCATAATTCTGTGTAATCTCTTCGTTTCTCCTCCTCTTGTTTACGCTTTGACGCTCGTTTCCTCGTCCCCGCACGATCTCATCTGCAGGCATTGTTGAAATAGGAATGTATATACCTGTTGTCGCAGCCCGACAGCGATCAAGGTGATCTTGTTGCAGATCTTTCTCGCTAAAGTGAGATGTGGGCCTAAATGCCAACGCTGAGCTCGCATAATCGTGTCCCACTGCCCTTTGGTCGTGGTCTGGTGAATTTTTTAATGCATAGACTAGTAAGACTACTCCTTTCAAGAATGTCACTAATTAACTTGTCACACGTAGTGACTGGCCACAACGCTAAAAAGCTTGCGGGTATTTATTAGAATGCAATAGTAGCTCGTATCCCTCGCCAATCTTTAGCGTTGTGGCCGGTCACTACGTGTGGCAAGTGTCACTCCCGAAGGGAATGGCTTGTGCCCTGCGTAAAGGCCACTCCCAAAGGTCAGGGGGACACGATTAGCGCACGATATATCGCGGCGCTTTTGTGGGCTCTTGGGCCAACGCTAGTGGTAATTGCCTGCAAAGAAGTGATGTGCCTGGAGCTGAAGCAGTTGACTGGTTGACATGCACCAAAACCACAATCTCGGCACATGACTCGGTGAGTTCGGATGTGAAATTGCAACGTGTGGCAATCATTAAGCCTCTTGTTCTCTACAATGCAGAAGAGGGAAATACGAATTTGTAGCTCTGAACAGTACCCGAGTATTAATCCGTAGTCCAGGTACTAGACCTCTCACTTGCCATATGGGAAACGCCTCCGGGAGAACCTGCCACGTTCTGGCCCGGGTCTGCTTCCGAAGCGGCCAGCCGACGGAAAAGGTTCAGGGTTCAATTAGGGTTCACGCTAAACAGTGATAGGTGTTGATAAATAGCCGATGGCGTCCATGTGGCATGTGCATAATTGGTTTACTTTCTCCCCTTCCCACTAGTCCGGAGAGAACCGTGCGGCTCTAGTCAAGAATCATTAGATTTGTCCTGGCTCTGAAATTATTCCCTCAGGGCTAGACCTTTCTATTGTCGAGTTAGCATCGTCTGATTTTGTCGTCACGACGATACTTGCTCGTTCTAGTGCATCTTCGAGACTTCCGTCCCGATTGTCTGAAGAGTAAAGACGGCCTAGTTGGGCTGCATCGCGGGACTGCCATCTGATGCCTAGGTATGATAGACGCACTGATAATTGGAGAGATCTGAGACAAAAAGTTAATTTCCACGGGTACTGCTTCCGACTTGATAGCATGCCGTTCCGTATGGCTTGTGGATGGACCGTGAGATGCCCGAAGCACTTCTCCTCAATAGACCTGGGGTTGGAGCAAATCAGTCAACTACCCCTCCTACTAGTGTGCCAAACTTGGTTTTGAGAGGATGGTTGGTGCAATTCCAAGAAAATCATTGGAAAGAGTGGGTCAGTAGCGCAGCTGTGTTATTCACAGCATATTATAACGGGACCAATACTTGAAGCAAGACACCTAGCTCGTCCACGGACTCGTTGGATCACGAGGATATCACGTGCCTCTTGACTTCCACGAAAGCCCTTTTTCCCCTTTCAAGAGCTGGATAACCTGGAACTCGACTGGAGTTTGTGATTGGAAGGCTTCAGGCAGTCGGGTCCTCCAGATCTCGGAACACGCGCAAGTCTGTAAGAAAGCTACGTTGGAGAATGCGCCCCTTGGAACTTCGCAACTACGGAAAGAACGCGCGATTTATCTTAAATCAAGTACAATAAAGATTGTGGAGGCAAAATTTGCAACCGGACATCAACTTTGATGTGATCGTGATGAGAGGGATATTCAACGAAAGGCCAACTTCCAGGTTTTGTTCTTGTTTCCATCCCAGACAAATCTGCAGAGGAAAGTACGCTAGTGGGCACGTGATCCATTCTCAATACCGCAGATACAGAATTTGGAAAGAGCCTTCAAGGCAGAGTGACACTCATATGTATTTTGTGTCTCTTGCAATAGTGAAGATACTAATGATGCATGCTTCAAGAAAGACTTCGCTTCATCAGGGGCTCGCCTATCGCCACGCTAGGACCTGATTACATGCATGTGAGCTTTCCAACCACCAAACACATCTCATATCCTTTACTAAACATCCAACAATTCTCAATCCCATCATCTATCCTCCACAATCACATATTCACCTAAGTTACAATCTTGCTCTTCATATCCCTCCTGCCATTCTCCAGCATCCGAGACATCAATGTCGTCATAGATCTCACCTCTTGTGAACAGTCAACATGCCCCGTTTTCTCTATCTACGAACATATATCCTCCGGTTTCTACAAACTCTAGGGAGATACTGTGATTTGTACCTTTCCACACCACTCCCCCAAGCTCCAACTTTCACAAGAAAGATAAAATCGACTGTTGGGTCATGTCCGGGAGAATTTGAGTTGCTATTTTATACTCCGCCCGGATATGCGGATTTGGGTAATAATGAAAAACTACCATTGCTTGTTAACTTCCGTGAGTCTTCCACACCTCTTGCTACTCTACGGCTTACAAGAAACCCCATCTTCCTAATATACCCACGTGACATCAACCACTCCCATCTCTTCCTCCTCATCCATCCCTCACTATCTACTTCGTACAAAGCTAACATTCCCCCAGATGGCGGTGGCTACACAATCGGCCACGCCGCCGACGACGCCCGCTTCATAACCGCCATCCAATCCCGCACTCCCTGCATCGCAGTCTCAGTCAACTACCGCCTGGCCCCCGAATTCCCCTTCCCAACAGGAATTAGTGACTGCGTCTCCGCACTCCTCTACCTCTGGTCCACCCCCATTGCATCATCTCTCCACATCGACACTTCCCGCACCGCCCTTTCAGGCTTCTCTGCTGGCGGCCAATTCTGCTTTACATCTTCCTACATGCTGCATCAGCAAATAGGAAAGCTGAGAAACGAAGGCAAGATAGAGGAAACGGATATAGGGAAACTCGTAGGAGTATGTACTTTCTACGCCCCAGCCGATTGGACGAAAAGTCGAGCAGATAGAGCGAAGAGTAACCCGTTAACTCAACCGCTATCACGGATCCCCGGGCTGTTTTTCGGGATGTTTGAACAGGCGTATTTTCTATCTTTCTCGCGGCCTCAAATGAGGCGGACAGATCTGGATATGGCGGATCCGCTGTTGAGTCCGGGGTTAGCGAGTGAGGAGATGATCAAGGAGGCGTTGCCGGAGAATCTGTGTATGATGACTTGTGAGTGGGATAGTTTGTTGGTGGAGGGAGAGACGTTTAAAGAGAGATTGAAGGGGGTGGGGAAGAGGGTTGAGGGGTGTGTTGTGAAGGAGGTGCCGCATGGGTGGGATAAATGGCCAAGTTGGTTCTGGCCGTTTGGGGGAGGGGAGAGGAAGAGAGACGAGGCGTATAAATATTGTGGGGAGATGTTGAGAGAATTCTGGTCCTGAATGCATTGTCTGCTGTTTTAGACGAGGAAACTTTAGAAGACAGAGAAGAAGATACATAGACTCATATATCCCAAGATTTCTCTCCCATGTCCGAGATTAGGACATGACTTGAATATGCGGAACACCCACTTTCTCCGCCTCCTTATTCAACGCCTCAACCTCAGCTTGCACATACGGGATCCCGCTCTTCCTCCTCTCCTCAGCAGCATCCATCTCAATCTCCCCCGGAAACCAAATCCTCTCCACCCCCGCCATCTTCTCACACCCTACAACCCTCTGATATAAAATCCCCATCCTCTCCCTGAACTTCTCCACCCCACCATCCAGAAACAAATCCGGCCTAATCGCCACCAGAAAATGCCCTACATCAGCCGCTCTAGTCGCATCATACGGCCCCGCAACCCCTCCCGCAAATGCACTGCCTGACAACACTCCTGAAAACACATCCATCATAACCGACAACGCAGAGCCCTTCGGTCCCCCCATAGGCAACATAACGCCTTCTAGCGCTCTCGCCGGATCCTCCGTCCTATTCCCCTCCTTATCCAGCGCCCAATCACTCGGGATCTTCTCTCCTCTCCTCAACGCTTTATAGATCTTTCCTCTGGCAGCCACAGACGGTGCCATATCAAGAATGAAATCTTTTTCCGCACCAGGAGCTCCGCAAGCGATTGGAGAGACGCCCATGAGTTTTTCTTTCCCGCCCCAAACGGGAAGGGCTGGTGATGAGTTGGTGAAGACGAGGGACATGAGGCCCGCGTCTAGCGCTTGCTGGACGATCCAGGCGGCCATGCCGAAATGATTGCTGTGCTTGATAGACGCCATTCCTATGCCGTAGATTTTTGCGGCTTCGATGCATGATTTCACTTTTTCGTTCATCAGTATCTCTTTTTCTGAAGATGAGGAAGGAAGAGAGACTTACTCCCTAAACTCGCACCGAGGAATCCAAAAGAATTCTTGCCATCAATCTGGGCGACGACAGGTGTGATCTGTTTTAATTCTGGCTGGGCTTTGGGGTCGAGAACTCCTTGCCGGATTCTTTCCATGTAGGATGGTATGCGGTTCATGCCATGGGTGTCGACGCCTCGGAGGTCGGCGAGGACGAGTGCTTTGGCGATGATGGTGGCGTTTGCTGCTGGGACGCCATTGCCGGTGAGGACGGATTCGATGAATGCTTGAGCAGAGGAGGGAGAGATGAGGATTTTAGGGGGAGTGGAAGACGAGGAGGGGTCATGTGATGTGGTGGTGCTCATAGTGGGGTAGTAGGGTAATAAGGCTTAGTATTTGGGAGATGATTAAAACTGTATCCTGTTGAAGTTTCCAGTGAGTATCTTATGAGGTGTTGAAAGAAAGAAAGAGTTTTAATATCAGTGAAGAAAAATTTATCTTCGATGGTCTGGGGAGTGAAGAAGGAGCGAGCCGAAGACACCTAGACGGATCAAAGTCCGACAAAGACGGAAGATCCGCTAAGCGCTAAAGCATACAGCTCTCCTCATGAATACGCGCATCAGACGGCAATAGTGCAAAAGCATGCAGTCGTCGCGCAAAGGTGTAACCAAACAAGATGCCATGATTTATTGCTTGACAGAGTTCCTATTTGCAGGTAGACTTGATGCAATCCAGCTTCCTTCAAACTTCACATCATGTAACCATCTCCTGACTAGTGTCCTTGAGCAACTGCCTGCAGAGCAGAAATTGCAAATCCGTCTTGTATTCCACCGTTGTGCGTTACACACCATAGCACTGCGAACATAACACAACACGTTGAGAAGGCTGCTTCAACAACAAACACCTTTATCCACGATAGCCTCTCTTGAATACATATCCCATAACCCTCTCTCGGCGAATGGTCTTTCATCAGGACAAGTCTCCCTCTAATCTTCCTCGGAATTCGAGGACGATGGTAGGGAGCTTTCGGGGCATGATTGGATGCTGAATGAAATGACGCAACGCCGTTCTCAGGACTGGTGGGTTGGTATCAGCCGAGTATGAGTACTCATCTGAAAGTCTTGGTGGTAGAATTCCAATATCTTTCTCTTCTATGCTCACGTTCTGCTTCCAGTAGAGATGGAACTAGCCAAAGTCAGCTTGGTGCGACTTGTGTTTATGGTTCTGGACATACCTTGATGAAGTCCACCGATGATATCTCTTTCAAAAAGAGCCAATGCAGGCATCGAGGCCACTTTTTATAGTACTCTCGATTCAGATTGTGATACGAAGTGTAGTCGCACCGTGCTCTCGTCACATCAACATGCCGCAGGACCATATCTGAGCGTTTAGGTGTACACATGAGGAAGTATTCTTTGTGAGAACTCTCATGGTCCTCATTATCGAGGTCAATGGGGTCACCACTGGTCGGAGGCCCCGTTCTACTACCCTTATTCACGGCTCGAAGACTTAATGAGTCCGTGCTTTGCGCTGATTCGGAAGATGAAGATGACCCCGAAGAAGCCTGATCCTGTGCGCCAGCTATCCGCTCGATGTCCACGGACGTATCATCTTGTACTCCCTGCGCCAATGCCTTTGCAGCGCCAGCTCTATATTCGGTAACAACTTCAGTAAATCCCTTCCCACATTTCTGTTCCTGGTGTTAGTTGAAATTCTTAAGACATCGTAATCAGAACTTCACTAACGCATTTCCACACAACTTCTATATCCTGCTTCCATGAAGGAGATCTCGCTAGCTCATCCTCCTACGTAGTTTCTTGACAGGCCACGCGTTTCGAAGTATGCATTTCCTTCTCTGGTTCAACATGCTGAGGGATTGCAATTTCATCTCCATTCGTGTTCATGGTCTGAACTCAAGTTTCGTGCAAAGGATCTGCTAGAAATTCTTTCTCCCCTTCTTCGCTGAAAAGACGATCCATCTTTATCGCTTTGTCGAAAATAGTCTTTTCCGAGTTCCAGTGGAAGGACTCGTCTCTGGAATAGGGACGGTCACATAAGACTTCATAATAGCAGTTGAAGATGTACTGGTAGACCGGGTTGGCGCCACAAGGTGCTTGTAGCTCGCTCGTTGGTAGTTAAGCTCACAAATTTCGTCTTGCATTACAGTGATGGCCTCCTCGGCTTGCTCAATCGATGCTCTCCTGTACCCAGGACCCTCATTTCTCCATTTTTTAATCCTCGCTTCCTCCTTCGCAATTTTCCCATGCTTAGTGTCAATCTTAATACAATACTTGCACTTGTCGGAAAGAGGGATGGACTCCCAGACAAGTTTCATCTCGCAAGTTTCACCTGTTCTGTACTCCTTGCTACAGTGTGCCCTGAAATTGCCCCACTTCCAGTCTCCACAAGCCATAGAGTATTGCTCATAGTAACACATCTCAGCTTTTGTTGGACGAAGATCAAAACCTGTGGTATCAGTAATGTGCGGAAGATGGTTGTTTTGAGAGGACCATCTCTTGTTTTGCACAGCCGCCAAGCCATCATGCACCCCAACCCAATGAGCTAGAATTTACGCCCGAACGCTGGACAGGCTGACAGCAAAGATGTCAGATGCCAGCCTTTCGAAAGAAGACTCGGTTATGACTTCGTCGTTGCATTATGCCTAGCAGGCTGGCTTTCTGGAAGTCCTATGAGATGGTACAGGCTTTACAACCATCCACTGCTCTAGAAATGTAGACAAGGTTATAGAACGAGTTGGCGAGCAAGCGATGACCCAGAGAACCCTAAAGCTTCGTAGGAGACATACAGAACAGCCGGCCGCCATAACACTGGCCACAGCACATGAGAAACCCAATGCTTACACTCAGGCCTTGTCGCGACCCTCCAACACGGCACACGCTTACTTGCGAGGCTACTTTGTTCGCGTCCAGAAGCAGTCTTCATCCTCGCAATGCTTGTGGAAAGTTTAATTCCATCTTGAATCGACCTCTCTGTTCAAAGCGTTCTTCTTGCTGCATTTCACTTAATTAGCAACACTACTGAGATGAATTTCGCCGTAAAAGAGTAAATTCAAGAGCTTCTGCATTACAAAGCACAAGTTGCATAAGTCATGAACTTCATTCATCAGACGCCGAATCCGTCCAAAGGTCCCAATGACAATAGTTTCGCATAAGTCATCCCATTTTCATTCCTCAAGTCCTCTTCTCCTCCAAAGTCCCCGCATTCTCAACATTCTCAACCCTCTCCTCCCTCTCAATCTCCGGCACCTTCTCCGAATCACCCATCGCCATCGCCTCAGCCACACTTCCCTGCCCAGCCGTGAGCGCCGCTCCCTTCCTCCCAATAACCGTCCACGGCAGACTAAACAACGCATCCATACCCTCCAAGCTCCTGCCCGCCGTCTCCGGCAAGAAGAACCAGACATACGCCAAACCCAGCAGTGTCACTGCTGAGAAGAACCAGAATGTGCCTTTAGGAGATAGACCTCCGGAGCCATCGATTAACATCAATGGTACCGCTTTGGAATTTCCGTATTGGTTGACGAAGTGGAAACACATGATCATGGAAGTACCCAGAGATCTGACACGGAGAGGGAAGATCTCCGCACCAATAAGGTATTGGATAGAGTTCCAGCCCAAAGCCCAGCCTACGCCGGAGAAGTAGATGAATACGATGGCGCCAGTGCCAGCGTGTCTGGCAGCGGCTGACTGGACTTGGCCGGAAGTAATTGTTGGTACAGCGGTGAGGTAGATGGCGATGTAGAGGACTGAAATGAATTGGATGATGATTCCAATTGAGAGGGAACGTTTGCGGCCAAGGAAGTCGACGAGGAAGAAGGCGCAAATGAGGGCTGAGACGAATTTAACGACGCCGAAAATAGCTGTTGCGAAGAGCTTTTCGGAGGAGCCGGTTGTGCCGAGGATAGAGAAGAATTGAGGTGCGTAGATGGTGATTGAGTTAGCACCAGACCATTCTGTCAAATATTATTAGCTAATCGTACCTCAAGAGTGGAATATTTTGATATTGGAATCCCATAAAAGGAAGTGGGACAATAACTTACGTCCAAGAAGTTGACACATAAGACCTAACACAATCCTATACCTATTCGCAGGCAACATAAACAACTCCTTCAATGGGCCCAGAAATCCTGATCCAAGGGTAGCTTCGCGCTCCCGTTCCAACTGATCATGGATATCGATCATCTCAGCTCTAACATAGGGATGATCTGGTGGCAACTGTCGAAGCTTGCACATGTTCTTCTCAGCCTGCTCATTTCTGCCGACTTTGGCGAGCCATCGAGGAGATTCCAGAGCAAAGATACTCATGATTAGGATGATTCCTGCAAAGATAATGTGCATGACTGTTGCGTCGATCCATTGGTCAGCGCTCTTGTTGGAGATGTGCAAAGAAGTTCCCCAATTTGCGAAGTATCCCAGCATGATGCCGAGGTATACACTGCCCGAAAACAGACAGATACAGAGACCTCGAATACTGCGAGGAGCTGCTTCGGCGAGGTATGCTGGCGCAACGACGGTGGTTTGGCCAATGCCGAGACCCATGATAAATCGGCCCGCTAGAATCTGGCCATAATTGCCAGCAGAGGTGATATAAATGATAACACCGATAATCCAGATTACGCAGAGCTGTCTAGTAGCCCAAATACGTCCTAAGAGCTATATAAGTTATGTGTACAAACGGTGTAATCGCAAGGCCTCTCACCAATTTTGTCGCAAGCGATGAACGCAATAAGGGCACCGCCCACACTACCAATTTGGACCATAGCCGTGATATTTCCAATTCTGGAAGCAAGTTCTGTCTTATTCTGGGTTTTCGTAACACTGAGTCCATATTCTAAAAAAAGGTCAGTTTTCGGACAATTTACCCAACGATTCAATTGTCCAGCCCCACGAATATCCACCATTCAAAGGGCACTCGAATGGATGAATGTACGTTTTTCAAGTCTGACAAAGTACAACGCAAGTGGTATAATGGGGACGTTGGAGCTGGACTGTGTGGAAATACAGGGTTGGACGAACCTGAGATAAAGCTCTTTTGTGTAACAGTCGTTCCAATGAGACCTTCGTCTAGACCTCGAGCAGCGCCCTACAGAATCAGTATTGAGAATCAGAAACCAAGAATTCAAGCATTCTCACCATAAGTCCAAAGCAGACAACACTGAAAACAAGCCTCCAGTTGAAAGCTTCGTGAGGGGTATCTGCCAAGGCTGCTTTGAACATGCCAGGCCCAACGGGCTGGCCACCGGCACCCATGTTGGTGGTGAAGTTGGGATCTCTTTCTTATCAAGGAATATCGATTGTTCGCAGTGAGAAATACACAGGACGGAAAACAAGAGGAGGAAGCTGAAATTCAAGAATTTGCATCTGTGAGCAAGGAAAGTTCAAATACAGGTTGGGACTTCTCAGCTGTACCAACATGACTAGGAAGTCGCATCTTCACCACTCCACACTAGCCACTAGCCATGAAGCAAAATGAAAGCTTCCACGAGACCAAGGAAATGGGCCAATGCAGACGAAGCATGGCTTTCAGCCTGCATGAGATGCCAACAACTGGGGTACTCCTCGGACACAATCCGGCACTATCTTCTCGCTAGCCTCCACGGCGGGGAATCCGTGGAGGGGTTGCGGAGAGCCGCCAAGACATGAAGTATGTCAAATGTGGAGTGGGAGGACAAAAGAGGCAGGTGAGTACGAAAAATCCGATGAATTTTCGGAGGTGACTTTCGGCGTTTGACGGTCCACAAGCCACAAAACGCCACGAGAGAGTTGAGCGCCAAGCCATCAGTGCAATTCCGATCAATTCTCGTGGGCCCCAAAAGTGGTGGCAGGTCTTGGCTGCTTGCCTGGGACAATTTGGCAAGGCTTGACCAACTTGTCAACCAGATCGTTGGAATGCGCAGAGTTCATTCGCCAAGAGCTTCAAATGCTTCGCTTTTTCCAACATCGAAACGCATGTTGTACTCCCACTTTGCCTACAAAAAAAGCCGCAATTCTTTTCTCCCTGTGCATCACCAACATGATCGCCCCAGATTTGCGGGGATAGTTGGTAAGCAAGAATGGGGGACGGCACAGCCAGACGAGGATCATTCGGAGCACAACCGTTTGGATGGTCGCTTTACTTTCCTCCTACCGTAGGTAAGCCGCCTCAGAGGACCGATGCGTCAATTTCCGTGACCTGATTATCTAGCGGCAAACTCTGTCCAAAGTCTAGTTGATAATCGCTGAACACCCCTTGCATGAGCGAATCGAGTCCGAAATCGAGCGTTTCGTCGGAGAAGCCAAACAGAGTGTTCCACGGTTCTGAGCTTAAAGTGACATCCAACGAAGAAATCGCTGGTGCTTGGATGTCGCTGGAGCCAGTGCTTATACGCTGACCGTTCTCGGGAGAAACATTGTTTGTACTCGGAACATCTCGTGGAATAGGAACATCATCCATGTTGCTCGTAGCTGTCGCCCCAGTCTTTTGGGACTCCACAATCCATCGAATTGTGGCATGTGAAAGTTCGTCCAGCACGTCTCGACCTCGTTTAGCGTCGACCCAATGTTCAGCGAGGGCACACAACACCTTAGATGCAGAGTTTAGGTCCGCGCTCAAACTTTCTAGTCTTGTGTCCTTTGCAATGTTTGGGACAGTCCAGATGCAGTAAAGCATGGACACACATGCCAAGAACACTGAGTGGACGGTGGGCCAGTTGTACAGAAGGAGATCAGCCCGGTACAGTTCTTCAAATCCCCGAATTGTTGAGATCGCACTCTGATGACAAAGCTGCAATGAATGACTTGATGGGGTTCGAATAGCAGGACTTGGTCGTAGCAAAAGGATCATGACCTCGTGGTATTTAATTTCGCACAATTTCATCTGATTGATGTCCAATCTTGGAACGATAGCTAGCCACTGGTTCAAGCGGCCAAGGACATCTTGTTGCCATGTTAATATATCTGGAATTCGAGGATAGCAGTGCGGTGGTATCTTGTGAGATACGCTGTTGGCAACATACTTGATTTCGGAGTTAATTTGGGCGAGCTTGATCAAATGAAGCGCCATGGTGCTTGATGTCGGCGAACTTTCGGGAGAGTTGTTGAATTCGGAAGTAAGGAGTGCATCGTCTTCCACATCTGCTGGTATCTTATAAGACATGTCAGTAACATTCCAAGACGTCTACCATTTTGAACACACTTACACGCAGCTCGCAAGCTTCGTCTCGAAGCCCGATTGGCCTTCCCATAATGGTTGCCAGAGTTCTATCAATCGAGTAAACGACCCAAAAGATCCTGGTTCTCATTTCTTGCGTCAGGAATGATAAGTTCTTGCCCGCTTTGACGTCCCGCTGAAGTCCAAGATCAAGGACGTTAGCGATACATTGGTAATTGAGGTACCATAAATTGAGACCCATGGATGGATTGTTCATTCCGTACATTTGGAGCAGAAGAAGACACTGGAGTCCCTCTAGTGAACCTTCAATTTGAATTCGGTCAAAGTAAGTCATCGCAGACGCGCAGTATCCTTCTGCAGGGATAGGCAACTTCAGTCGTCGTGAGAGTATGGTTGATGAGATGGCAAGTACCATATAGACTTGGAAGAGGGCGATGGGACTGGGATCACCTGAGCTGTATGCATGCTCCATAAGTCTGAGATGGGTAGGCTTATGCAAGAATGGGTATTGGCAGTGTATATTGTCCCAATATGCTGAGGACAGTTGCAGAGCATGTTCTATACTTGTCGGAAGCGCCGAAGGAACTACCTTGAACGCGCTCGTTGGGACTGTTGGATTGACTTGAATGCTTTGGCGTTGACTGGTATTGCGACGGCCAATGCTTGCAAGAATCAATTTGGCAAAGGAATATCCACTAGACGGTCCCTAACAAGTATGTCGGTCAGCGTAATGAACCAATCCGCATGGGAACTTACAACATATCTCGGATCTTGACCTCCCGTCACAGAGACTAGACCAATCTCATGTGCCAATCTATCGGGCTGACAATCATCTGAAGTTTGCTGGACATCATTGGCGATAGCTGGATCAATATTGTTTTCCTCTTCCATGTGGGTTGCGCCTTCATGAGCGGGAGGAGCAGCCTCAACGGAATCTCCGTCCTGAGGAGTGCCATCCTGAACAATTCGAGGGCCACTCTTCACGTCGATATCCGGACAATTTTCTGTCAACAATGACTCGAGCCACTGTATTCTGTTTTGAAGGCTTGCAATATACCTACTTTAATGAGTAAAAAGTCCCAAAAATTGACACGACTTATCTCCAAGTGCAAGAATCAACGTTGCACCAGAAATCAAGAGACTTCTTCGTCTCATCGAGGCGCAAACTGGAGTTCTTACGCTCTAGGATACTTGTCCTGCTGCCGACCTCCGTCAACACAAGGTACACCGGCTTTGCTGCACGAAGAGCAAGACGGGACACGTCCGTCGCACTATCAAAATGTAAGCCAAATTCATAACAAACTTTTTGCTAAGATGCAAAAGTTCAGTCATGGAAAGAAAGTGGCTGACCTTGATCTTCCGCCTCTGACACCTCACACATGCGGTTCGTATCCGAGGTGCTCTCCGCGAGGATGTCCGTCTCGAAGGTTCGACTTCGGGTGTCTCGTACGTATCATTCGGCTCGTGATGAGAATCTGGGGTGAGATCCATGCTGTTCCTGAATTCCACAAGATGGCGAACGGCGGGGAAGGAAATATGATTGTTGCAGAATGAGCCTTGGCAAATTTCTGCAGAAACTCTCTAGATGTCTAAAACGACTTCGATATTCAAATCACGTCAACAATCACTCTTCCTATGCGTGAAGTACAAACATTGAATGTTCTCTGGGAAAAGAAGACGAAGAAGAAAGTGAGACGGACAATCCGCACTGGACGACGGACAATGATCCGAAAGACCCACTTTTCTACCCCTCCTCGCCCCTCTTTCCTCATTCGGCTTCACTACTAAAGGTGAATGTCCTTCCACCACCACTTACACATTTGATATACCTCGCATTGAATCTTGTTTTGAAGGCTATTCGAGCATTAAGAGTTTGTCCGAATCTGCTAATCGAATGTTATGAATCGCTATTTGCGCACACCGAGGAGATCATTTACTACTACTACGCGCAAAATGACGGTCATTCACGTAGGTATGTATTTCCATCTTTTCCTACACTTCTACCCCTCACTCCAGACTAATCTCCTCTCCCGCAGTGCTTTTCAAATTCCTCCCCACCACCTCACCCCAGCAAAAATCCACCTTCCTCCGTGAAGTAAAATCTCTCGCCACCCTCCCCTGCGTCGAAGACCAGCGCCTGATAGTCGGCGGCCCCAGTATCAGTGAGCCCAAGGAAGTGAGTCAAGGTTTTGAATTCGGGCTTGTGAGCTTTCATCCGGATCGCAAAGCGTTGGAGGAATATCAGGCAAGTGCTGAGCATGGACGGTGAGTTTAGTTTTCTCCTTCTTGTTGGAATGGGGGGCTGATAACTTTTATAGAGTTGCGGATAATTATATAAAACCGTTCAAGGAGAATGTGATTCGATTTGACTTTGAGGTCCCTGAAGGGGATGAGCATCTTGTGGGCGTGTTGCCAATGCTTGGAAATGGGAAGAAATGATGCAACATTCATAGACAATAATTTTCATTGCTTAGATCTAGAATATAGAGCCAAAAGTGGTATATATGTGCTTGGAATTAGAATCATCATTACCCAATATACTTCTCGAATGTGCGAGTCGTGCGTCTACTTAGACATAGATCATCAAGGCAGCTCCAAGAAGACCTTTAACATCCTGGGAAAGTTTGGCGTTCCCAATCCAGTCACCGGGTCCCAGCCAGTAACAGCCTCGAAACCCGGAGTTCCACATCCTTGATTACCGCCCTCAGTAATATCATTAAATATTCCCGGATACTGATAAATTGTCGGGTTGATGAACCCAACTGAACTCTTCCCAATGTCCAATCGCGCAGCGTTAACTAAGGTCAATATGCTTCCGAATGTAGGAGTTGAAGCAGAAGTTCCGTAGACGTAGGAGAAGCTACCGTCGATGGCGATCACATAATTTACGCCGTTTGCTGAAACGTCGGGGAGACCGCGAGAGTGTTCTGAAGTGTTGTAGCGGTCTGGGCCGTAAGGAGGTTTATGCTCAGCGAAGTAGATTGCGATGGCTGATTTTTGGTAAGAGGGTACGGAGAACACGTTGCTGAAACCACCACCAGAGTAGATGACTGATTCGGCTGCTTCTTCAGGTTGGGTTACGGACGCTCCTGGTTTGACTTGAGTTGCTCCAACGGATGTGATATCTGTAATTCATTAATTAGACGTGAGGATAATGTGCTAGATCGATTACTTACATGGACACGTGCCTGGGAAAGACGGATTGAACATTCCATATGTCCCTAATGATGTTAGAACTCGCTTAGAACTTTGGCAGAACACCTTACCATTGGTGTAGTTCCCAGTGACAGGATCAATGCATTGTCCACCATTGCCAGCCACACCATAATCACCTGAGGAGTACACGAAAGTGACACCTTGAAGACCAAGTTTCAAATACTCGTTGCATTGGCGATTTTCATAGAAAGGTGTGAGATCTGCTTCGTTGTAGGCATAAGATGTAGAGATCACTTTGGTCGCCGCAAAACCGCCGCAATTCTCGGGTCCCTTATACACACCGTATCCAGAACCGTAGGGATCAGGGTAGATTCCATCTTGGTTTGGATCGTCACCGCCGTCGTAAGTGCAGTAGCTACCATCAATTGCGTCGAGGAAATTGTTGAACGATGCTCCTTCAAGAAGGTCACCGGTCTGATAGAGTGTGACTTTCTGAGGGTAGACAAGTGTCATTCCATATTCGAGATCAAGATCCTGCTTTTGTCAGCGATCATTGCAATGGGACGTGAGGATTTATCTTTACCGACTCGCCGTTATAATCGAAGGACTCCACCTCAGTCTGGAGGAGGCCACCATCGATTGAATCAAAGATTGGTCGATCACCAACTTGAGATGGAGAGAAGTTTGCAAAGAACATATCCAAGTCGCTTGGAAGGTATGCCTGTGGTGTATATTCGACGATGCCAAATGAATCTGAAATTCTTGATTAGCAATGAATGCCATATTTGGTTTCGATACGTACTCTTAGGGTTAGCAGGGAAGTAAGGCGGGAACTCGTATAATGCTCTCAAGCAATCAGGAACAATTGATACGTCGCAATTCTCCAACTCGCTGAGAATGGTGCCAAACGGAACCCTTCCGCCATCCTTTGGCAGCGAAGCGTCTCCCGGAGAACCAATCGAATGTCCAATTCCAGGTTGCACATTGTGACCGGCAGCGGCAGTCTGACGTTTCGCAACAGCGATTTGATTATCGTTCATGGATCGCTTCTTTCTAGGATTCTTGATTTTGGCATCAAAATGCACAGTTGGTGTGATGAAATCAATGTGGTCGCGCACATCTTCTGACACGGAGTACTCGTCACAAGCTAGGTGGGTGTCATGCGTTGAAGAGTGCTTGTATTCGTAATACTTGGTGTTGAGAAGTCCCTCGGCTTCAGATACTGTTATGTTGACATGAATCCAATTCAAGCTCTGTGATTGCTTGACTCGGTCGCTGGTGATACCATAATCTGCCAGCCAATTGAGGACAGACGTGACTGTCTCTTCTGAAGGCGCGAAGGTTTCTGCAATCTTCTTGGCGGACCAATGTTTGCCATAGTTGGGACTATCCGGGTGGGAGACCTCCATCAAGAATTCGTCGGCTCTGTCGAGGTTGCTTTGCGCGAGAGCAATGCGCAACGGCATGAGTGAGTCGCCATGAAGCTTGGCGTTCTTCCTCCATTGAGTGGGCAGGCGTGATCGACGTTCGTGAACTACATGTCGCTTTGAACTGGGGGCTGGAGCAGCTACTGCTGCTGTCAAAAGACTGCACACAGCAAGGAGTGAGAAATGCATAACTTCAGGCTCGACTGGAAGAGAAGAGCTGCAAGAATCAAGGAGGGGCTGAGCATCATTTTGTACCATTTCCCATGCTTACACCACCTTCCCAACAAGGATGTTCAGTGATTGCAAGGCTACGGCTCAGACTTCTGTGCCTTGCGCAAGGCTAGAAATGCAGCATGGTCCATGTCCTTGCCTCTTTCTGACAGGTCCAGCTACCTTGTCAACAGCAACGCCTGCAGGTGCATCATGCAACCCCGCTCAGATTAGAATAAGGAACCAATGAATATCCTTACTACCGTTGATGATCTATCTGATATCAGATGGACTAAGAGGTGACATTCGTGAACCTTCCGTTCGAAGGTTAGCTCAAGGATTTAAGGTCTGAGCCCAGTCTCTACTCAGAGGTTATGGAGAAGCGAGACGGAACCTAGCGCGTAACTTAAAATTACCGTTGGCCGTGCACTGGCACGGTATATCAACTCTGGAGATCTGAAAACCAATGGAGAGATGCAAGCATTGGGGGAATTTCCGTAGACGCAAAGCAGAAATGAGCCTATCAAATACCGGCAGTGATTCGCAAGATGGTTATCGCAGTGCGTCGGTCGAAGAAGGTCGATTCGGGTATGACCGCCGGGCGGCTCAGGGGAGTTTCCGTGCTGCCAACTCCTCCAAAAGTGGACGTTCTTCTGCTTCAGCTCGACTTGTCCCTGCTGACATGGTTCCTGGCCAAGAAAGATGCATTCAAAGTTGCATTGAGACCTGCAGTGAACAGACACGAAAACTCGCCGATCGATTCAAATGATGGTCTTCATTGGTCACGCTCGCCAGCCCTGAGCAAGCATCTCCGAAGATCTATGACGGTAGCATGTCGACCCAGAATAGAGCGCGGAAATATCCTTATCGAGCTTCGAGTGAGAGACGAAGAGACGTTCGAGGCAAATCGTGGCGATGATGGCGACATCAAAGTGATTGCAGGAGAAGGATGACAGCGATGCACAGTGAAAGACTTCCAAAAAGATGTCAGCTCGGTTATACGCTAGTCCCTGTTTAGTACTAGCCCGATATCAGAACTCGCTAAGGCAGCTGCTCAGAGCCTTGCGACTTCCATCTTGCCTTCCTCACGCAAACAGAATGTCAAAACGAAAGTAAGTTGCGACTGTTATTCTTCTTAGATATTCTGACCAAAGTGTCAGATCTTCCCAGTCGCGTCCATCAAGAACCAACATGTCGTTCTTCGGATCACGATCAACTGGAGGCTCTTCCGATTTGGTCAGTTTCTATGAAGGCAACGGTCGTGACTTTCGAGGACGATCGCTCGCGAACATCCTTCGATGGAATGCCTCTAAGCTGGAGTCATCTCATGACTACATCCAAACTGTCTTCCCGCTGCCTGAAGGATCTGGTGTGAACTGGGATGCGCCCATCATCGACCGCAGAGTCTTCGATGCTTTCCGATCCCGCCCAGAACTGCGAGCAAAGCTGAGGGAGTCATTTCAGAAGATCTTGTGGTTCTATGGACTCAATCTGGAGAAGGAAGGAGATGTCTTCAAGGTAATGTCCCAATCCTTGTACAATTATTGATTTTAACATGAGGTTAGGTTGTCAAAGGTGGCAACTATGAGCAGCACAAAGAAAATTGGGACTCCCGATTCGACCACAACCATCTTCGAATCACTAGAATTATCCGTTGTCTCCGTGTTCTTGGCCTCGAGCAAGAAGCCCTGGCATTCCACTCAGCCCTCGAGGAGAATTTCCAATACGTCAGTTCAAGATCACGTGAATATTGGCGCCGAGCAGCTGAACGAGGCTTGAACATTCGTCCAGATCTCGAAATCGACGACGAGGATGATGATACTATTGGACCAAAGTTTCTCCGTGAATACGAGCAAGAAAGAAAGAAGAAGGGGGCTGAGGCTGAGGCAGAGAAAGACAAGGCTACAGCCGAGCTCATCTCCAATAGTGCAACAGAAACCAATGACAAGGAGATCGCCACCGATGCAGCACAAGATTCAAACACCACCGCTGAAGATATAAGTGTCAATGGTGTGGAAGACACAGTCGCTGGCGAGGATGAGAAGGTTACTGGCGAAGAAGAAAATAAGAGTGCGGGAATCACTAAGATTGCAGATGCGGAGCCGCAAGCGATTGCTGATGAGATTTCCGATCCCAAGGAAGTGGTCAAGTCCATATGATTGATTGACAGAAAAGGATGCGCTAGGTGGACTACAGAACACGGCCATTTCTGACGCCTTAGAGATGATGATTTTGATGACGAGAACGTGGGCATGAGTTTGAAACGGAGCGATACCCCATGGAATCATGACAATAGATTGCACGCAGACAGACTTTCACTGGAAATTTTGTGACTTCATTCACGCATTCACATTACCAATTGCTTTGCTTCTGCATCGAATCATTAACAATATTCACGCATTGAAATTACCAATTGCCTCAGAATCTTTGATTATCAAAATTCACGCATTAACATTCCCAATTGCTCTAGAATCGGATAATTATTAAAATTCACGCATTAACATTCCCAATTGCTCTAGAATCGGATGATTATCAAAATTCACGCATTAACATTCCCAATTGCCTCAGAATCGAACCACTTTCGCAATTCACGCAATTCCTCCTTGACTTCAGAACCAATTTGGGCGCCTAAGGCGCCCATAGAGATGCATAAAAGAACTTCTCTCTCCATTCCGTAAAGACACAAAGAAAACGCGAAAGAATGATCAACCTAGGTGGCCGGTGGCACCAAGGGGGCTCGTAACTGCATGCGTCGTAAAAGGAGCAGCAATTGCACTTGGAAGTCAACGGACTGTATTCGTCTTTGTTGCTGAGTGAGTACTATTGACGTACGGTAACTAAAATAACAACGGTGATGCTTTAAGTTGACAACGGTGAAGATTTAGGCTGGTAATGGTGAACAATGATCACCTTGAACTTGACATTCGATACACAGAACTTTCGGAATGTGTTTTGTCTAGATATGAAAAAGAAAGAGCTAGAAGAGTAGGAAAAGAACAAAAGAATTTGCTTTTACCGCTTGCTTTCCAGACATGCTGAAATGGAATGGGTGTTTAACAAAAATATGATAATGGAACAGAAGAGCCAGTATAGGTGAGAATCTGAACGACACAACCTTTAATAATGTGTTGATGTAGATACTAAATTATGTTAATCATTTGATTCAGAGATAATTGGGAATTTTAATGCGTGAATGATGTTAATGATTCGATCTAGAGGTAAAGCAAAAAAAAAAAAGATGCTTATGTCGACTTGTGAATTGCGATAATGGTTCGATTTATTTTTCGAATATGACCCCTCTAAGAACTTTCCCTAGGGTATAGCGGCCCATTCGGACCGTCCCAAATTCTCACAATCGCCACATCCGGCTCCTTTCCCTGCCCCTTCATTGAAGCTAGCTCAAATAACTGTAATGCTGTCCCCGCAAGATGGAGAGGATATTTTAGGCGATTCGCCTCTTCAATTGCTTCGGTCTACTCATTGTCAGCCAGAGATCTTTTCCACGGCACTCAGAAGATACTTACCAACTCAGCAATAACATCGTCAACAGTCTTCCCACTCTTCCACTCTCCACTCAACCACAAAGGAGCCTTCTTCACAAACATTTTGCTCGCTCCTGCTGCTGTACTAATGATCTCAAACATCGTTTTGGCATCTAATCCTACTTTGGCAGCTAGACACATAGCTTCTGCTGCTGCAGCTAGATGGACGCCTGCCATTGCTTTTTCTACGAGTCTTAACTCTGCGTTATCTGCTGCAAGCGGTTCTGGTAGAGAGGCCAATTTGAGGATTGCGGTTGGGTCTTGAGGGAGATAGACACCGACTAGGTTTGCATCATCGACGAGGCCGAGTCCAGCGCCTACTCCGCTGGCGAGGATTTGTTCTGTGGTTGAGGAGAGGAAGAGTGGGAAATGGGCTGAGCGTCCGCCTGCTGTTACAATTCCCTGGCTTTCCCATTAATTTCAATTCCCGAGGAACGGGGAGGGGGTGAGACTTACAATATCCTTGACGATGATGTTCAGGGCAGAATAAATTGTCTTATCCTCAACCAACAGGTGTGGCGTCCTATTCTCAAACATCCAGCTACTGCCCTCTCCGGCTTTCAGCAGCTCGAAAGCCTTCTTACTCGGTAATCCCAGCTTCCCTACAAACCCCATCGCTTCGCTCGTCATCGCGATGTGGATACCAGCCAACACTTGATGAACCATCTTAACATTCGTCCCTGCTCCCAACCCACCGGGTATCAACCAGAGATTACTACCCGCCATATCATTCAATATCGGTTTCGCTGCCTCGACAGCTTTCTCTTCTCCCGCAGCAAATATGGAAAGGGTTCCATTAGCAGCTCGAATCGTGCCCCCAGACACAGGCGCATCAACAACCAACACATCACCTCTGCCCAACTCCTTCAACTTCCCCTGAATCAACGGCACATACTCAGGCGGTCCTGTACTGCATAGCATCAAACTCACCCCCTCTTTCAACTCATGCACTGCCGCATCAGGGCCTTCGAACAGAGCGCTCATGATCTGAGCCGCGGTCGCGACCATGAACACCACGTACGGAGCATCTCGTACGCATTCCCGGGGAGTGGTAGCTGTTGAGCCGCCAGCTGCGGAGAAGCGTTCGAGGGTGGGTTTCCAAACGTCGAAACCGGTTACTGGGTGGGAGAGTTTGATGAGGTTGGTGGCCATGCCGAAGCCCATGGCGCCAAGGCCTAGGAAGGCGATTTTAGGGGATGAGGAGGCCATGGTGGAATCTCGTGATGCTTGAAAAATAAATATATATCGAGGATTTTGCCCAGCAGCAAGCTTTGTACAAGAGACAGAAGACAACAATAGAGGCAATGCAGTTGCTGAAGCTAGCTACAGTACAAGCAAAACACAGGTAAGTTCAAAGAATGAGAGAAAATATGTACACGACCATGAAAGGTGGATATATCTCATGTTCTCAGGATAAATGGCAGAAAAAAAGCCCCACGTACGTTCCATGACGGATTGACCCACTCTATACTTCACCCCGCGGGAGATCTCTAAGCGAGGCAATCAGCTCCCCCCTAATTGCTCGAGCGCGGACGGAAAGCCGAGAGTAGATTGCAGACGCGGGGGCAATGCCGCTTGGTACATTATGCTGAATACAGATTTGAGGTACAGCGAACTCGACTGGATTGAAGTGAAAATCTTTGGGAGAGTGCGTAAAGTGATTGAAGTTTTAAGGAGAGATTTGCTCAAAAGGAAATATGGTTCACGTGACCATGTCAAATTTTCATCCCATCTCTCTGGAGCTTTCATCGTCTCTCCTTGACTCGGATGAGAGAGTCTGTGTGCAAAGGTAGCATTATGACTCTGAAGAATGTTCTAATGACTGCCGAACATGATCAGCACTATGGAGACAGTCAGAGAGACTTTACCCGACGACAAGGATTGAATACCTCAAGACTATGCAGCCTGAGAAGAGAAATGTCAACAGTGCGAAGCTGAGCAACGAAGGAACATGAGTTGAGTTAGAGAGTAGACAACGCGTTGCCAATATTGATGCCCATCTGAAACTTCGTCTGATGAAGAGGACGAACGAGGAGATTCGAAGTCGCAAGGTGTTGGTTCTTGATCTGACATTGCTGAAGATGCGATGATACACATATAATTCAGATCTTGAGTCAACATCTCATTCATGTTGAGCTCCTAGCATAAGCTATTCCACAGTCAGAAATCGCTCCAGCATGCCAGATGGGGCACCAGAGATTCTGGAGAGTTGATATTGGGCAATTTGCTTTCCCCGACGGTCGAATTTTTGCCGTGGATCCAAGAGAGTGTTGCGACGTGCAACAAAAAGGTTCGTCTGGGTCCTGATTGGCCGGCGCGGAACTGGCAACTTGGTTCGAGGCTAAGGACGTCTTCGAGGGTCGAATCTCTCGACTCTCGACCTTGTCTCTTGCCAATTGCCGTATAAGCATGAGGCGGCTCACAGTAACGCAATTCAAGGTGTCTTTCAAATTTGATAAGCTATATTGGGTATTGATTGTGGTGGCAAAGATATTTCGAGGGCTCAGACTTGGTAGTTAGAGGTTGAATCCTCCTTTTCATTATCCTATCTATCCTCTACTACTCTCTCACCCTCTTCTCCTCCTATAAAAGACTCCTAATATGCAACGAAAGCTTCCTCTGGGACTTGATCAGCAGCACAGTGGACTTATCTCGATGAGAGCGAGAGCTAGCTTTGACGACTCTATTTTTATTTTTGTAATCTATTGAACAGCTTGTATACGGTGCATGAATGGCATGATTTGAGATCAAATACATATGGCATTATGGCAGTGTTAGGTTTTTAGTGAGTTAACATTTACATAGTCAACATCCACGGTGGTCGACGTCTTTTTTTTTGGCTGTGGAGCTAGAAGCAGGTTGCGACGTGCAACGAAAGATTTGTTCTGCGAGGTGATTGGCCGTAAGTGCTCAATGCAGGACCCAACATCTGAGAATCGAGTGTCGACTCGACCCTCTTATCTTTTTCTGCTTTCTACAGAAGAATCAAACAGATTCTACAGAATTCAACGAGCTTATCTATGTAGACTATGGAGTGCTTGTATAGTAGAGACTTTTAAAGGTTAACATTTGATAGTGGACCTCCCGATGTCTTTTTTTTGCCGTATTCCCACCAGAGCTCCCTGTAGACGTGCAACGAAATATTGTCCTGCGAGTTGATTGGCCGTACCTAGACCCGCTCTCGTAAATGTGCAACGAAACGTTTCCCAAGGAGCTAACTGAGAAGGGCAGTAGGTTAGCTGCGCCAATATGGCTCTCCGCCATCCTCGAGCTCTGTTTACTAATTTATATGTAGCCCTAATAGCCTTTCATAGATCTACAATATAATGCTGTTCTCCGAAAGCCCCTGCCTTGAATTATCTGCAGCCATTCGTGGCGCTCCTGCTACGGATGTTCTCTGTTTATACATGCGTTTGCGTCTCCGTCAACTCCAAATCATGCCTCCGCTCTCTACCCTGCCCAGATATGTGCTCTCCATCCTCTATTCCCGTGCCTTTCCTCTATCTACTCTGTATGGAAACAGTCAAAGCCGCAACAAGAGCGATCCAGTCCAACTTAATCTTCAATATCCCCAGCTCCCGCCTGAGCCGTCAACCTCGCACTCGTGACTATGCTCGAAAAACCATTCGTTGTAGCACCCGCGTAGTACCCAAGATCCATTGAATTCAAAAATCCCATCCAAACGCAGAGTGAAGCCACAATCGTAGACTTGATTTCCACCCCTTCCGCTCCTTGGAAAGGACGCCACGAGGGTAACTTCCTGAATGTAGTTTATTGTTGCTCTCAAGGATATAGGGAGTGTGTATTCGTTGGTCGAACCAGCTCGTCACTGTTGTACAACCGTCAGTATGATCAATAGCAGGATAAGGAAGACTCACGAGGGACAACAAGAAATCTGCTTACTCTCCAAGCCCAATACATCTCCTTCTACCTTCCAACGCAGTCACCCTCGCATGGACGATCTCCTACCATGAAATTACAGTTTCGAGTGCAAAAACTGCAGGGGATCGACTCTCAAGTGATGGCTTGGATCGAAGGCCGTGACTTCATGACTGAAACAGGTGCTTTCTCTGAAGCTCTGGCGCGCCCAGAAGAACGACAACCTGCTTGCTAGTGGGAAATGGTAGTCAAGAGAAGCCAGAAGGTGATGGTGTTGAAATGTGTTTCTGGAAGCCTGGATGTTGCGGTTGAAATTTCGAAGTCATGAAGATAAGCTGGAAAGGAGGAAGATGAGACCGGGGTGGAACAGGTCTTCATCAAGACTTACGCATCGTACAAGCTCTGGTCCGAGGCGAAGTCCATTCTTGGACGGGGTCGATTCCAACTACCTCGACCTCTGCTCCCGAACTTGCAAATGGTAGGTTATCAGCCCCCGTATGCAGAGCCATTTAGCTGGTCAATCTTGAAACCAATATCAATCACAAGGCCAACTCTTTTAAAATGTAGCCTTCCCACGAAAGCAGTGCAACTCACGACGCCAACTTTTTAAAGCCTTAGCATCACCTGCAAAACAATCCTTCAAGCATACTCCTCCACGCCTGTCAATCTCGCAATTTTCAGCAGTCTCCAATACAACCGATACGAATTGACCCAAGAAGAAGTCGAAGCACATACCTAGGATCTTGAAAAGGAAAGGGGAATCAATGCCCAGCTCGTGTTCTCGAGGCAATATGCACATCTATTCAGAATAGTTGTGTTGTCCAGAGCTATCAGCAACAACTGAACAATTTACAAACCAGGCCCAGAAACACGCACAGAGTCAATAGATTTTAATCAAATTAATCCTAAAGTACATTACTTACTACGCTATTTATAAGCTGTCTCTTTCTTCCAAAGTAAGATAGAGAGTCGAAAATCGATTCCCGTCGTTGGCTATAGTGTTGTGCTGAGCCCTTTGTGCGGCCAATGAGGTCCCAAGAAAATATTTCGTTGCACGTCTACGAGACTTCCCCCTCTGCTCCACGGGAGGAGTCGACTCCTGATGTCAACCCTCAAATTCTTTCTACCGCAACGAATTTATTGTCTATCCCAATCATGCTCCAAGTATATCGTTCAGTGTATTACCTACGAGCTATCTCTTGTTTCCAAGGTAAATAGCAAGAAATAGAGTCGAGAGTGGAAAGTTGATCTCAGAAACGTTCTTTGTGATGAGCTAAATGCCTAGTTCGACCAATTAGACTCCTAGGAAATCTTTCGTTGCACGTCGCAATCGTCGGTTGGAACGCTCCACGGCAAAAACTCTACCAAACGTCCAGCCATTTGTGTGTAGCATAAATTCTTTGCTGGCAGATGAGTTGGCAGTCTCACAATCTCAATCAGGAGACCAAGCTTGCGACTTGCTATGTTTGTGAATCAAAACCTCTCTCTTCTATGGGAATACTCAGATTATACTACATTCTCCCATTCTCCACCCTCAAAGCCTCGCCCTCCCCACCACCTTCCTCTCCCTCTCCCTCTCCCTGACCATCTCCACCCTAGCCGGCAACCCCCACCTCATAACCTTCCCCAAAGCCGTCCTCGGCACCACATCAATACTCTCCACCCCTCCTCTCAGCCTCTTATACCCCGCGATCCTGCCATCAAACCACGCCCTCACCTCCTCACACGCTTTCTCTATCCCCATCTCCTTCCCCTTCTGCGAGAGCACGATATAAGCTAGCGGGACTTCTGTTCCTTGGCCTTTATCCCATTTCGCGCACACAGCGGCATCGAGAACGAAAGGGTGGGTTGAGAGGATGGCTTCTAGTTCCGTGGGGGAGACTTGGAAGCTGGGAGGTCTGTTAGTTTGGTGTAAGTGGGGAGGGGAGAAGGAGGATGACTGACCCTTGATATTTGATGATTTCTTTTTTGCGGTCAAAGATGTAGAGGAAACCTTCGTTGTCGATTCGAACCACATCGCCTGTTTTGAGCCAACCGTTGTGGAACGCGTCGTTTGTGGCAGTAGGATTGTTGATATAGCCGCTATAATGGTGTTAAGACCAGCTGGTAGAAGGGGACATGAAAGAGGTACTTGAAAACTAGTGGCCCTTTGACGAGTAGTTCTCCTGCTTGGCCGGGTGGGACGTCGTTCATGTTGTCGTCCACGATTCGTGCTTCTCTGTATAAATTTTTATTAGCATATTTATGACACCAACAGCAGGACTTGAAACTTACACTCCAGCAAATAACCTGCCTACGGATCCAACCTTTCCTATTAAGTATCAGCGCCGTATATTTCCGAGAAAAGGGGATTGCAGCTCACCTGCTTCGCTCCTCCTCTGCACAGAAACAAGTCCCTCTGTCATCCTATCGTGTCTAATCAGCAATTTTCTTGTATATATACCGCTTCCCTATCCTCTCTCGAATCCAGACAAAACGAGACTTTACCTACCCGTACCCTTGCACAATCGGCGCACCCCCCAACCTCTCCCTCAACCTCCTCACAACCTCATCCTCCAACACAGCCGCCGCACAAAGCACGACCCTCACACCCCCCAAGTCATATCTATCCAAGACACCCCTCCTCGCCATCAAATTCGCAATCACCGGCACGATTCCCAAAATAGTAACCTTCTTCTCCTCACTCAGTCTCAAAAACCGCTCTAGGTCAAAAGCTCGCATGAGTATGAAATACGCTCCTCTCCACACACTTGTCAGAACTGTATTAAACCCTATTTTCCTTATCAGTCCAAAATAATGAGGTAAGAGAGGGGGATATGATAGGAGGGGAATACCATAAATATGCCCCAACGGCGCAAAAAACACACTCCTATCCTCCCTCCCACACATCTCTGGATCCGACGCCCGCGAGCATTTCAAAATAGCAATAAGCGCATAATGCGACAGCTGCACCGCTTTCGGGAGACCGGACGTTCCTGAGCTGAATGGTATTATGGCCGTTACATCCTTTGCCGTCTTGCCCTTCGGTAACGGTTGAGGTTCGAGACGAGAGGTGGTGGAGAAGTGTTTGGGGTACTGGATAGTATAAGTAAACAGAATTTAGAGGAAGGAATAAGGGGAAGTAGACGTACATGAGCAAGCGACGAATTGTGACCAACGGGACTTTCTCCTAGGACGATGATATCCGTAGTCGCATCTCCTAGCGCTGCAGCCACTTTCCCGACTATATTGGCGTCCACGATCATATATCTAGGCTTCACAATCCCGAGGGCGTGTTTGAAATCCGCGATTGTGCTTTGTGGACTCATCAACCTGTCTCTCGTTAATTCTCATATCTAGCAGCGAGAGGGGAGCGAGACTCACGAAACGACACCACCAGCCCAAAGAACACTATAGATAGCGCTCACAAGATGAACCTAACAATACATCTCAACATCCTCTCTGCCTCGCAATTGATTTTCCTACCGAGTTCACACCCGCGATCCCAACTGTAACGCCGTCATCGAGTTCAAACCCTCCCTCGAAGGCCCAAGTCCGCCAAGTCCACGCATGTTCGCTCGCCCTATCCCTCAACCCTCCATACGTGAGGCTGTTTCCGGTCCAGTCATCTTCTAGGATCACTTTATCATCGGGGACAGAATCGGGATTATCTATTGCTAGGAATTGGGGCAGGGTGAGGTGTGTTGGGAGGGTGGGTGCCGGGTACGGTGAGGTATAGATTTTCATCTTTTTAGATAATTCGTTGTGAAGTGACAAAAGGGCAAAGAATAGTTCGCCGGGCAATACGGAGCCTAAAGAAAGAACCATAAAGCAGAATAAGCTTATGGACTTGATTCCATAAACAAAGTGGGGATTGTTGGGTGTCAGGGCTTAGGAGACGGTGGGGTGTGTTTGGGAGTATGAGCTATAGTCATGGCCAGATGCAAGCTATTCACTGAGATTTATCGTACGATGCACAAATCAAAACGTGAACAACAGCGAATTCGCAAGGCAATACGAAACTCGAATAAAGAAACCACAAACCTGCAGAAAGTCATGAATATAGATGTGTATGAGTAATGCTTGATAAACACATCCAAAATACAATACGGCACAGATCCGAAGATATAATAGGACTACCTATGCGAAAAGCAATGGAGTGGCGAACGATACGGTTCAATACCGATAGCGAAGTGCAAATGGTAATGCAATGTCAAGCCACCAACATTCAGTCATCCAATACAACGCTATAGTCAGCGCCAGCTGATGCTGGAACCAACAGATTGCAATAATCACTCCGCGCAGAAAGCCACTTGAAGTGCAATTCGTGTTCAACTTGGGTGGAATCTCCCAAAAGTAGTAGATTGTGGTGGGCCAGTACCACAGAAATACTTGTCGAGTTCTTGGCTATTGGTGAGTATCATACATGCATCAATATTCCATCGCAAATTGTCCGCCACAATGCATATAACCTACCACCGAGCGCTAAACGCCGTTCCAAAATGAACAGAAAACCTTCCCCCAAGTAATGATGTTGCCTACCAGAGTTCGCAAATGGGGTCTTTCTTTGCGCACTTAAAGCTCTCCTTGAAATCTCTCGAATTTGCCATCGTCCCCAGAATTCTCGCCCATTTTGGCGCATGCGGATCTGTATATATTCTATTGATCGCTGTCTCCTTTCTGCTCTTTCCACACCACCAGTTAGCATAGCTGACAAAGAATAGTTGTTCTTGGGTGAAATAGTCGAGACCCGGCAGATCTTCGTTTGGCGTCTCAGCTCGGCGTTTCTGCCATGCCGCAAAAGCTGCTGTTACTCCTCCTGCATCAGCAATATTCTCGCCAAGAGTGAGCTTCCCGTTGACATGTAATGGTTTGTCGTCAGGTCCAGGTACAGTATACTCAGCATATTGATCCACGAAGCATTCGGCACGTTCCTTGAAGCCTTCGACGGTGCTGTTCGTCCACCAATCAGTATAGTTCCCATTTTGATCGTAGTGACGTCCTGTTGAATCGAAGGCATGGGAAAGCTCGTGACCTGACACTGAACCAAAGGCACCGTAGCTCAAATATTGCGGCACATTGACGTCGAACACAGGAAATTGCATGATTCCGGCTGGGAAAACGATTTCGTTGCCTGGTGGATTGTAGTAAGCGTTAACCGTTGGGACTGTCATCCCCCAAGAGTCTCGATCGACCGGTTTTCCAAGGGTTGACCATTCTTCCACCACGCCGAAGCGATTCATATTAAGAGTATTTTGGAAGAATGTAGTAGGCGTGATGTTGACGGATTGATAATAAGTTTGTAGGCTAGGCGGATCCATAATGTTTGGGCTCTGTTAGTGTCAGTAGATATCGTAATTAACGAGCAAGACGATCACTAACCTTGGTTGGATAGCCAATCTTCTGCACAATCTTGTGCACTTTCTCGATAGCCAACGCGATAACACTTTTGTCCATCCAGGTCGTCTTCTGCAGCTTGCCGATAAACATCTCCTTGATGTCAGACACGATCTGGTCACCAAAGTCTTTTGCCTTTTCTGAAAAAGCTTTCTCAACGAAGAATCGACTCAAGATCCAGCCAAGTCCATCATCTACGTGATTAACACATGTTCGCCACCGCTCAGGGGCAGAGTCAGGGTCCTATCCAAATCAGCCTTCATCTCAATAGATAGATGCTCATGACCTACTTTGCCTTGAAGTTCATTTGTAAATTGAGTGTATGGCTTGAGCTCGTCTGCTTCAACCTTGGAAGCGTATGCCTGAATGACCTTCCACATAAAGTACGTTTGAAGGACCTCTTTCGAAGTGCTTGATATAATATCTGATACATTTGCCATATAGCTGGGAGAGGCAATGATAAGACGATCGGTTTTGTAATTCGATGGTGTAAGGCCATTGATGATGGTCGCCAAATGGATTTGGGGAGTAAGAGAATCTGCTTCTTTCAAGGACATAGGATTGTAATATTTCTGTTGTTGTCAGCACCACTTGACCAAGTCTGCAATTATACTCACTGTAACGTCATTACTGTCTTCTGCATCGGGAGAAGCCGCAGCTAGCAGCTTCTCGAACTCAACAACATCGTGAGCGTAATTTTTGCCATCGCCCCTGGCAGCAACTTTTCCATGACCTTTTACCTTCATCCATTCAGCATGGAGGGTAGCATTCTCGTGCTTGTGGTCGGGGTGTAAGTTTGCAATAATCTTGGCCAGAGTATCTTCATACTTCTTGACCACGGCCGCATTATTGTAATAGTCCTTTGCCGGAAGACCAATTCTGTAAGGAGGTGATACCTGTACAACCACGGTGTCGGGATCTTTGTCGTCGGCTCCAGCACCCGCTGACACGAGGGCTGAGACGCCTTGCTTGGAGAGGTAAAGAATTGTCTCTGCGATGCTCTTACTGTCGGTCGCAACCAGAGGTGTTCTCCTGTTGAAAGCGGACTCCATGACGGGAAACAGATCGGCAACTTCATGAAGTAGTTCCATAAGAGGCTTGATACCGGCCGTCTTGATTGTATCCTCATCCATGCAAGCATCGTATGCAGACTTCAATTTGTCGAAATTTTGTTCGTCGACGGAAGAAAGGGATTTAACGAGTTGTGCGGGAGAGAAGCTCGAGTGCTAGATGCCAATAATTAGTATTGATTGTCCCAATGCTAAAGCTGCAAGTCCATCCGACAATGTAATGCGCGAAATTCAGGATCCCTTCGCTCAACAATGTATTTTTTTTTTTAGCTCTAAACAATAGCATGGTGAACTAACCTTCGAGTCATTCGGGTACGGTGCTTCCAAGATATGCCTAAGTAACATCGCCGAGTTCTCGCTCATAATTGTTCCTGTGAAAGCATCACCTTGATCCGGTCGCAGATCATGGCGGTCGTCCCATCCACCACAAACCATCTGCTCAAAGTCCGTACATGGATCAATGTTCTTGTAGTCGGTGTCGAGGTTATAGAGGATTTCGGAGGAAGCATGAACGCATGCAGGTGTGAGGCATACACTAGCTTTGTGGCTGTGTTTTTTCTTGTTATATACTATGAAGTGTTAGTAGTTATAACGAGGTATTAATGAAAGGAGATCTTGACTTGCCTCCAAAAAAGACGCAGATGACAACGATCGTTGCTAGTATTAAAAGACTCATGCAGATGATGACAGCATTCCGGGCAGTCCATCGAGCGACCTTCTTCAGAGGAGCCTTGGAACTCTTATTCGGCTGTCTCTCTGAGTCTGGCAGAAGTGGTGTCCGCTCCGATTCAGTCTCCCTCTGATTACTGGAGCCCGGTTCCCCCATATCGTAAAGGCACACTGCCAGTAGTTGGAGTAAACCCGCTCCAGGTATCACAAAATGACCGAAGTTCGGCTTCTGACGTCGAGTCTTGGAGCTTGAGCGACGCCTGGACCCCGACCGTGGCCGATGAGTTCTCTTCTTACCTTCTGCTGAAGCCAGTCTGCCAAAATTGTAGCCAGAAAACAAAAGAGTGAGCAAGTGTTGTCGATGAGTTGATGAGTTGTAGAGTAAATGCTGTCATGCGTTATGGCCAGAGCGCCTAATTCAAGAGCGGAGCTGAAGCTTCTTTCCTTTTTGAGTGGCGGGCGCGGGGAAGGGAAGCTACTGTACGAGTAGCGTGGGCTCTTCTCTCAGGTACCAGCCCCTCGAAATACCAAAATACTCCAAAATACACGTCTGGTTCAATAATGCACCTTCATTCGCCAGTCCAGTTCTGTTGGATGGAGAACATCATGTTTGCGACTTGCAATGTTTGAGCCATACTCGACACGTGTAGATTAACTTTCTATTGTTCCATTATTCTATGTCCGGATTTCTCCCCTCCTTTTCACCCATCCTATCACCCCATCTCCAGTCCTTCCTCTTCGAGAGCCATGAGTCCGGGTTTCCTTCTTCAGACAAATATGGAGCCCAGACAGGGCGAAAGATTGCGAGTGTAGTGATGGACCAAGACATCTCACCTACCTGAGATTATTCTAGATTGAACAGTAAAATTATCGTGGGCCCGTTTGCGCAAGTTTATCTTGATTTCTTGCTTGAATCTTGGTTATTTTGTCTTTGCCGGACCTTACAGGAGGAGTGGAGTACTCCGCTCGACCTGCCGACTTTCACCAACGATGTTCCTGGAACGTGGAGCTCTCGGACACTGCAGCCTTTATGAGGCTGACTTCCTCTACAAATTTATACATGTAGGGATTATGGATATCGCGGGGTGGAGCTCGGGGACGATACGAGATGACAGAGACCAGGAAGTCTTTCGCGTGACTTTCCTCAAGGTTGTGACCTTGTTATCCGGATACCTACAGTTTATCTTCATCGGCTGCCGAACAAGGACCCCTAAAAGTAAGGGTCTCCTGACTCTCCAAATAGCCTTTACGGAGCCTTGTGGAGCCCGGATGGATATGACCGCCTTGTTAATTATCGTCGAACCGACAGCGCCGCTGTTTGTCGTGTCTGCCGGCTGCCATGGAATCGTCAGTTTTCTTCCAACGAAGAAGCACGAGTCCGTAAAGTTATCACATCTCAAAAAGAGTATGTCACTGTACGCTATCCTCGCCATGGATGTGTCCTCGGGATCCCAGCCATCGGGAACGGCACCGCTATTACTTGCCCGGCCCGTACTGCATGTCCAAGGAGCAAAACTCATGCTGACGGTCGTACAGACAATAACAGCCTGATCCTCGTTCCCCTGTCGAATTGTGTAACACGTGATTGTATAAGGAGACGTGCGAGGCGTTGCGGGTTCAGGGTTGACAGGTCGAAGGCTGACGATGGGGCCGAATAGTGGCACTTCCATTGGATGGAAGTGAAACCAGTCCGCTTGCCAGAGCGTCATTGAGGGGCGCCACTGACGTCGTCAACAGGGATTCGAATTGTAGATTACCTGCCTCCAATCAATGTCTCAAGATGTCAGAACTCAGGAGAAGCAGAAGAAGGCCACCACAGGCTGTGTTGTTGTCCTCATTCGGATGCCATTGTGAAATTCGGGACCAATTTGTACTCGAGCGAGATCTGAGCCGTGAGGTGAGTGTTGACCGTGTTAGTCGACCATAGAGAGACGACTACGACGATGATCCGTTGACACTTCTACTCGAGTGAGTCCAGACCCTGAACATTTATTTCCTTGTAGCTGTCGATCCTTACCTCCAACACCAACGTGGGGAGATTGAGCATCTGCGGCGCCTTCCTTTCGAGGTCCCGGCTCCTCGCTCTCGATCCAGGCCTGTGGTGATATTCGCTGTACGTCCCGGCCAGATCTTAAATTCGCTGTCTCTCCTCAGCTCCCAGCTTCCCCAATATGACCACATCTTAAACCTGTGTCTCAGCCTGCGGCGTTCCTGGAGGATCTCGTGCACTTGTATATCATCATCGCATTTCTCGCTCAACCCGAATTGTCTTGGGAGGTCTTCTAGAAGTCCTATCGAAGCAAGAGTCAGTGCTATGTCGGTGGTGATAGATATCGTTCAATGCCGGGAATTAGGGGTCTCGAGACAAACTCTGTATCTGGTAGACGTGACCGGGGGCCATCCGCAGGGATGCAGGAGTGGATGGCCTGATAATGGCGTAGATGGACAACTCTAACTGCAACCCGCCAGCGGGCATGGGGGACCACTGTATTGAGAGGATTCCAGTGAAATATCTTGAATCTGAATGCGACCGAACACATCTGACCCCAATAAACAAACCACTTCCGTCCAATCAAGTCGGATTTAGACGGTCTCATCATAGGAATACAATAATAGAATTTAAGAGAAGAAAAAGGGGACCACAAGACGTCTCTGGCTCGCCTCTGGGTGTCCTTACGGGTACCTAACGCTCTCGGGCAAGGTTTTTGCGCTTTCAAAGTGTGTTCCTGGCACGCATCTCCACAGAAAGTGGTACTGGCATACTCCAAAAGAGACTTGCTTGCACTTGGACTTGGATCTTTGGTTCGTCGCCTTTCAACCAGCTTTCACCGATCGACCACTAGACCCCAAAAACATATACTCAACTTTTCCCTCCCGTTACTCCTTGCTCTGCGCATCTATCCGTTGTGAGCAACATCGCAAGGACCTCGTTTTTCTTCTACTGTAATATTGACCAAATAGTCTCAGTCGCGTTGTGCTCTGCAGATAATTCGCGGTCCCCTTGTCCTCCTACCGACGTCATCCCGGAACGACCTGCTAGATCACACCGAGACAATCCAACAACAACACCAAAACACCTCGAGCTTCTATGCGCAAACACAATTCAAACTACATCGATCCCGAGAGAGGTCATACCTACTGACCACTCTGGAGTCTCCTTAGGCTGTTGCGCCGGCGCTGAAGGGGTATTTGGGGGACGACGGTATGCCGCAACCAAAGTCGCCTCTGGACAAGCACTCACGACGACCCAGCGGTTCACGGCGTTCAAGTAGTGAGCAATCAGTCTCTAAGTCTTCGAAGCATGGAATGAAGTCCTCCGAATCGTCTCAAGGCAAACTCAAGGATTCATTGCCCGACTCGCCATCTACTTCGAAGCCACCAGCCAAATCAGATACAAGTACTAGCGATTCAAGAAGAACTCATGACACAATGACACCTGAAGGCTCGCGGCCCGAGGTATCGAGGGACAAGGTACCAGCAATGGATAGCCAGGACGACGATGACAGCGAAGAGCGCGAGAGCAAGACAAGACGGGGCAAAGGAGTAGTACCCAGCAGTACTTCGGCCGAGGAAGTAGAGCGGTTGCGCGCTGCAATGAATGCTCAACTCCAACTGAATCAACATCGCGAACGCCTCGCTAAGCACTTGGGAGAAAAGGGGGAACGGGAGAGTACTGGTACGCCTATTGCAGGAGGAAAGACTCGTATATCACCTATTCATGAGGAGACTTCGTCGCCGTCACTTGATGAGGCTTTTGCGAGTCCAGTAACTGGCCTGGAAACAGCATCTACGGAATCGGTGAAGACTGTCCGAGGAGGACTGACACCTGGTCCGATGGCTGTTCGAACACCATCATACCCTTTCCCACCAATGCGTACTCCTCAGCAAAGCTTCACCGGCCATCGACCCTTCACTGCACTGTCGCCAACGGTCAATCCTGCGAACTATGCAGGCGGCACGTTCGATGGCGGTCCACAAGACCATGTCATCTCTGGCTCGGTAACTCCAGCGTCAACAATGAGATTTCAACCTCCTGGATATTTAACTCAAGAAGATCCTAACTTTGAATCTCCCAATCTGTATGATTTGAGTCTGATGCTGGCTTCAGAACCTGGACTCGAACCGTGGTGGACCACTGTCGTTGAGATTATGAGAACATTGTATCAAGCTGATCGCGTCACACTTTCTGTTCCTGCTGATGCGACAGATGTCGAAAACGTTCCGTGGGGCCAAAAAGCCACGTTCAATGCGGTGCAAGAAGATGAGTTGAGTCTGACCTACTTGCCACGAGGTAGTAGTTTCGTACCAAGCAGCGTCGACACTAATGAGACGTCGAACTCTGGGGACACGAACCCAGCTGACGAATACTCTGGCACGTCGACACCTTTGCATGCGGTCCGACCTGGTCTTCTGAGCAGACATTCTTTCACCGCATATGAGGACAGCAAGCGAGCTCCCGCGTTAGTATCCGAAGCAAACAGATTACCTGTAACAACACGTCCTACCCCACTTGTACGGGCAAAGAGTTACCTCTCGACACGTCCAGACCTGCCACCAAGAACTGCAACTTTACAGAATGCTGAACTTAACCTGCAAAGCCTGGAGGATCATATGGCGTTCGAGGATGCAAAGCAGTCTGCTTGGGAGAATCCAGAGTCTGCGAGCAGAGAGACGCGAGGCCAAGTCTTCCCTGTGTTGCAAGCACTGGATTACGAAGCAGAGCCACTCATTGATAACAAAGGTGTTATGAGAGTTCTAAATCGTGGCAGAGTTATTGCTTTGACACGAGACTATCCCTACGTCGAAACTTCGGTAGACGAGAAGAGCCGTGGAAGCAAGACATCGTCGAAGTCTAAGGAGTCGCCTGAAGATAAGTTGAAGAGAAATAAATCTCCAGACGTTAGTTCACGTATATCGTCATTCTTCGGACAATCGAGACCACGTCGTGCACGAAGTCAAATTAGCGACAAAGGCAAGAGCATGCCTTCGTCGAGGCGATCGCTTGATCTTGATGATAGTCCGCAACCGGCAGTGCCCAGATATGAAGAGTATGAACAAGCTCCTCCATCGCCTTGGTCGCAATCACCAGCTCCATCACCAGCTGTAAGAGCAGAGACCTCTGAAAATCCCTTCTTTGCCAATGCACCCGTCGACGAAGAGTCGTTCAACCCTCGCACAGCTTCTCAAGACTATACCGGCATGCCGCCACCCGAGACTATCGGCGTCGACAGATCATGGACTGTTCTGCATATTCCACTCATTCATCCATTGCTTTCGAAACCTGTTCAATCATTTAGACTGGATACCGCTGCTATGGAGTCTAGAACTACACGTGGGAAGGGAGGACTAGGAAAGAACGCTGAAGATCCCAAAACCAAGCCGAAGGACGAGCGAAAGACGAAGCCGATCCCTATTGCAATCCTCTCGATACTCAGCCCCGTCATCCCTTATCCTTCTAGTCTAAGACATTCGCTTCAGCATCTCTCGGCGCACTTAGCTACATCCTTCTCGCTTTGCCGTCACTACTCTAATCTAGAGACAGAAATTGCTGGATTATCTCGAAAGCGTCCTCAGACTACAGGATTTGGTGCGGTGGCCGCCGGTGGTAGACCAAGCGAAGAGTCGATTTATCTTGGAAAGACAACTTACTCGCCAGCTGACGAAGGTGGTCCTCAGCATTCAACTGGAGGCAGCATTACCAGCCCAAGTGATTACTCCGGTGTTTCCAGAAGCACTGCAGGATCGCCCGGAGCTACACCAGGTTGGGATCCAGGCAGTGTTGGCATGAGTATGGACAAGCGCTCTACTGGCGGTAGCCCAAGTTATGTCTCTGGAGAGAGTTATTTCAGTAGTCGGTCCAGACCTGGAATTGGTAAAGTTGATACTGGTTCTGCAAGCAGTATTGCAGGAGCCAGACGTTCTTCGAAGGAATCGTCTCCTGCTGACACGAGATTACAAAAGATGACCTTACCCACAGAGGGAGGGCAGGACCAAGAGACATCTATCAGCGACTTTGCCGAAACCCCCTCAAAGGAGAAGCAAGAACCTGAAGATCTTAGCTCTTCTACTAGCACGCCAAAGCAGGAACCTCGCGCCCAACGTCAATCTCGTGATAGCCACCCAGAGACCCCTGAAGCTCGTGAAATCAGTCCTTCCCGCCAGCAACAAGAGGGTGTTTTATCTCCTCGACGACTTGCCATGCGAACAGCTTCTGCACAGGGTATTAGCAAGCAAGAGCGACCACACACCCAACTTCACTCATATGGAGCTGACTTTGGTGCGACCTTCCAATCTTTGCCTACGACAGCTACTCCTCTCAAGACACCTGCCATACCAAAGCCACATTCTCGCTCTGCATCTCTGTCTGCTCCTGCATCTGATTACATGCCTCCACCGTCTGATCGAGTGAAGAGTATCATGCTTGACTCGCTACCAATGCACATCTTCATTGCTCTGCCACCAACTGGTGAAATCGTGTGGGTTAACAGCCGCTACCTTACCTATCGTGGTCAAAGCGTTAAGGACCTGCACGAGGATCCATGGGCTACTATCCACCCCGAAGAGAAAGACGACTACTTGAAGGCATGGAGCACTTGTATCCGCACCGGAGAACAATTTTCGATGCAAGTTCGGCTGAAGCGCTTTGATGGAACCTATCGGTGGTTCTACACCCGTGCTGTCGGATTGAGAGACAGCAGAGGCGTTATTGTTCAATGGTATGGCACACATATGGACATTCACGATCAACACATTGCCGAAGTGAAGGCTGCTAGACAAGAAGAAATCGAGGCATCGGAAGCAAAGCACAAGCAGCTTGCGAATCTTATCCCTCAGATCATCTTTTCTGCAACAGAAGATGAGGGCGTTACTTTTGCTAACCAGCAATGGCTCTCTTATACTGGCCAACCTTTCGACGACGCTCTTGGTCTTGGCTTCATGGACTATGTTCATCCTGAAGATCTGGCGAGATGTCACATTCCCTTCAACTCACCACCGACTCCTTCTGCACCAGGCCCAAAGAAGCCCGCAGAGCCAAGCCGTAACCCGTCACAGACATCTTCAGGCGGAAAGTCGTCAAACAAGTCAGGTGTCTCCGATCCTGTCACCGAAACTACCATCCGAGGCAGATACCAATCGTTATCAAGAACTAATAGCTCTAGCGATGGCTCCGTCTATGAGTTTCCTAGTGCCGACTTGACAGAGCTCACTAGATCGGGTGTTATCAAGGTGGACAAGGATAGCAATGGCCGCGTTTCTTATAGTTCTGAGGTGCGACTCCGATCGAAGAGTGGCGAATATCGTTGGCATCTTGTACGCTGTGTCGAGGTGGACAACATCAATCTTGGTAGCGGAGACGGTTCCTGGTTCGGTGCATGCGCCGACATCAATGATCATAAGTTGTTGGAGATGAAGCTAAAGGAGGCAATGGAGTCCAAGAGCAAATTCTTGAGTAACATGTCTCACGAAATCCGTACACCGCTCATCGGTATTTCGGGCATGATCAGTTTTCTCCAGGATACGCCTCTCAACGACGAGCAAACCGATTATTGCAATACTATCGCCTCAAGTGCTGAAGGTCTCCTTAATATCATTAATGATATTTTGGACTTGGCAAAGGCTGATGCAGGTATGATGAAGCTTTCGTACGATTGGTTTCATACTCGTTCCTTGGTCGAAGAGGTCAATGAGATGGTTTCCACTATTGCCATTACCAAGCATCTGGAAGTCAACTACGTTGTTGATCCCGATGTACCTGAGATGATCAAGGGTGACAGATTCCGCATCCGTCAGGTTTTGTTGAACGTCATCGGCAATGCTATTAAGTTCACGACGGTTGGTGAAGTCTTTAGCCGATGCACGATTTTGAAATCAGACGACGGTGATCTTCGCGAGAACGAAGTCATGTTGGAGTTCTCTATCATCGACACTGGACGTGGTTTCACACAAGAAGAAGCTGAGATGATATTCAAGCCATTCAGTCAGATTGATGGTAGCAGTACTCGAACTCACGGAGGCACTGGCTTAGGACTGGTTATCTCCCGACAATTTGTTGAGTTGCATGGTGGTAAGATGGAGGGTAGTGCGATTCCAGGAAAGGGTTCCACTTTCACGTTTACTGCCAAGTTTGGTCTGCCTACCACTGACGACCATCCCGATCCACCATTGACACCGGCCCTAAGCAAGGTTCCTTCAGCTCAATCGTCGGTCAGATCATCAATATCCGACGCTGGCCTACGCCCTTTGAAGCAGATCGCAGGATCCTCGTTGTTAAGCTCAAGAATCCTCACCTCGCCACACGAAGAGAGCCCTCAGACAGAATCAGTACTTACCGACTCACCAGCTGTCTTGTCTTCTGGCAGTTCAGAACCTTCTCTTCGTTCGGCTCGTTCTCACGCTACCAGATCTTCCAACTCGTCGATTGCAGGATCTCTGGCTCGTTTTGGTGAGGCAGCTCGCTCAAGCTCCGTTGATCCTTCCAATATGAAATTAGCACTTCCTGACAGATTGTCTCCACCACCTGGATCTCCTCCATTGCAAGGGCTGACGCCTACCCCACAAACAATCTCGACTAGTGGCTCGACCTCGATTCAAAGTGGTACTCCTACTGATGCGAAGCACTTCCGTCCGCCAATGTTCTCGATCCTACTCATCTGCCCTCAGACTCATAGTCGTGAAGCAACTACTCAGCATATCGAGATGACCTTGCCAAAGGACATTCCTCATCAAATTACAGGGCTAGCCAGTGTTGAGGAAGCTAGAGTGATGATTGGTGGTGAGGATCCTGTGATCTTCACACATATTGTCTTGAACCTTGGTTCCGCTGAGGAGATTGTGGCTCTTATTGATCAGATCGTTGCATCTATCTCCTTGCCACAGACTTCCATCGTGGTTCTCTCCGACCCAGTCCAACGTCAAGAGGTGATGAAGCTCGCTACAGTCTATGACTATGATCAACTTGCCAAGGACAATCGCGTTACATTCATCTACAAGCCTGTCAAGCCCTCGAGATTTGCCGTCATTTTCGACCCAGAGAAGGAGCGTGATTTGAGTACAGACCGCAACCGCTTCAGTGCTCAACAACAAGTTGCAAACCAACGACAAAACTACCTAGACATCGGCAAGCGTCTCGGTAACAAGGGCCACAAAGTCTTACTAGTCGAAGACAACGCCACGAACCAAAAGGTCCTCCTCAAGTTCCTCAGCAAGGTCGGCATCAACGTTGATCTGGCACTGGACGGTGTCGAATGCACCGATAAAGTCTTCTCTCAATCCCATTCCTTCTATTCCCTTATCTTGGTAATCCCTCTCTCCTCTCCCACCGTCTCCCTCAAACTAACATCTGTGAAGTGTGATCTCCACATGCCCAACAAAGACGGCTACCAAGCCTGCCGCGAGATCCGCGAGTGGGAAAAGAAGGAATCGCACCCCCGCATGCCAATCATCGCCCTCTCCGCCAACGTCATGGCCGACGTCCTCGACAAGTGCGTCGCGGCGGGCTTCTCGAACTACATCACCAAGCCGGTCGATTTTAAGGCCTTGAGTACCGTTATGGGTGATTTGCTGGATCCACTTCCTGGTCCTGAGGGGGGCAAGATTTGATGTTTTACGAAAGTTGCATGGCATGGGCGTTGTTTTTTTGTTTCTTTTTTCTTTTCTTCTTTTGATAATACGATATTCGCATGGCGTTGCGTTAATGAGCGAGCGAATCAGCGAATCGAAGCGGCATTTCATGGTGGGCGTTTCTGCATTGGGGATGGATGGATGGGAAATGGTATGGAATGGAATGAATGGGATGGGATTGTATAATATGATGTATTGCATAGCGGATCTGGCGTTTTCTTGACATGAGATGCTGGATCTGGTGGTGGAGGTGGGGGAGGGAGAATTTACGAAGTGAGAGAGGATGGATGAACGAAAGACAGACAGAGAGAACAGCATAAGAACCAGACCAGACATTAGGCGATCACGAATGAAAGATGTAATAAGTAGTCATTGAGATTTTCTTGTGATGTGATGTGATATGATTTGAGATGCGCGGTTAGGGGAAGGATTTGAGAGGGAAAGTGGGAATTTCGATGTCCTTGCTTTCTTGGGACGTTCAGTCCAAGGTGAAAAACACATCTACATTGTTCTATTTCGATGTCTCTGCCTTGTTAGGATATTCTGTTCAAGGTGAAAAACATGTCTAATATTGTACAATGTTCATGCTCAAATCCTCTACTACACTGTTCTAATGCTGACCACTGAATATCACTTCTCCGGATGGGACGAATTTATGAAATCAAGGCAAAGAAGAGGAAGAATTCCGCTTTCTTGCCCTCCATCACCAGAGCTCGAAACAAATATCATCAAGCTACAACTCTATAGAACCAACGTCTGAATTCTTTTCGGCAGTATAACTACCGTTCTCTGTCACTCACACTTAGCATCCGTTTATTTAACTTTTCGACCCCTGATCTCTATGCAGGTATTCCTGTCAATAAAAAGGTCCCACATCTAAGGTCCACTTTATTGAACTTTTGAAGACCCTGCTTGACACTGTTGCCATACTGTGCCTTTGGAACCCAAACTTCTATCTGATCTGATCTCGACCACGCCATCCAAGCAAGGAATGATTTGACTTTTTATCCCTCCAACGGCATATTCAAAGACATAAGCTTTTGATTGATAGATAAGCCGTTAAGGCAAGTAAGTAATCAATAACTTTATGACCCTCCAAAAGCTTCACACATGCCCTGGTAGAACTAACAAACCTTGCATCCTTGTGCACAAGTACCGCATAACAAGGGCCATCCTTCCATTACCTCTCATAATATAGCTGCTTAATGATTGCAGATATCATGTACCCCACAACAAGGGATATCCTGCTCCTCTCCCTGCTCATAACATGCTTAATGATGACAAAGTACGTCGTAACTTTCTTCATCACGCGCAGGAAACTTAATACGCGAAACGAAAGGCAACTCAACGTGACAGCCAGGGAAGGATGTACAGTACCCCTCCTTGGGACGAAGTGCAGTACCCGTTTAATGTTTACTATACAAAGTAACTTCAAAATAACTTTTTCTTCTTCGCCCTGTGTGAACTTAATACGCGAAACGCAACGCAGCCCAACGAACGTGACGAGAAAGGATACCCCCTGGAATACCGGTATGTAGATAGAGTTTGTGCCCTGACTAGAGGGTAGGCTGTTTGATAAGGAAACGAACAAACGAACAAACAAGCTTCATCCCTTTACTTACAATACCTATCAGACGTTACAGACGTTATCTCCACCTGCGTCTGACGTTTTCGTCTCATGTTTGATTGCTTGAGATCAGATGAAAAAGGGAGATCTATCTCATGACGAAAAGACAATACCACGATGGAACAGCCAAAAAAAATAAAAAAAAATAAACCGAAACCCACAAACCGAAGCAAGCAAGCAATCAAGCAAGGAAACCCACACCGAACCCGACCGACTTACCGACCAACATCACCCCCCTCACCAAGCATCAAGCCCCCATCCCCGCACACCTCGTGCTCACCACGCATCTCATCTCCGAACTCTAGGATCAGGGCTATAGTTTCCCCCTACTGTACTTACACTTTGTCTCTCCGATTGATCAATATACGAAAGTCCCCAATTCTAACAGTATAATACCAGTACGTAAACTGACGCTGGATAAAAATCAGCAGAGAAAAGCTCTGGGAGCGAAACGGAACGGAAGGAATATTTCACTCAGTCACCAAATCCGGACATCTTTGTCATCCAAGTACGTAGTGAAGTGACGAAAACGGAGGCTTGCATGCATGCATTCATGTGTGTGTGTGTGTGTGCTTGCAAGCTGCAGTGTAATCTCCGTCCGTTCTGGACTTGCGAATGCGAAGGACGAGTGATTGGAATTGGGAGGGAGGTTTGTATGTATGTCGTGTGTGTATGTCGTGTGTATGTTTCCGGGAATGAGTTGTCGATGAGAGGAGAGGAGAGGAGAGGGGCTGGGGTGTAAGAATTGAGGTAGGTGGTTTTGATAGCTAGGTAGGGGGTGGATTCACGATTTTGATGACAGAAAGAACCTTGGAAGGAAAGGAGGAGGCGCGGGGTACAGTACGAAATGAGATCTAGCTAGGTACCTACAGATGCAAAATTTATATACAGACGAGGGGCGTATTCTTCACTGCCAGAAAGAGAGAAAGAGAGAAATAGGAGGAGGCGGGGCACGGAATGCACGAAATGAGATACAGACGAGGGGCGTATTCTTCACGATCCCGCCATCCTGATTTGAAGGTTCGCTTCGTTTGGCTTGGCCCCTCCCTCGAGGCACGGATATGAAAGGGGCACCAGCACCAGCACCAGCACCAGCAGCCGCGTGTTTCCTGGGAATGAAGGATGGATGCGTGCGTGCGGGTGAGAGGGGAGGGACGGGACGGGAGGGAAGGATGATGGGTGAGATGAGATGGGGTGAGATGGGATTTGAGTTCTTAGAAGAAGAAGATGAAGGGGACCTGGGGAGAAGAGAAATGGGTTTTGCGAATCTTCTTCAGGGTTTGTTTGGATTGGAAACAGGATTTCTCTCGGTCTATTTGAGGGTTGAGAGATGGGTGCGGAAATGGAAGGTACCTACCTACCAAACAACAAAATGGAATTCTTGCCCGCTTCTAGACACCGTGCGGCACGTCTGAGGGTTCTGGATTAGAACGGACGGAGGTATCTACGTATGCGAAGGCGAAGCAACAAATCAAGTCAAATGAAAGTGCGTGGTGATGTCAATACCTCATATATATGATACATACCTAGGTACTGGTAGTTTCCCAGTAGCTTGGGACCGATGATTTTGGGGGCGTTTGGAATGAAGGAAGGTGGACGCGTACTGTAGTACCTCTGAGAGAGAGACGGGTTGAGTGAGCGAGCGAGCGGGAAGAATGAGATTTTGCGCGACGAGCGAGGAGGATGATTACAAATTAAAAGAGACGGGAACGGGAGAGACTCGGTTACGGAGAGCTGGGTACGAACGAGACGAGAGTTTTGACACGTTCTGATCATTGGATAGCGATCAGTCAGTGTATTCTTGACAGGTTATTTGGGCGCGGCGCTGTTTTGTGCACGCCTCGATTTATATTATTCGCAACCTTTTAGGGATGTTAATATGCTAGGAGAAGAAAGGAAGGAGTTATCTGCATAGAATCCTAGAATCTGCTGGATCAGGAAGCTTGGGAGTTGCACACAAAATACTGTACACACCAACCAACAGTTCCATCCCAAAAACTGCAGCTCAGTCCTGCACTCCCGTCTCACGTTCCCATCTTCCGCACATGTTTCCCGACCCTCTGGTTTGGTTTCCTCCAACCTCGGAAATGGCATAGCCCTACTTATTATTCTATCATATGTGACTGGATTGTTGACTCGCGGGTTCCGTGGATCCGAGAGGGTGGTTCGTGTTTTTTCCTGGTGAGGAGTCAAATCCGAGATTCAGTGGAGGAGGTGAGCCGTTGTGTCGGGTTGCGTGTGGGGGTTGACGTTTTGGGGAAGGGGATTTGCTTTTTGTTCGTCTCAGGTTGGGAGACGTGGAATATCATTCGGTGGAGACAAGGTTAGTGAATGCTGCTGCTGCTGCTGCTTGGTTAGGTCATAGGTGAAGGAAGGCCTGGATGGAAGGAGGGGATGGGATGGAAAGAAAGGATGAGTTCATGCGTCGGATCGCAGGTATGCGAGATGAAATGAAATGGGAGATAAATGATGCGGATAAGGATAGAAGTGGGGTGAGTTGACGAAAGAATCGTCTTGGATGTGCGAATCTCGACTGATGTTTGAGAAATGCTTATTTTTGCTTTGAATTGCGTATCGACGTGTATCTTCTTGTGTTTGCTTTCTCTCAAAAGCCTTTGCGTTGGATTGATCTCGACTTCTTCCTCGGCTGGGTCGAATAAGTTGAGAGTGGACGACTTATCTATGAAGATTAACTTCGTATAGTACAGTTCTTGTAAGTTGCATGTTGGGCATAAATACCCCGTAGTACCATGAGCTTGAAGGCACTTGGAAGCAGAAAACGGCGCCGTCGCGGGGATGTCTCCCAGCTTTCCGTGAAGCCGGCGGGATGGTTAGAGTTGCTCGTGTGGTTTTGCGCCCTCGGGTTGGCCATGTTCCTCTTCTTGTGGGGGAACTTCGATTTTCCGTGTCCAGCCCGTTGGGTTTTCGCAGGATCTGTCTTCTCCCCGAGTCTCAATCGATAATATTCCGAGGCTTGGGTCAATAATCTTGTTCTATTGATATCTCCAATTCTTTTTCGAGTGATGATTGTTGGAATTGCAGGTGGTGTTGAAATCACCGGCTGATTCATGCAATTTCCCCCATGGTCTCAGTCTCAACGCTCAATCACTCCCGCCCGCGACCGATGGCGGCAATTCCAACTCTGGTACCGCAAGGGAAGTATCCTGACTAAGAGAAGAGGAAATTGAGATGGGTGTGATAGTGGCAGGTTGAAGAGGAGTGGCGCTCAGAATTTCCCTTTCCAGTCAGACTCGATGTGATTTCGCATCCTGCCGGCGCAGTGCCGCGAGCAAAAGTACCGCCGACCGTGAGTGCGTGTGTGGATCACGATTTCGTTCCCAGCAGTTGCTGAGTGTGCCCACTGCCCACTGCCCACTGCCCAGAAGTGTTGATGCGGTGTGGAATTGATGCATTGAGCTGCAGCTGCAGGCGACACGATCTGGTGATCGGTCTGGGTCCCCTGAATGGTCACTGCGCGGACCAGTAAGTGACCTGTTTGGGCCATTTCGCTCAGTAGTGTACGAAGTATTAGTGACCTGGACCAGCCTCGCCGCTTCCTGTCATCGTGCATCTGAGCGACGGGAGCACAGATTGGCAGCCTTTGACGCACAGGAGTTCGATAGCATGCCAATAGTGAGGGCAGATCTGTCTGTCGAACTTACTCTTTTTCGTGGACACGAAGTCATCCAGCTGAGGAATTACGAGAGCGAGGCATCTGTGAGTTCTTGTTGGTTGAGGGGCCGGAACGAACGAGTCATCGTCGAGTCCGGATGGCTTCAAGAGGCTGAAAGCCCCTGTGGGTTCTCCTTGGGCAGCGTATCAGCCGAAGGGGACGAGGAGAATGCGTGGCCGGCACTCACGACGACTCGTACCCATGAAGTGAATGATGGATGGATCTGCTCAGACACAAGGAAAAGACAAACACCTCGGCGAGGCAAAGTCAGATTGAATTCTAGATGTCGTTGTGCTTTCTTATTGCTTCTTTTCCCTCGCCGCCAAGTACGCACGCACGCTCAAGCCCTAACGGTTTGCTTACAGTATATTCGTCAGACATTGACACTAGACTTGGTGGCCACACGCACATGCAGCGGTTCGGAGCAGCAGCAGGTTTGCTGTTGATGTGTGGACACTGGACTGCTTGTGCGGACGGGTTCTCATTAATATGGTGGATATGAGTTTGGTGCAAAGGCTATTTCATGATTCGATTATTTCCAGCGCTCGTGCCTGAAGCAACTCTTTGACGGACCGGGATTTGACTGTGAGTTCTGCGATTAGCCCAAAGCAGCCTTTTTTGCTAGGGAAAAGGGAGGGAAGAGAGAGACCAGCCAAGGACAGGACGGGGCAGGACAAGGGGGAGTGACAGTGCCCAAGTATCTGAGCTGCTCCCTGTAATAATTTCCAGCATTCAGTACGTACTGTGCCTAGTTATTCATCAGTGAGTGATCAGTGCCCATTGACTAGGCATCGATCGCTAAAGGGCCACCAGCGGGGCAATTGCGTGTGAAGGCCAATCAGTGGCAACACTCACCTCCCGCGAGGCCAATCTGGGTTTAGCAGCACTGGAAATTGACTTGGATTGAACTGAAGTGAACTCCTGCAACTTTGCTGCACCAACCTCGCCTCGCCTCGCCTCGCCTGGTCATTACTCTAGTCTGTTTCTGTCTCTTCTACACTCCGTCCTGGGTCCTGAACTGAACTGACGGAGCACTCACTCTCCAACCCATGACGCCGGTGCTGCTCTCTTTCTTCCCCCATGCCCTGCAGCTGCACTGCACTTCCTCCTTCAGCCATCACATCACAGCCAACCAAAGCACCTTCCTCCCGCGACCACTCACTCACTCCCTTGGTCCTTCCTTCGACCATTTCTGCAGTGTCCGCCTCGAGCAACTGCATCTGCATCGCACGAGAACTGCTGTCGCTCGAAAGAGATCGTAACATCCTCCCCTCGTCATAGATCTCCCGATTCAATTGAGAACGACATCAATGCATCGACGATCCGAAAAGCCTCAAAGTAGCTGAGTGCTACCCCGTCGAAAGAGTGGCAGAGAGCGAGAGAGATGGACATAGACGGACCCGCCCCTCCTGGGGCCGCTGCTCCCACGCCCAGCAGCACTCACACGCCAGAGAGTCTGCGACAGCGTCAACGAGATCGCCTTTCCCCTCGAGGTCGGTTCGCGAAGACAAGTCGCATATCGGAGAGTGTGCGAGAGATTGATCCGTCACGGAAGAATGGAATTACACTATCGCCAGCCCCGAAGCCCAAGGCCATTGGAACCCGATCGTCGGACTTGATGAAGAAGAAGCAATTGCAGGACGGCTTGCGCAAGGAAAACAGTGTCAATCGACGTGCTAGGAGAGACGCAGAGGATATGAGATATGATGTGACGCCAGACGGTGGTTCAGCGGGACGAGAAGGACGACAGTTCACGGTTGCAAAGGTTGGCAACAATGGCAAAATATATCTTCGGTAAGACAAGAAGGAAAACATGCTTGATGATGTCGTTGTTTCTCTTATAAGGCATGATGTTTGGGGTAAACAGTGGCTGACACAGGAGTATAGTCCTACAATTCGTCCTGCAAATCAACGGTACCCTCAGCCGTCGTTCGTTTTCCCCATCACCCCACCAAGCACTGCTGGACTGGATGCATTGGTAGCACGCAACGAGGCCGATGACTCTCAACGAGATAGTCTGTGGACTCCTACGCGTTCACCAGCAACGCCTGCTCAACGTGATCGCGATCAATACTTTCCTCAAATCAAATCGCCGACTCAAAAACCGCGCCATAAACGTGCGCATTCATATTCGACCGTGGATGAGCAGCACGTACCGGTATTAGACTCGGATGCAGGTGCTTTCAAGGTGGTAATTGAGAGGCCAGGGACCGGACCAAAGCCTGCTGAGACTTTCATTGGAATACCGACACTTGAGGTCCCAATACCTTCATACAAGTTAGGCACGCCTAGATTCAGTATGCGCGGGACGGCATTCCTTCGAGGATCGTCCTATACCACCACCGATGACATGCGGTCTAGCGTCTTTTCCTACAAAGATGCATCCCGAGAACAAAGTACCGATCGACGACCGCGAATCCTTTCTCGGCGTCACTCCGACGCGTCCCCACAACCTTACCAACCTGCTGTTCCCGCAAGTCCTTTCGGTGGCTCGAACCAGTCCATTGCCCCTGGTATCATTCGACAAAGGACAGCCATCACTCCTGACATGTTTGACGCTCTTACTTTCAAACCAGAGTGTGATCATCCTTCCGTCGTCCGATACTCAGCGAGTGGAGGAATAAGAGCGGCGACTCCAGCGCGCCTGGTAGCTGAGATCACCTCCCCGACCTTCGTAGACTATGACTTACTGTCTGACTTCTTTCTCACCTTTCGCTCGTTTCTCGAGACATCAGACTTATTGTTCATGCTAATCGCGCGTCTCAAGTGGGCCTTGGCTAGAGGTGACGAGACTGGAACGGTAGTCCGGGTCAGAACCTTCGTGGCGATTCGACATTGGATTTTGAACTACTTCCTGGATGACTATGTTGTTGATTATGACTTGCGGGTCTCGTTTTGCGATCTGATGAACAACTTCGCCCGCGATATAGACCAAGATCCTGTACGCACGAAGATTCCATTGAAGATTGTTGGAGAACTGAAGAAATGCTGGAGGAGAGTGTGTGCATTATATTGGGATGGACCGGAATTCGATGCAGACCTTGGACCTGATATTCCTATCCGACCTGGAGGAGTGGCGGGTTCTCGAAATCCAAAACTGGACCCGAGCTTTTGGGAAACACATCCAAATGGACCTCCAAGATTAGACGGTATCATTGAACCAGATTTCATCGATTCCGAAGCGGAAGCTGCCGATCGTCAAAACTTCTTTGCAGATGTTTCTCGTGCTGGTCATCTCGATACCATGATTATGCCTCACCAGATTCCGACGATCCAGAAAGAAGATCCTTTGGAAGATCCTCCTCTATCGCCTACAAGTATAATGAGCGAAGACTTCGTCTCCTGTTCTTTCCCATCACGTACGCGAGCAAACGGAGGCACAAACCCTCTACGTGCTCATCCAGTCCCAGCAAGCTCAATCTATGACACGTCACCTCACGTAGCAACAACGCCGAGAGCCCTCACTGGCAAACGAGTCCGGCCGACGCATGCACATAAACGGAGTGCAAGCTTCTCTGATTCGCTTAGGGATAAGAGAGCGCAGCAACAACCTGTTCACAAGGTTATATACAAGAGTACTGAGCTGTTCCTTGCTCTTCCTTATGCTGGAAGTCTCGTCAGGGGAAATCTTTTCCCGCCCGGACAGGCCTTTGTCGAAGTCCTCGCTCCCAGTACACCTGCGGAAATGAATCGCCAGACGACATTATTTCCTGGCACAGGTGCAAACCAGAAGGGTCCTTCTGCTATGTCTGGACCTGGGATGAAAAAGCTCTTGGGTAGTGTTCGTCGTGCATTGAGTACTAGGACCGGCCAAAGTCCGAATGCATCTCCAACGCAAGGAAGCTTTCCTAACATCCCTCCACTGGGAGTTAGAGGTGCGACAATCAATCGTCTTCCTGGTACCGCAATTGTCCCGCAAGCTCGTCCCCGCAATACTAGCGCGAAAGCACCTATGCGTATCGATCTGCTAGGAGCAGAAATCGCTGAAGACTTTAAAAAGGCTGTCAGAGAGGATGCGGAAGCAGAAGCAGAACTACGAGCAGCTGCGGATCACAAATCAACCAAGAGCAGTGAACACGAGACTGCTCTAAACTACTCTGTGATGGCTCCAGACATTACCTTTGAAGATTCCCGGCCTACTCCTCATAGAGCACCAGTCAGTGAGATGACCACCGGCAGCAAATCAATAGTCATCGTAGATGATACACTGCCTACCGATCTGCCAGTGATGACAGGGGCCTTGCCAATGAACCCATCTGTCGATACATTTGCCGATACGTTTATGCATCCGTCTGGAGGACCTACACCACCTTCAACACCCCCAGATGCTCCTCTTGGAACCCCACGACGATCATCCCATCTCCTGGGCCAACATACTAGGACTCGATCACATTCCTTCGAGCAGACCCCTTCTCTTGTGAATGATTCTCGGCCTTCAGGAGATGATGGCCGTTCGCCAAGTCATAGGCCACCAGGAAGGCTCGCAATGCGAGGAGCTCGAGGTCAGTCGTACAAGTCAAAACGATCCCTATCTTTGCGGCGCTATGCTTCTTACCACAGCGGCTTTACTCGAGATCTCAGTGAGCGCAGCTTCGATGCCTCAACTTTCTCCGAAGCTGAGGACGTACACCGACTCTCAGATGTACCGTCAGTGCCCTTGCCTCTTCGAGTTCTTCGAAGACGTCCAGGAGGTGATCTGCGAGCAGTCTCCAATGTTGGGGATCTGAACGCTCATCCTCTCCGAAGACCAATGTCAACAGGATCACTGACGACCTACTCGGAGTCTGTTCGCAGCTCATACTTATTCGGACATGTGTCTAGCGATTATGTTGACGTTCCTCAAGAAGAGCAACCCCAGACGACTTCGACGTTCTCCTTGGGAGCATTGGCAGAGTCTTCGCCAAAACCCCGTGCTTCACTTTTCAGCACGCACTCTTCTCAACCAGTCATGCGCCCATCATTTGAAAAAGAAGCTCAAATGCTTGCACAGATTCCGGACGACGAGGACGATGACGGTGGAGTTGAATCTGCGCTTTTGAAGTTAGAGGGCAAGTTTGAGAAGAGACGCTCTGATGTATCTGGACAAACTCAACCGCAAGAGCTCTTAGCGGATGGCAACAGCTTCGGTCGCCAAGTCAGCACAATCGACGAAGAAGAGGAAGAAAAGCGACGCCACCGACAGAAGCATGTTCTTGAGACTGGGATGACAAAGACTCCACCACCATTTATCGAAACATATCGACCTCAGCAGGTCTCCAATCTCGAAGAACTAAAGCCTACAGTCTATCAACCTCGAAGAATGCAACCTCCCGCGTCTTCAATGCTCATCTCACCTAGATCAGTCGAGTCCTACAACTCGATACCACTTTTAGAAAGAGGCCTGACCGATGATGGCAACGAACGTAGAGAACGCAACTGGTCGGATCATTCGATTCTACGAGATGCAAGCAACGAGAGAGCTGCTTTCGAGTTTCAGACACCTGAATCTTCCCATGTCAACTCGTTTGACTTCATCGAAGAGACTGACAGCATGAAGAGAATTGCCGCAGGAGACACGAGACCAAGTGTTAGTCAGTCATTTCTGGACACTGACAGTGATGCACGTAGCGATCTTTCGTCCGAAATATCCATGGAAATCATCTCAAGAACGGAGTATACTGCGCACGACTCAACTTCTACCCGAGCCTTTCCTCCCTTCCGCTCCGGAACCAACAAAGAAAATGATCTTCCATCTCATCCCTTGGCTCATCCTCCATCGCCTCCCATGACGTTAATTCAAGCTCTTCAGTTGTCCCCCAACACGGCTCACATTCCAATGGTTCATGAGGGCCAATTAGACCAGCAGCAGAAGCAGCACAAGGCACTTCCGCCAACGCCAGAGATTACTCCTACTGCCACCTTTCCCATTAAAGGATTTGGAGGCACTAGAGGAGCTTCTCCAACCATGGATCCTCTCAGGTCACATCAAATTCCTGAAGCATCTCGCAAAACTTCAGTCCATTTGCCTTTCACTTTGGCATTTGATTCGCAGGTTCTTGCTCAGCAGTTCACCTTGATCGAGAAAGATGCTCTGAATGAGATAGACTGGAAGGATCTCATCGAGATGCGTTGGAAGGATGCCTCAACAGAATCTCGTTCTTGGGTTGACTTTCTTCGCGCTTCTGAACCCCGCGGAGTTGAAGTTGTCATTGCCCGGTTCAATATCATGGTAAAGTGGGCTGTATCGGAGTGTGTGTTGACCCAAGACCTCGGAGAGCGTGTGCGGTGTATCATCAAGTACATTCATATTGCTGCACATTGTCGCAAGTACCGCAATTTTGCAACTATGACTCAACTCACTGTTGCTCTTACCTCGAAAGATGTTGCGCGTCTCACAAAGACCTGGGCACACGTACCAGCAGCTGATGTACAGACCTTGAAGGAACTTGAGACTCTTGTTACGCCAACACACAATTTCCACAACTTGAGAGCTGAGATGGAAGGCGCTGGAGGTGATCAAGGATGCATTCCTTTCGTCGGAATCTACACTCATGACTTACTTGTCAACTCGGAAAGACCCAGCCAAATTGCAAGCACACCAACCACGGAGCCGTTAGTCAACTTTGAGCGCTGCCGTACTGATGCTACGATTGTCAAGAATCTACTGAGATTGCTGGAGGCCAGTCAACTGTACAGATTCGTTCCGATCGAGGGGGTCACAGAGAGATGTTTGTGGATGGCTGCACTCTCTGACGAAGAGATTTCTAGATACGGAAAGATCATTCAGCCATGATCGACTACAATGGATCCACCAGCGACTCTCCACAAGCCTCAACAACCAGGCCGGTCATTACGGTCTCCATTACGAAAGTCCATACCCTAATGGACACTTCTTGTAACAACTTATTGTTTTATTGCTCGAGATTCGACGTTCGATTCTTGTTCCTAATATTTTGCTTTTAATGTGCTTAGTACTACTGTCATTCTTTGTTGTTTTTATCTGTCACGGCTCGACGGCCTATTTTATTGAGTGGTTATGATGGGACGAATTTTCTTGGATTGTCTGTCCATGATCGAGGACGACAACATTGTCAATTTATGGAGTGGGTGTAGATATGGAGGAGTCCAGCGGTTTGCTTGTACTGAGCGCTGGAGTCTAAGCGAGAGATGTAGGTATAGCGGACTGGTAAAGGGGTGGATTGTGATTTGGCATTGCATTGCATTGCGTGTGTGATGGTATGGATGGAATGGTATACCCCAGTTTTTTGCAACGAGATTTTGGAAGATAAGATACCTATGAGCTACTGTATCTTGCTGGGAAGGAGCTAGCTAGTGTCAGGATGAGAAGAGGAATGAATAAATGGCTTTGAGCTGATAATAATTGATTTGATGTTTTGATATGACTCGTGATGGACCCCTTCGGATGGACGAGGCGGAATCTCAGCCTTGCGTGCGAGAATGTGGAGCCTTGAACATATCCATTCCTAGTGATTAACAAGCTATGGACAATAATACATTGTGAAGATCGACTCCAGACTCCAAAGCAATGAATCTAATTGTTGGGGGTTTCAAACAATAAGTTGAGCACAAACCCAAATCTTGAAACAGGATCGTCAGTGACGTCTTGTCTGAGCCCATCCAGCTAGCCTTGTGCCGTTCGTCAACATCAACACTCACCTCACTTCACACAACCCACCATCAAAGCCTCTATTCCAATCATTACACTTACCTCTCTTGACGAATTGATCCGTGAGTACCTTTCCTCTCCATCCAGCTTCTCGCATACTAACCCAACCCAGTCCGCACCTCCCTCCACCGTAACCCAACATGACAGACCTAACCCCAAATCCGCCCTCTCAAATCAACATTCGCTACCCCTCCCTCTACCAAACCTCCTCCGCCTCAGCTACCCAAGAAGAAGCACCAGCCTGGCAACCACCCCCACTAGAGTTCCTCGAGCGGACATGGACCGTTACCCATAGCACGCTGCCCATGTGGCGCAAAGCGAAGAACGTGAGGATTACGTATAAAATTATCCCCGGAAACGGCACGGGGACAGGGACGGGGCCGGTGTTGTTGGATGATGTGGTTGAGAGTGTACCTACTGCACGGGTGAGTGTTTCTTTCTTTCTTTCTTTCTTTCTTCGTTTCTGGGAAAAGTAAGGAGAGAAGTTGATGATGGGATGGAATAGACGTTCCTCCCACAACCGAGGATGATTAAGGGCGTCGATACACCGGATGAGAAGGTGCCGGCGGCGTGGAATTGGATGGGGAGGGGGTGGTTGAGGATTACTAGTAGTCATTGGGAGGTCTTGGGGTGGGGAGAAAGGGATGGAGAGGGGGATGGGGGGAAGGAGAGGTGGGTTGTTACGTGGTTTGCGCCGAGTTTGTTTACGCCGGCGGGGGTGGATGTTTATTCTGATCGGAGGGGAGGGGGGAGTCACGCGTTGGTGGAAGAGTTGTTGCGGAGGTTGGAGGGGTTGGGGTGTAGGGAGGTGAGTGAGGTTTGTAGGGGGGAGATGAGGAAGGTTGTTGTTGATGATGCTTAGGGGGTGTGAGAGAGGGGTGGTGTGGGAGGAGTATTGAGTGTATTGCTAATGTTGGAGTTTGGGGCAGATAATAATGGATGTTAGGGAGCTTTTGCTTTGGTGGACAATCATGGGTTGCTGAATCTCTGAAATGGCATTAGATATCATAACTAGTAGCTCATCGATCATGATGTCTGTGTCGGTGACTATGACTATGACTAGACTTATGTCTGTCTTTATGTCTGTCATCTCCCCTAAATGAGCTTCGCCTCGGATCACTATCTCTTCGCTTATGCTCCCTCTCCTTTTCCCGACTCCTATCCCCATCTCTATGCTCCCTCCTCGATTCACCGTCATCTAACCTGAAACTATCCAAATCATCCTCTTCATCACGTCTCCGTTTCCTCCTCCTCCTATCTTCCTTCTTCAACGCTTCCAATTCCCTCTCTTTCTCCTCCCTCCATTTCTTCCTCTCCTTCTCAACATGTCTAACCTGCGCAGCACCCGCTTTCATCATAGCCAACGGATCACTACTAACCAACCTCTGCACCTCCCTCTCCTTTCGCCTCGGATCTTCATTCCCCCAAATATCCTTCCCTACCACCACCTCACTCTCCGTCTCATCTTCTCGACCAGCCTTCGAATACCAAGGTTGACCCCCAATATCCTGTTTGAACCCCGCTGCGTTCGAGAAACGCATAGTATACTGATCTTCATACTCCTTCTTCTTCTTCGCAGCCTCAGCTTCCGCTTCCGCATTCTTCTCTTGACGCTTGGGCTGAGATTCCGGGAACAGAGAAATATGCCCCTTATGATCCGTCAACGGGGCACCAGAATCCTTCCTCAGAACAAGCTGGCTCGTCTGCTCCGACCGCTTGGCATCTTCTCTCACCACCCGCATTTCGAAATCCGTATCATTCTCCCCGGCTTTCTTGCGCCTTTTACGTTCTCTGCCATCTTCTCGCCGGGGTTGGGAGTCCTGGTCATCTTGGGAAGAGGTGATGGGTAAAGGTGTAGGGACTTCGCCGCGAAGTATTTGCATGCGTCGTTCGGCGTCGAGCTCTTGCATGCGCTCTTCTTCGGCAGCCTCGCGGGCTGCGGCAATGGCTTCATCGCGTTTGACGCGCTCGATGTTGTCGGTGTTGTAGACGTTCCATGATTTTTTGCCTAGGAGGTGGCTTGGGTGTGTTAGCAGGTTCTTGGAGAGAAGGTTACATTGTTGTTGCTTTATTACAGTGTGTTCTGTAATAGAAGGTAGAGCAGAATACGATAGAATAAGAAAATGGATAGACTTACAGAGGCATGATTGCAGTCTTCAGTTCCAAATCTCCCACCTTGACAAACAAATCCAAGTCGAGGCTGAGACCGTCGATAGTCGGCTGCGATAACGTCGGCGCGGCCGTTGTCTCTGTGGGGAAATCGCCGCACCTCGTTTTGGTGGGGCTCTCAGCACCTGAAAGAGCGAATCCCAGCCCGACAGCGACCCTCAGATCGCCCCCTGCTGCGCTCCCGCCTACAGCTGATGTCAAACTTGTCAGAGACAACAACCGCAAAACAAGAGGAACTGCCCACGACGGAATCCGCATTTTCACCGTAAAAGATTTTAGGATAGTTCGGAACAAAGGACAGCACGACGCAGCAGCTTTATTTACGATTTGTGGAGAGGGATACTTGGCTTCTTGCTGAAAGAGTCATTGCTGGAAAGGACAGAGGTGTAAGCTCCTACAGCTTACAGGCCACGAAGGCGTAGGCTAACGCGGAGGACACTTATACGAAACGAAGATTTACGACTCGACGATCATTCAAGAACACGAATAGCCTCAGAAAGAATAACGACCCCGCGCAATGAATATCCGACAGAACCTCTTTGGCCAAAGTCCAAAAGCCGGACGGACAGCAGGCGGATACGATCGTCCACCCGCAACTCCTCCAAGAGACGAAGTAATGGTGGGCGGATATGATGATCCAAGACAGTATGGGAATCCGCCCAGACAGAGCTATGGTGCTCCTATGTCTCCGGAGAGACAAATGCCTTCACGGCCACCCGTTGGTAGAGCGCCTCCACAGCCGAAGTCTCCTGGGAAGAGAATACCGTTGAGGATAGCGAAGGTAGAAGACAAGACTTTGCAAAGCCAATACATTTTCGGGAATCTGTGAGTTCACAAAAAAACAGTAACGGTTAAGGAAATCCCTTGCTGACGACCCTTACAGATGTGCGGTATCGCCTATGGATTTTCCTCCCTCGCGAGATGGCTCGGATCTCTATATTCTCCTGAATGGAAGAAATGTGGTTACAGCTCGACCGTTACAGGGATTTCCTCCTGGATGTATAAGTCTGTCGGATCCGCAGCGAACATGGTGCGATGTGGGAATGATGGATCAAATTACAGCTGAGCTTTACGATCCCTTCCAACAAGGCCCAAGCACATATCTAGGAGCTCTTGATGTCGATGTGGGATTTGCGTCTCTGAAGAAATTCACGGAGACTCCATATGACCAGGATGTTTTGGCGGATGTGTTCATCAAGCAATTCGAGAACCAGATCTTTGCTCCGGGACAAAGGTTACTCATGGATTACAAGAATATCCCTCTGATGTTCATGGTGAAGACTGTACAGCTGGTTGATCTGAGCATGGAGAAGAGCTCTGGTGCTGCGCCTACAGTATCGAATCTTGCTGCGCGGGGTATCTTGACTAGACATACACCGATTACGTTTTACAAAGATGCGAAATCACCAATCAAGCTTAAGGGATCTTCCAAGCGGCCGGCCGCCAATTCCATCATTGCCCCAGATTTCAAGTTCGAGGATATGGGAATTGGTGGTCTAGATACAGAGTTCAGTGCCATCTTCCGAAGAGCCTTCGCTTCACGTATCTTCCCTCCGGGTTTGATTGAGAAATTGGGTATTCAGCACGTGAAGGGTATTCTGCTTTATGGACCTCCTGGTACCGGAAAGACGCTTATTGCGCGTCAAATTGGAAAAATGTTGAATTCGAGAGAGCCGAAAGTCATCAACGGTCCAGAAGTGCTGAATAAGTATGTCGGTCAATCAGAAGAGAATATTCGAAAGCTCTTCGCGGATGCTGAGAAGGAGTATAAAGAGAAAGGAGACGAGAGCGGACTCCACATCATCATTTTCGATGAGTTGGATGCGGTCTGTAAACAGAGAGGTAGCGGAGCTGGTGGTGGAACTGGTGTCGGCGACAGCGTTGTCAATCAATTGCTGTCGAAACTCGATGGTGTGGATCAACTCAACAATATTCTGTTGATTGGAATGACCAACCGTATGGACATGATTGATGATGCTCTCCTCCGTCCTGGACGTTTGGAGGTGCATATGGAGATCTCACTTCCGGACGAGGCAGGCCGAGCTCAGATCTTGAAGATTCATACCTCGAAGATGCGGGACAATAATGTCATGGATACGGACGTTAATGTTCTTGAGCTTGCTCACATAACGAAGAACTTCTCGGGAGCCGAGATTGGAGGTCTGGTGAAGTCAGCATCTTCCTTTGCTTTCAACCGCCATGTCAAGGTTGGCACTGTTGCTGGTGTCAGTGATGACATTGAGAACATGAAGGTCAACAGAGGAGATTTCATGAATGCTCTTGAGGAAGTCAAACCCGCATTCGGTGTCTCTGAAGAGGAGCTCGAGACTGCCATGAGCGCTGGCATTCTGCACTACAGCCCATATATCGAGAATATCCTCAAGGACGGCCGTCTCTTCGTCGACTTGGTCAAGAATTCAGCCACCACTTCATTACTGTCAGTTCTGCTTCATGGTCCACCAGGATCAGGAAAGACTGCTCTTGCGGCGAAGATTGCGAAGGACTCTCAATTCCCATTCATCAAGCTCGTCTCTGCTGAAAATATGGTTGGATTCAGCGAGATGGCTAAGATCCAATACCTAAACAAAGTCTTCACAGATGCGTATAAATCACCACAAAACATCGTCGTAGTAGACAACATCGAGCGAATCATTGAGTGGGTCCCTATCGGACCACGATTCTCGAATCCAGTCCTCCAAGCCTTGATGGTTCTCCTCACGAAACAACCTCCCGCTGTAAGTATTTTCCCCTCCTTCTGTATATAATTGATTAAATACTGACCGACTGCCACAGCCCCGCCGTCTCCTCATCCTAGGCACAACCTCCCAACGCTCCGTCATGCGCCAACTCGACCTCCAACAGATCTTCAACCGCGAACTCGCCGTGCCGAACATCACCTCGCACCAGGAACTCGCGTCCGTGCTGCGCGAAGTACAAGCGTTCGAGCACGAGAGCGATCTCGCGGAATCGCTGAATGAATTGAGATCTATTACGGGCACGGATGAGGTGGGTGTGGGGATTAAGAAAGTGTTGCTTGCGGTTGGGGAGGCGAAGCAGGATAGTGATATGTCCGGGAGGTTGGCGCAGGTTATTAGTGAGCAGATGGTTGCTAGTCGAGGATAGAATATGGAGTTGGGGAATGGCAGAGAAAAGAAAGAGTGTAGAATAGTAGAATGTATTGGGTCTGGTTTGACTGTTTTTAGTTTACGTGGTTACTACCTCGTACTCGTCGCTATGTAAGTGAGAACAGGCTATGGCAGTGTTCTGGCCCCCATGACATTATAAAATCTGGGTTGGGTTTTGTTGCTTGGTCTTCTAGTGCTTGGAGTTGGACAGGACTGAGAAGGATTAAGATGAGAGCGAGTGGATTCACATTAGAATGGTTCACATCATGGCGAAAGCAGAATTGTTCCAATAAGTATGCACGTGGTATTTCCATTCTTTTTATGTAACTCGTAGAGCACCATGCCACCACCGCAATGAACCCAAGTAAAAAACAAGCAGACAAAGATGAGCTATCCAGCCCAGCGCCTAAGAACGATCCAAACCACGCCAGACTCCTGTGTAGCAGCAGCAGCAGCATTTATGATACAGAAAAGAAAGTTCGTTCATTGCGAACATTCAGTTCTTGTTCTTCTTCTTTTTCTTCTTTTCTGACTTTTCGCCTTCTTCTGCATCATCTGCTTTTCGCTTCTTGCTGCTGGTGTCTGGTGTGCTTCCCGCTTCCGATGGCTTGGGTGTCTTGACTTTCACGGGTGTGTTGTCCTCGCTGACTTTGATGGAACCCTTCGCTAGCTTCTTCTTGTACTTCTTCAGGCTGAGACCCATGGCTTCGGCAGCCTTGATATCTGGATCTTCGCCGTTCTGTTCTGGTTCAGATACTACTGCCTTCGCTGCGGCTTTGGCAGCTTTCTCGGCCTTCTTTGCGGCCTTTGCGAGGTTGCGCTCGTGTCGCTCCTTCTTTCGTGCCTTTTTGGCTTCCTTGGTGTTGCCAGTTATCGACGATTGCCACTGCTTATCAGATTCTGAGTCTGAGCCTTCCTCTTCATCAACCTTCTTTACGTTCGCTACTGGCTTCGCCTTGGTGCCGTTCAGGTTTGGCGGTGCGAGACCAAGCCCAGCATCAACATCAGCCATCTCTTCATCGGAATCTTCATCCTCGTCAACTTCTTGGATCAGGGGCTTCTTGACTTCCTCAACCTTGCTCTTCTTCTCTTTCTTCTCCTTTTTCTCCTTCTTCGACTTCTTCTCGGAAACAGGCTCGATGGCAGCAGGCTCGTCACCAGTAAGTCCGTCGGCATCAGCGTTATACTTTCGTGCCTCTTTCACTTCCCATTTGCCCGGTGTGGCAGCCTTCCCATTTGGTCCAACGGCAACGCCTCTGGGCAGTAATGGTTTGCCTTCAAGAGCTCGAAGATGTCGCTCAATCTTTGCACGTGATGTGACACCTAGAATCGACCTCTCCTCATCGTCAATATCGTCACCCTTGCCTTCACCTGAAGCGCTCCAGTCCGACAGAGCATCCACACGGATTCCAATAGCAGCCTTAGCCGCCAACATACGAGCAATCTTGCCCTTGTTCTTTCCTGTAGCTTGACCAACCAAAGAAGCGTGGTAGATGAGACCATACTTTGGTGTGTCGTGCTTGGTCTTCAAAGCCCTGAACAACGCTTTCTCAGCACCGAGAATTTGAATGGTACTGGCAGGGCTCTTTGCAAGGTTCATGAGAGATCCAGAGTGTGCAATCAACCTAGCTCCGACTAATTCGCCAACCATTTCGGTCAAGTTGGGTGCGATGGCTGCCATACGAGCGGTGAGGTATAGGGAGAGTTGCTGGCGGTATTCCGTGAACCCAACAACTTGTTCAGCGAGAAGTTGGATATTGTCCAAATCTTCTTGAGTGATTTCAGTTCCCATACTGACTTCCGCAGCGGCCTTAACAGCAGTCTCAATCTCCTCTGGTAGAACCTCGGACAAATCGGTATTCGAGCAGTTTGTGCGCATACCAACTGTCAGAATAACTCGAGCATAAGCAAGGTTATCATTGACGATCTTGCCCATCTCAGGGAAATGCCATCCGTACCACTCCTTAACTCTCATAGCATAGGTATTCAATTCCTTGTCCAAGTCGTCGAGAAGTGCGATAGCTTGAATAATCATGGTGTCGACCTTGTCTGGGGAGAACTTGAGTTTGTGACGTGACAGCGAATGTGAGAGACCCAATGCCATTGTAGAGATGTTCTCTTGCTTGAGGCCTGGGATTAAAGAAGGAAGTTGGTCGCGAATCGCACGGTAGATCTCGTTCGTCGTCGAGTCGGAGATGGGCGTAAGAGTCAAGCCTGGCAGCTTATTGATAGCAGAGGCCAATTTGGGGTCGGCCACAGCCAGAGATGCTTTCTTTTCATCTTTGAGGGTATCGAGCAGCTTTCCTAAAAGTCCAGAGACTTTGCCCTCAGTGATACATGCAACTTCTTCCAGCGCACTTGCTGCACTATCGAATTTCTCAAAGGTCTTCAATTTCAAGCTACCAGCGCACTGTAGTCAGTACTGTGCGACGAAGTTGTAAAAACGCAATCGCATGTCAATTGAACTTACAGCTCGTTAATGGCCTCCGCATCTGAAGAAGAGAGGTCATCTTTCTGCAGAATCTTCTTGTCTTTGGCTTTGAAAAGGGCAAAGCCCGCGGCAGTCTCTGTGAGGACGAAAAGTCCCATCTTGAATATGAAGATTGTTCTGCGGTCGTTATGTTGCCAAAATCTCGATACTCAATTTTCTTCGAGAATAAAAAAGTTAGCGTTTTTGCTTGTTCGCGCTAGTCGTAGCTTCGCGAGGTCGCCTATTGGTGCGAAAAGCGGGTCTATATCGACATCGATCAAAGCTCAGGCAGGTAGCTACACATCGCTGTCGAAATACTCAACGATCAACGCCGCAACATATCCGCAAGATGGAAGGCCTTCTATTCAACGTCAATAATGGATACATCGAAGGGATTGTAAGAGGTTATAGAAATAAGTATGTTCTCTTCTACGATAGGACGTATGATACTGACTCTTGTCCCAGTCTTCTCACTGGCCAAAACTACAATAACCTTGTGCAATGCGACACCATTGACGGCAAGTCATCTCCTGTAGATACTTTGCAGCCAACTAACCTATTAGATCTCAAATTACAGCTTGGTCCTGCGTACGGCGACTTCCTTGCCTCCCTCCCTCCCAACCCCTCGACCTCGAGCTTAGCTGCGAGAACGACCGACAAGCTCATCTCAGAATTCCGATATGTACGAGCAAATGCAGTCGGTTCACTGGCGAAATTCATCGACTTCCTGACTTATGGTTATATGATCGATAATGTGGCTCTACTGATTACTGGAACCCTACACGAAAGAGATACCCGGGAATTGCTGGAAAGATGTCATCCACTGGGCTGGTTCGAGACAATGCCCGTCCTTTGTGTGGCCACCAACATCGAGGAGTTGTATAACAGCGTCTTGATTGAAACCCCACTTGCACCATACTTCAAGGGAAGCTTGAGCCATCAGGATCTGGATGAGCTCAACATCGAGATTGTCCGAAATACTTTGTACAAGAACTACCTGGAGGACTTCCACAACTTCGTCAATACAGATCCAGAAATGGCTGGGACGCCTACAGCAGAAGTTATGACGGAGATCTTGGAATTTGAGGCTGATCGACGAGCTATCAATATCACTCTCAACTCGTTCGGTACAGAGCTATCAAAGGCGGACAGAAAGAAGCTATACCCTGCCTTCGGTCGTCTGTATCCTGAAGGCTCCTATATGCTATCAAGAGCAGATGACATCGAGGGTGTCAGACTCGCTGTTGATGGTGTCGGTGACTACAAGAGCTATTTTGAAGCTACAGGAATGGGCCAAAACAGCACTGGCGCTGGAAACATGAGTGGAGGGGCTGGATCAGATGGGAAGAGCTTGGAAGATTTGTTCTATCAAAAGGAGATGGAGATCTCGAAGGGTGCCTTCACAAGACAATTCACATTCGCTATTGTCTATGCTTGGGTTAAACTACGGGAACAGGTATGTCTTTCCAAGTTCTCCTCGTTGCAATGCTAACTGTATATCAGGAGATTCGAAACATCACATGGATTGCTGAGTGCATAGCTCAAAACCAGAAGGAGCGCATTGGCAACTACATTAGTGTATTCTAAATTCTCAGCATGTTTTGATAGTCCCTTATGTTCAACCTCAGCGACATGCTTCTGCTCATGGTTTGTAGTTGTTATCATAGGTGGGAGGCGCAGGGAGATTATGGACATGGTTTACAAAGTGCTTCGTACTCTTCATATCCTCTATAATACATGCCTTAATGGCCTGTGGTGTACATAAGCTTACAGGCTGATTTCGCCCTTCCACGTCCCTTCGCTCAATCCCAAAGTGTTGGTCACATGCTGCCATCTATCACCCCCGCGTTCCTTTGTCCGTAGGTATCTTAACAACTTTTGTCTCTTGTGGACCATAATCCTCAAGTTCCTCTTGTTGACCTTATCCTTCTTGCCTCCTCTCGTATCTAGTTGATCTGCAAGAACTCGAATCTTTGCTGTCAATATCGCAATTTGCACTTCGGAGCTCCCAGTGTCTGGTCCTGCTCTTGGTGTCTTCTCTGGCAACGGCTTGTCTCCCAGAATCAATGGATTTGTTGGAGCTCGAGGTCTCAGAGTAGAGTCCGTCTTGTGTCGTCCAAAAATATCTATACACCGCATAATGTTCGCTCGCGTCTTATCCTTCTGACTTGCATTTGCCAGACTGACAATCCTTGCCAATGCTGCCGTAGCATTCTTGTGACCTTCTTCATGCTTCTTCTTTGCTGCCGCTTCCAGTGCAGGATCTGCCGAATCTCTAACCTTGTCGATAACGGGTTCTGTCAGAAGCTGAGAATGCCTGATGGATGCTTCTAATTCAGAAGGTTTGAGGAAGTGATTCAGAAGAACATCATCTGCAGAAGTGATTCGTACGCCTTCTGAAGGGTTTTCGGTAGAAGTGACCTCCTGGAGAACTGCTGAGCCACCAACATTGTCAAAGGATTGTACGAATTCTGTGGTGATTCCTCGGACAGGATCTCCTAATGCTTCTTTCCGTTGTTTTTGAAGCTCAGCTTGCCGTGATGTATTGGCATCCTTCCTTTGTTTCGCCTGTGCTAAAGCATATGGATCTTTATATTTCCTCCGCTGTGCCATTGTTACCAGATTGGCGACTGGGATGATGGGTAGTTGGGGATTCGAGGGACTTGGTGCTGGTCGCAGACATACTTTTATATGGTTAGAAGGTATTGTGAATATTAATACGACATCTACTCACATTTCGACACGCTAAAGCGCAAAGGAACCGATATTCGAGGAGGCATGACGAGTTACTTTTTCATATCGATGTCCCGAAGCTTTCTGAGCATCAATTGAGAATATTGTAGACTAATTCTATTTGAGCATAGCGCGGATCGGACAGTGAGCGCCCGGAAATCAAGGCCAGAAGCTCTTTCACGTGATAATTTCGCTTAGTTCCACCGCCCGGCAGTAACTTTTGAGCCTCCCACATTCGAATATCAAATTCGCGAATTTTCCTTTCTTCGAATCGCGAACGGCGACAATCATCTTCACGTTAATTCAAACCTCGAAGGTTCCCGAGATAAACCATCTTCACGTCAATCAACCGCAAAGATGGCTCCTTCACAACTCCCCCCAATCTTCAATGCTACCTCCCAAGACATTGAGATGCTGCTGTCTGCGCAGTGCCATTTGGGATCCAAGAACTTGCAGACACACATGTCGCCATACCTCTGGAAGACTCGCCCTGATGGAATCAATGTTATCAACATTGGAAAGACCTGGTACGTTATCAAACTGAGTTCGTGGGGAGATATGTGGGCAAGATCGTAGTGAAGCCCGAAATAGGCTCAGGATTTTACAACGTGGAGAAGCTGCGAAGCATATCAAACTACTCTTCAGACGCATGGACTGACAGATTTTGGATCGCAGGGAGAAGATCGTTCTCGCAGCTCGTATCATCGCCGCCGTTGACAACCCAGCCGACATTTGTGTGATCTCTGCTCGTCCTTACGGTCAACGTGCTGTCCTGAAGTTCGCCGCCCACACCGGTGCCGTCGCCATTGCTGGTCGTTTCACTCCCGGTAACTTCACCAACTACATCACCCGATCCTTCAAGGAACCCCGCCTCATTATCGTCACCGATCCCCGTACCGATGCCCAAGCTATCAAGGAAGCTTCCTACGTCAACATTCCCGTTATTGCTCTCTGCGATACCGACTCCCCAACTGAGTTCGTCGATGTCGCTATTCCAACCAACAACAAAGGTCGTCACGCCATTGGTCTGGTCTGGTGGATGTTGGCTCGTGAGGTCCTCCGTCTCCGTGGCTCCATCGCCAACCGTGAGACTGAGTGGGATGTCATGGTTGATTTGTACTTCTACCGTGATCCTGAGGCTGAGGAGAACAAGGAGGCTCTTGAGGAGAAGGTTCCTGGTGCTGATGAGGTCGGAACAACTGCTATTGAGACTGGTTTCGCCGCTACTGGAGGTGACTGGGAGGTAAGTTGTTCTACTTGGCATACAAACAATCATGTGACTAATTTCACCACCAGGTTGCCGGTCCTTCTGCTACCGCATTTGCTGGCGCTACTACTGCCGCTCCAGCTGGTGCTGGCTGGGATGCTACTGGAGCTGATGACTGGGCCGCTTCAGGTACTGCTACTGGAGAGTGGGGTGCCGCTACTGATGCCACCAAGCCTGCTGGCGAATGGTAAACTTGCGATCACAAAAAGAATGGACTGTTTTTATACGGCCGTTTTGCTCAGGAGTCAACTTGATATTTGTTCTTATGAGGGAAAGAAGCCTTTGCTGCTGTCACTCTTTCAGTGGTAACGGAGAAAGCCCTGAACTATCAAACATTGGAGTTGCTTGACCGCGCTCCGCTCTTGTGCGTTCGGTCTTCATAGGAGCATAGCATGGCGAACTATGAAATAAAAGTCCTTCAAACCTTAAAGTATTCATCATCAGCTTTTGATGTGAGCTGCTGTATCTCGAATCAGCCTTGTTGCGATTGCGAAATAATGTACAAGGTACATTGATGCATTGAATATGCTCGAGTGAAGTCCTCGATTCAGTCGCTAAGTCTACTCCATGTCATTAATGCTCTCAATGTTAGAACTGCAAACAAAGTTGAAGCATGATGTCACTGTCAAAAAGTCGCATTCTCCATGGTCGCTTATTTGTGCAAATTGTTCCCGTCTCGTGCATTTTGTGCCGCACCGTCAACGTCATCTGCTCTCTTGAACGATAACTCCGAGCATTGAAACAGAATAGCCAAGTCTACATGGCCTTTGCAAACTAGTCGTCTATTCGTAGCACTCTCTTCTTCAACGTTCCTCAATGTCTTCATTCTAGCACAGATGTCTCCAAATCAATTGACTTTGTTACTTCTCGAAGATCCGGACTCAAGTCAACCGCGGTCGTCGGGGCTTTCTGTAATAACAACATCTATATGTCTAGTCATTTCATCCTTCTTGATGTTGATATGTACCTGCATAATACATCCTACAGTGAAGAGACGTTGATCTTGTTTGAGCCGCACCTCGCTCGAGCTCGAGAATAAATTAAAGCAGAATGACTTGTCAGATTTCTCAATCCCAATAATCCTTGTATCTTTTAGGGCTTGCAATATCTATCTTTCACATAGTGGATCACATATAGCAACCCTCCACGTGAGTGGTCCACAAACGATCACAGTCTCGCGATGTCAACCGATCCCCCATGCTGACTCATCTGCACCATCTCCCCCCTATTTTCTCCAGGATATCAGATCACGAGGGGACGGGAAGAAGCCACTATCACAGGCATTGTCTCAGCAATCAATCACGCTTGAGTTACGCTACAACCTCTAGACCAAAACAAGGCATATCTGACTTCACCCCAGACACATCTCACCACTCACAGCATCTCGTTAGAGCTCACAACAGCATAAAAAACACGTGAATTACTAAAACAAGCATACCCAGCCCTTTCAGGCAGGAAATCCAAGAATAATGCGCCAAAAAGAAGACCACGCTTTCCCTGAAACAGCAACATACCCTCCAGAAGCAGTAAGAAACCGCCCAGATCGAGTAAGAGGTTCTGTGGCCCCTCTCACGCATCACACCCATCACCCAGACCACCTGCACGTACCACCCCGTCCTGGCGATCCACCAGAGGCGCGACGCACCGCAGAAGCCCAGGCACACCCGCCCGTCCCGCAGAACGGCCGGCCAGGAGCGCACTGTGACTGGCATATGCAACAATGGCCGCACACACCAATCCGGGAGCTACTGCACTCAGCGCCTCTGCAGCGCAGCGCCCGCCGCCGTGGAACCACGCAATCATCCCAGCGTCCAATCATAAGTCATAACGGTCGTAGCCTGCGTGTGGAATACGCGCGCTGTAAAGCAGCAGTGTGGGGAAGCGACCCATTAGCCGCCCACCACCAACGACATGTCCTGCTTGCAAGGAAATAAGATATGTACATGAAGGAAGTAAATAGAGGAGAAGAAGCGACGATGACAATAAACTTCCACTTTTGGAAATGGGTATTTTTGGCGGACAGGCAGAAATGCTTAGTATTCTGGCGATGGGTAGCGGGCTCGCGCTTGTCGGTATTCTGCTGGGTGTTTGCGAGAAGCCTTGGTCTTCATTGATCTGGAAATGCTGTTAGTAGACTGTTCAATAGCAATAAGGTAGAAAATGGCTCTGATTGCGCTTCCCCTGGAGAAGTCGCTGCAAGCGAGAATTGGCGAAATTGTGAAGACTTACGAAACGCGCTTTTGAGTCCACTCCAAATCCCTCTTCACCTCCTTAGCATCTTGATAGCCTTCAGCCAATCTGGCTCTTGACTTTGCAATTCGCTGTTGCGCCAATGCTTGCAAATCGAGAAGTTCTCGGTGCTTGGCATTCAACAATCCTGAGCTGCTCCAGATTAGCGAGTGTTTGCCAATCGCAGAGAGTGGAACTTACGTTTGCGCTTGAACAGCCAAAGTGCGATCAAGCGGGAGAGGATCGAATGCGCCCTGGAAACGATCTTGCATGTACTCTTGCATATCTACGCCGTTGGCGGAAGACGTGCTATCGTACTCGCTTGAGCTTCCGGCGTAACTGCTGGAAGTCGCAGAGTAGGCAGAATGACCGTAGGTTCCAGAACCTGTGGTGACAGATTCGGGAGCCTCAGGTGGAGAGACTGCATAACCAGAGACTGCGTAGCCATGAGTGGCGGGAGCATACGCATATTGCTGTTTGTGAGGAACGGCAATGGGGAGGGAGGTGGTTTGGTAGTAAGTTGATTGGTATGCCATTGTGAAAAGTGAGTAAATGTCAACTGACAACAAAGTGGTAAGTAGTTGAGAAGTGTTGTGTGTGTTGAGGTGTGATGTGGTAAAAGGGGATGTAAGAGGTAGGTATATGTATGAGTATATGTTTCTAGTAAGGCAAAGTGAGGCTTAACTTGTAAGACAAAGTGTTTGTAAGGCAGTGAGGTCTGAGAGTGTGCAAACTGATGGAAAGGAAAGAGAAAGGAAATCTCTCCAAAAGGTCTTTCGACCTCCCTTTTATACCTTTTCAGAACCCTTCTCGCTTGAGTATCTACCAACCATCGAAGGAGATTGAGGGGGATGGACTTGACCCCATCGTTCAGACTCCGTATCTATGACCCCGCTCGAGGAGGATGAAGATAGGCTGATCATTCTTGGACTTCCTCACTAGTTTCATGCCACCAACGTCTCCGATCCGCACTCCCGCCCTCTTACGTTTGTCCCGAGCCCTCCCAAGCTTGGAGAGAGTATCGACGATGGGGTGATCCCTGGAATTCTGGCTTACGGAGCCGGGGCGGATTGGTCTGGACTGGAATTTCTATTGCTCAGAGATAGCCGTCATGCCATTACATGTGCCGAAGTCGATAGGCATTGGCTGGATATGGGGAGGGAGGGCAGAGGAATTCTCATGGTTTGGATTTTCAAGGCACTACGCCGTGGTTTTTTTCAAACGAAGAAGCGCGCTGACCCGCCCCGCACAAAAGCAGCGATGAGACATGGCCGCAAGGCAGAATGAGAATGTGGATGTATGTGGAGGGCAAGAAAAAAAGCTGGATGGCTAATATGTGAGCCAGAGAAGTTGTCATTCATCGGGCAGACACGCATCGAAGGCGAGTATGTATGTTGCGTTGTTCATTCGCTTCGAAATCTTTTTTGCTCTCGACCCCTGGCACACAGGATCGTCATTGGGCGTGCAGCAAACCCAGCGAATCCAGCGAACACCTCAAGTGCCAGAACCAGCTAGTGATTGATCACAGGATGGCGTTGCGATGCGGGTGCCGACGACAGCCACCGCGAGCATATCAGAGGAGAAAGGCGAAAAGTCTATGAGATTGCTATGATCGTTCTAGAAGCCGAAGCCTGGTAGGGCAGGGCAGGGAGCCCTCCCTTCATCCCATCCCGTCTGCTCGGTCGTCCTGAGGTGTATCTGCAGCACGCACGCAGGCAACTCCCAGCCAGCAGTGCCAGGCGGCGATTCAAACGGTGCGCAACCGATTACTCGCAGGCCTGCTTCACTGGAGGACTCGTGGACCAATGAGGCTCACGAGGCAAAATTGTGTTGCCTTGGGAGAAGATCAGAAGCAGAGTGGGCAACGAGTGCCTCCGACACCATAAGCAGAAGTTCGGAGCAATCTGATGCACTGCACGACCAGCGAATCTCCACATGCTTCTTGCAGGCTGCGTTACCTTGAGACATTAGAGTTTCCATTCCGCTTTAATGCACGCTACCTGTCCCACCAAACGCCTGATCCTTCCCTACAAACGTCTATACTGGGGAGGGAACTGTAGACTGGTCCGCAATCTGTACATCTAACCAAAGATCTTTAAGAATCCCCACATCCCCATGCCACTGAGTACCGGTATCGTCAAGTTGTCATCCCATCCGAATAAATCAACCAACTCGCTCGCAGACGCCGCAAACCCAGTCCAGAGTGACATGATTCCCAGAGCCAATCCTCCACTGATGCTTCCCTGAGCCTTAGTAATTCCGATCAAGTCTCGAAGAGGGGCGGGCAACGATAAAGTCCCTGTGAACATGAATGGAAAATTGATATCATCCGCATACGGACTTGTTCGCGGTGCAAGCCAACCCCAAAAGAAGACTGCTGTGAGGACTCCCACTACAAATGCCCCGAGTGACCCTGCCAACGACTTTCCTTTTCTGATACGTGGTGTATAGCGTCCATAAGCTCGTCCAAACGTGCTAGCAGCTGTATCGCACCAGCTGAGAAGTAGCACTCCCATTATAGCGACGTCCTTTGGGAAAAACGATAAGACGATCCACACACCGAGTAGATACCAGATGACCCCATTCCACCCAGCATACTCGGTTTCCCGCATAAGCGCCCCAAGCACACGAACATACAATCGGTTGAAAGATGCATATCTGTGTCGTGCAAAGTCCACAGCAGTAATTGGGGCCAAGGCTGACATCAAGTACGGAGCGATGGTAGTAGTCTGAGCGCCGGAGACGTATAGCCAGGTAGTGAAAAATCCAATAGACACATGTAAGAGCTTCCTGGGTACCTCGTGTTTGTGCACAAAGACTCTGAAATGTCTGTGAATTGGGATGAGGCCCAGGGGACTGGGGCTTCGACTGATGTCCCTCCAACTCCAACCTGAACCACTTGCGCTGTCAGGCGAGAGATGGCCATTTGTAGCCTTCCCATTCTGCACCGGTTTCGAGGGTAAAATCGAGTCCGTCTTGGTTGGCGCTTTGGTGACAGCGGTGAGACCAGACATTCTCCGTACTCTCATGGGACTTCGACTTTTGGATCTCGCCCTCCTAAGCTCTGCATTGACCTCGTCGTCCTCGTCGATCTCCTCATTGATCGGAACCTGAGAAGCTGCCGCTTGTTTCTTCCTCGCAGATCTAGTCATAGGGCCAAAGTAGCCATCCGCGGAATCTCGCGACTCTGAGGGTGTTGGTGAAGGGCTGATGACTCTCGGAGTCGCCGGAATCGAATTCGAAGAAGGTGACATCTTGAACGGAGGCAGAAGAGGTCTCCGGACAACGCCAGTAAATAAGCCCGCAATATCAGGAACTTGAAGAAGCCAGAATTTCGTAGAGTGGAGATGTTTATCTTTCCTAGAAGCGCGAATCGTGAAAGGAAATGAGTTAAAGAAGGCTATCGAGTCCAGTGAAGAGAAAGGCGCGGACAGCGCTGCATGATTAGAGGAAGATATGGTGACCTGCTTTGCGCCGTGATGTGGCACGCAGGACTGATATGGAGAAGGGTGGTGAGTGACGAGAGAAGGTCTCAGTCAATTTTCCCTGAATCGTTATCTGACCCGTTAACAGGTTACCTAAGCACACGACAGGTGTCAAAATCACATGTGAACAGGTCAGCTGCGTGAAATTTGGCACAGATGATAATGAAGAGGACAGAAATTATATTGCATCAAAATTCAGCAGTATGTGGCATCTGCTTTATTTTTGTGTACCAAAATAAGGCTATGACGCTTCGCAACTGATTGTTTATTGACGTGGTGTGGCAAGGAAATGCGACTCAAGAACAAGCTAGCCCTTATCGATAAGAAAGAGATAAATAAATTTTTGAGACGATTCAATGTCCGCGACGACCTAACTACATCCACATACAACATGGCTCCAGATACTGCCCCAAAGAAGGATCCCCGAGCTTGGGATGCCTTGACTCCTCCTCTGGCAGAATGGATTCTCGATGCAATTACCGCCATGGGCTTTGGCAAAATGACTCCTGTTCAAGCCTCAACGATACCCCTCTTCGCAGGGAATAAAGACGTCGTGGTAGAGGTAAAACAACTGGCATACGTTCAATGAGGCTCCGGCTGATATGCTCTAGGCTGTAACTGGGAGTGGGAAGACTCTTGCTTTCCTCATTCCTGTAATTGAAAAGCTACTGCGACTTGAGGAGCCCGTCAAGAAACATCACGTCGGAGCAATTATTGTGTCCCCAACCCGAGAACTTGCGACACAGATACACTCTGTCCTACTTTCCATACTAGCCTTTCACGAACCTTCTTCGCAAGCATTGAATCCATCAGAAGAAGGCAATGCCAAAAGATCCACGTCGACTCTTACCGTCCTTCCCCAGCTCCTGCTTGGAGGCACTACTACACCGGCACAAGACCTCAGCAGGTTTCTGAAAAATAGCCCGAATCTTCTAATCTCTACTCCTGGGCGACTGTTAGAACTTCTTACCTCTCCGCACGTCCACTGCCCTCAATCTTCATTCGAAGTCCTTGTCTTAGACGAGGCAGATAGGTTATTGGATCTCGGATTCAAGGATGACCTACAGAAAATACTTGCTCGTCTACCAAAACAGAGAAGGACGGGACTTTTCAGTGCAAGTGTTAGCGAGGCAGTTGGAGAGATTGTTCGAGTCGGTCTTAGAAACCCAGTCAAGATTGCTGTGAAGGTCAGAGGGGCTTCTGGAGATGACAACAGGACGCCAGCCAGCCTACAGATGTCGTACTTGCTGACTCCTCCAACTCACAAATTCCCCGCTCTGATATCACTACTATCGAAGTTGGATCCTACACCTCAAAAGAGTATAGTGTATCTCTCGACATGCGCTGCAGTCGACTACTTTCAACATATACTCTCCGCCCTATTGCCAGACCAGTTTTCCTTGATACCACTTCATGGAAAACATCCACCAAATGTGCGCCAGAAGAATTTCGCAAGATATATCAGCGCCGTCAGCCCCACCATCCTACTCACTACAGATGTTGCAGCAAGAGGGCTTGATATACCGCAAGTCGACTTAGTCGTGCAGATAGATCCACCATGTGATCCCAAAGTATTCATCCACCGATGTGGGCGTGCAGGGCGAGCAGGGAGGAAAGGACTAAGTGTCATCTTCCTCCAACCAGGTCGAGAGGAAGACTACATCCCATTCCTCGAGATCAGAAAAACTCCAATTGCCCTTCTCAAAAAACCAACAATTTTCGTAACGGATGAAGATGTAAACAAGACGATTTCCAAGATGCGAAAAGAAGTCTTGGCTGATCGAGCACTTTACGACAAAGGTCAGCGAGCTTTCGTCAGCTGGGTTAGAGCATATTCGAAGCACCAAGCTAGCAGTATTTTCCGAGTCGCAGATCTTGTTTGGACTGAACTCGGCAACTCCTGGGGCTTGATACGGCTACCAAAGATGCCAGAGCTTAAAAAATGGGAAGGGGATAAGAGTCTGGGTGTCAAGGTAGACATGTCAGAATATGCCTACAAAGACAAAGCTCGTGAAAAGGCGAGAAGGGTGGCAGTGGAAGAGGAGAAGACGAAAGCCCCTTATGTGCCAAGTGAAGAGCAGATCAAGAAGCGGAAGGAGAGAGAGGCTTGGAGTCACAAGCATGAGCAACAAGATGAGAAAGAGGCTAGGAGAGAAAAGAAGAGGAGGAAGAAGGAAGCAGAGAGGTTGGCTGTGATGACAGAAGAGGAGAAGGTTAAGGAGAGAGAGTTGCAGGACCTCATTGAGCAAGTCAAGCGAAAGAAGCTGGAGGAAGAAGATGAGTTTCAGGGCTTTGACGATTGATTGGGCATCATCTGAGGAAACTTTGATTGTATAGGTATAGCAATTAATTGATACCCAAAATAACCGTTCCCTCTGTCACACCCGTGGTGCTTGCTAATTATGTTACTATCTCTGTCGAGTGCGTACATCACCTCATGTACATCCTATTCGTGCGACAGCCCAGGTCTATCCTTCAAACCCAGCCACGTCCCCACCGACTCCATGCCTTTCTCGACCTCTAATACCCTCCACGGATTCTCATTAAAAGTCGGATCATAATACCCCTCAAACCACCTCGGATTTTTCTCTCCGTGACTCTGTCTGGAACTCGCTACGCTCGCCGTATCACTAAACGCCCCTCTCCCCTGCCTCCCACGTCCGCCTCTCTGGCTACCCACACCAAAGCCTTGGTCCATAAACGTCGGTTTGGCGGGCAGGTCTAGTGGAGGAGGTGGAAGATGACTTTGTGTGATAGGATTTTCTTCTGGAGGTGGACCTTCCTCTATACTAGCCAGTAAAGCATCGATTCGTGCTTGCATCTCGACAGCTTCTGGATCTAGAGGCGGTACTGCCTCGATTGGAGCAGGTTCGCTGGTAACGATATAAGCTGGTCCATCATTCTCCTCCTCGTTTTGAGCTTTCTCCATAACCCCGTCTTCGTCCTCGTCCAAACCAATCTCGTCCTCATTTCCTCCATTGTGAGAAGCTCTCCTTATAGGCAAACGCTCCTTGTCTGTAGTGCCTCCTTCTCGCCGCTCTGATCTCATAGCACCGTTTCCAGAAACCTCTACATGATTCCTCTCTGCCGGAAGGTCGATTCTTGTCGTCGCAAAACTTTCCCCGTCCTCCTCATCATCAACATCCAACCCAATCTCATCCTCATTCCTTCTCTCAACTCCAAACTGCCTCACTTTCCCCAACGGCATCGTATTCCCACCACTCCCCTTCCCCTTCTTGCCCCCGCGATCGATGCTTTCTAGTTCTTGGCCGGACACAAATGCGTCGGTCGCAGGATTGAATTTGCGTTTCTTTGCGGGCGGTTTGTGGGATCCGAAGGTGGAGAATCCCATTGCTGCCGCCATGGCAGAAGCGTCTTCGTGGAGTTCGTCGAAATCCATGTTGGGCTGGGTTGGAATAGATAATTTTAGTGGTGGGAGAGTGGAAAGGGAGTGGGAGAAGACGAGGCTGAATCTCTGCCTTGAGAGGTGAGGCTAGGCTGAATTTGGATTAGTGGAGATTGTCTAACGTACCTCCTCGTCTCTTCTTTCCATGTCTGCTTCACGCCTTTGGAGGGGACTATTGGATATTGATTAAAACTGTCTGCATTTCTGCTTTGTCTCTTGTCAACGCCACCTACTATCTAGTCCCCATCCAATTTTGAAAAGCAAAGGTCCCTCGTACTATAGGTACTTATAGCACCTTGCACTCTTCGATTCCACGATTAACCAATCCGCCTCTCTAGATCATGACTTTACTCCAAGACCTCTCTCTCACTCCCCAAGATGTCCGAGACAGCAGCGCCAAAGAGACAAGCATGCCCCGGATCCTGCCACTGCGGATTCACGCAGTACATCGTCTTCCTCATCCTTCCACACCCATTCTCGTCATCTCATCCGCCACCACCACACACCGGACAGGAGGTCTACCGCTGTAACTGCCGCACGTGTTACAAGATGAACTTCTTTCACGTGCATCCGGCGCATCCTCGCGATGATTTCATGCTCCTGTCACCACTGGATCCGGATCGTGATTTGAGTACCTACTTCTGCTGCGAGAAGAAGCGGAAATTCTACTTCTGTCCCAAATGTGGAGTGCGGTGCTTTACGTTTAGTGGCGTGGGCGAGACCACCGTCGTGGATGTGCCAGGCGAGGAAGGGAAGAGGGAAGTTTGGCAAGCGAAGTGGGATGGAGGGATGGAGACGAGACCGTATGTTTCGGTTAATGGGACTACGATTGATGCGAGAGAGGATTTCGATCTACGTGTCCTCACGGAGGAGAAGAGAGTGCAGTATTTTGATGATCGGAGTGAGCTTGGGGAGAAGAAGGAGGAAAGATGGGATAGACCGCATTATGGTGGGAGTTATTGACCGGTTGAGAAGGGTAGGAGGGTCATTGAAGCCAATGTGCAGAACCCCAGAGCCTAGAGTGTCCATTGGTATCTGAAATTTGACCCAAATGGTCTGCAACGTACCATACGCAAAAAATTTGCTGTATCTGTATGAATGACGAACGCTCATATCGCCCTTGCACTCTGTCTCTTCAAGAGCTTCCCTATAATCCTCTATGGAAGGGAATCAAAAGGTAACGATCAAACTTGCAAGACTGCTCTCTACTGGAAGATAACGATGCCACTGCCACTGGGTACTGATGGCTCTAGTACTGGGCCGAATCAAGAACTTGAAAAGGGACATCATAGCTTCGAGCTAAACTCCTCGAATTCGCTTAGGCTCGTCACTGGTATTGCAGCCGCCGACAGGTGCAGACTTGCCTTCCATGCTTTAACATCTTCAACCTTGACGGGAATCTTCGCGCTGGACACTGAAGGCTCATGTCGATTGGCTGCAACAACGTCTTGCTCTGTACGCAACGCTACGTTAGGGTTCTCTTCAACGGCGGCACTGTCTTCTGCTGCTGCAGAAGCTCCAGTAGATGCCTGTGCAATGAGATGTACGGACACTTTCGCGCGAGTTGAAGAAGAGGGATGGATGTACAGGTTGAAAAATTCGAGTATGTCGTTCTTCGTAAGTGGTTCAATGTTTTCGACGTCGCGATAGACTATTGAGATTTAGTCAATCGGCTTAGTCAATATACAGGGACGAAAAGTAAGAGTGCAGGTTACGTATATGGGAAGGATTTGCAAAGTAGCAAACGTACCTTGCTCAAAGTCAAACACCTCACTCGTAATATGAGTCCAGAAGCGCGACGTCTCTTGACTCAAGTTCTTCACTTTCTCCAAGCGTTTGTTGATCAATCCAATCTTATGCTCCTCGAACGTTTCGTCGGTCATCGCACACAAATCCTGCTCAAGCTTCACCAAAAATGCATCACAACGCTCTTCGAGGTACTTGCAATCCCTCTCGCTCTGCAGGAGGATGCGCCATGTGCCGACCGTCACATAGACGCTTGCATCCGAGCTGACGATGTATCCGAGCTGCTCTATTGTCCGCAGCGTGTTGAAGCACGGCTCGTTGGCAATGTGGCCAAAAAGTAGCAGCTTGGCTCGTTGTGAACGATCCGAGACAGAGCCGGCTGAGATGATATACTCGAGACAATGATTAACGTTGTCCGGGTCCTTCAGTACCCATTCGTATAAGTAGTTTGCTCCGCTTGGTAGCGCAATGGCGCGGCGTGACGGCCACTGGCTCTCTGGTAATCGACGTGGGCTGAGTGCTGACTCCACAAGTTTTGTAATGGTTAGCGCGTCTTCTTTATACAAGTTGCCATGGACGAGGATCTCAATGTGCATCTGTCGCAGCAGTTCGGGAAAGTACGAGCGCATGTCCTCCGCTGTTACTGCTGGAAGCTCCTCGAGCATTTGAAAGGGAGCCCAAGATCTTTCACTGATCAACATGCGCGAGAAGGCATTGACTTGTCGGTACGGATCCCTGTATTCAAAGTTCTTATACGCTTTCCTCACTCTCTCCTTGACCACGTCGAATCGTTCCTGCTTGATTTCCAAATCTCGTACTCCCAGTAATACTTTTTCCAAAAGCACCGACATCTTGTCGTTGAAACCGTCGATTTCTATATTCAATCCCTGTGCGCTTTCGGATAGACTATAGGTCAAACCAGCTATATCCGCGTCGTAAGCGTATTCATTGAGGCTTTCTTCGACCAAATCAACGTATAAACGGGTCATGACGGCATTCATAGGAGTGAGAGAGGCCACGGGGGACCGAAGCAAGAGTCTGATATTGGCTTTAGGCACCCAGAATTGATCGTCCTTTTTGAACCACACACGAACATTGTCGTCAGAGCGGATCAATGTAGGGTGCCGAGCTGGTTCTGTGACATCCTTCCGTTCAACCTCTAATCGTTCCGGAACAAATTCATTCACAGCTGGTAAGTGAAGTTCAGAGGGCCTCTCTGTGACCGGAGCCTGAGCGGCTGCCCAGAGATCTTGCATGAAATCTTCGGGAATCTTTTCGAGCTTGTATTCGGTCTCGTACCATTTTTCATTTGCATCCCAATCTCCTGGAAACTGCTGATCAACAACAAAGAATCGACAATTATCAGGACGTAGATAGGACAAGCCGCGCTCGATGTTTTCCGGATCAAACTTGCGAATGAGGGAAGGGCTCAGTAAATGCTCGCGTGGTATACAAGCTTGCTGCATGAGCTGGGCCAGACGGCTCACAAATCGGAATGGAGGGGTTTTCTGCCTGAACTTGAACTCCACCTCAGCCAAGCGGCTCATTTCGTCCGAAATCCAGGCAAGTGGCGGGTTCTCTTTCAGCATAGCAATATACTGGAATATGATTTTGAGGACCTCCCGGTATTGCTGAATGCCCTTTTCGGTGAGTCGGGTTTCAATACAGAAAATTGCTGTGCCGGGACACTGAGGAGAAGCCTCTGCGAACAAAGACTCCACGAGACCCAGCTCCCTCAGATAAGCAAGAGCACTGCCAGGGCCCTCATGGCCAATGAGATGTCCCAGATATCGACTGGGATGGGAGGCACAGAGTGCTTCTTCATCGGGGTACGTGAAATCAATATTTAACAGTCTTTGCTCCATCACCGGCTTCACAAAGGTTTGAGTCATGAGCTCCGGCTCACCTAGGGCTGGTGGACCGTCCCATCTGAAACGGGGGAGGTTCTTGTTCAGTACGTCAGAGAAGAGCTCCTGAACCCAGCTCTCTAATTCCTGAAGTGACTCTCTACCCAGAACGACGAGCTTCATACGGTTGGCCGAATAATAAGCCTCATAAAAGTCGATGAAGCGCTTCCGGATATCGACGCTCCGTGACACCGGTTCCTCAAACAAACACCGATAATTGCCGGCAGCGAATTTGTGGATGGGATGTTTCTCACTCGCAGTGCTGCGGCTCACTTGTAGGAGCCGCCACGCGTCGCTCTGAAGATTCTTCCTATACTCTGATTCCACAGCACGGAGTTCGCGATCTAGGGTATCGGCGAGAAAGAGTGGCTGGATGAAGAATTGCGCGAAACGATCGAGAGCGCCATAGAGAGGAGCCTTGTCTTTGGCGATTGGAACATTGGGTTGCTTTACATTTGCGGATGAGCCCGTACTATTAGATGTCGAACTCGCAGACAGTTCGAAATAGTAATTGGTCGATGTCGAGGCCGTGTAGGCGTTGGAGTAACCACCATACTTAGTTAAGTACGTGTTATATTCGTTCTCTCCTGGATACTGGGCGAAGCAATGTCAGTATATGTTTCGTCAATACGCTATTGGGTTTCCAATATGTCTGTATATCAGTCACTCACCTTCTTCGTACCCATGAAACAGAAATGTTCTACTGCGTGCGCGGTCCCCGGCAGATCATCCGGATCGCTGAAGCTACCAACGTTGACATCCATCGCAGCAGCTGCTTTATCAGTGTCTGGATCCTGGATCAAAAGAATCTCCAATTGATTGGGCAATTGGATCACCCGGTACGATCGATCGTCCATCAGCGGCTTCTCCATTGTGTCCGAGATGAACTCAACAGAGCCGGGAGGAAGTGCTTCCCCCATGGTTCGCCCTGTGTTTGTAGCGTATGTTCTCTGTGATACCTCTCTTGTGACTAGGTGCAATAGAAAACTAAGTGCGTTATAACTGGAAGCTAAAATTGCGGCAGTATACTTTATACTTTATGCTAAGACAGGGACGGACAAAAGATAATGAGAGCGATGATGACCTTGAAGGTTCTACTGAACCTCAAAGTTTGAGCGGCTCCGTCGACGACCAGGTCTGAAGCTCACGGAGAGACGAGAAAACAACTGAGGTTGGTATAGGGAAGGATTCAATGTTGCATGCAAAAGCAGGAAGCTGCACATTTGAAAAATGAAATCTGGCGATGACGCTCCATATGCGAGTAAGCGCAGTTTGAGCATTCTCATTTCAGCCCACGAACCGCTGACGAGTCGACGAAGGAGTCACCCCCTCCATCCCTTAGAGGTGCTGACTTTAGGACCAGACTGGCGCAGGGAAATCTTACAGTACGGGGGTACTCGTGCGGCAGGAAGTCTGTCTCTGTGTTAGCCGTTCAATAGAACATGAAAAATCCCTGACGAATAATGGCCCCTGGGAAATGTAAATACGCTAGCATGGGGACAGACTTCCTGACCGCACGAGTGCATGTCTGTTCTTGCCAATTCTGGTCTAAACCCGATCAAGAGCGTGTGGGCCACATCAAAAATAGGGTTGCAGTAAAAGCTTCCGGTGGCTGACGCTTGTAAAGCATAGGTAAGAATCCTCGGCTGAGAATCCCCGCAGTAATCATCGGCTTGCCGCACCCCTCCACTGGACCCCACCCGGTTGTGTTACCTACCTAGTAGGTATCATAGCCCGCGGCGTTACCCGGACCTAGTGCCTATACAGTAGAAAGAGGTTTATAAAGAACCTAGAAAAGGGGACGCCAGGGCAGGGCAGGTCACTCGCTACGTACCTGGCCATGTACAGCTAGAGCATGTGATATAAGCCCAACAAGTGCTGAGCAGAATCAGATCTCTTCACCTGTGACACATTTAAAAGCTCGCTTTGGTTCGCAATGTGCTTCTTCCTGCTTCTTCTCTCAGCAATTGCATAAACACTGTTTGCATACGCCACCCACTGAACACCAATGTCTTCCATCGACAACGCTCTCATCCACCCAGTCCCCCTTCTGTCTTCGATCGAGCCGCAGACATTGTCAGGCAAAGAGAGCGTGGCTGGGTCGGGAAGCGAGAATGAAAAGTTCGCCCAACAGCCATTGGAAAGTTCCATCGGAGACAGCAATCCAGATGTCGTCCCCGTGGATTCAGATGTCGTTCTCGTAGACTACGAGGAGAACGACCCGGAAAACCCTTTGAATTGGTCGCCAACGCGAAAATGGCTGATGGTCTTCGCTATCTCGTGGATGGGTTTCGTTAGGTGAGCGTCCTTTTTTTCTTTCTCGCCAGTCTCTATATATCTGCCGTCGTCGACTGACCGAATTACTTAGTGTCTTTGCAACAATGACGATCACGCCCACAGCGCCACAGATCTTACAAGAGTTCCATTCGCACAATACGCTCGACCAGACCTTGCTCGTCACGATCTGGGAGCTCGGGGAAGCCATTGGCCCTTTTTTCATTGCGCCGCTCTCTGAGAGATTCGGCCGGCTTCCCGTCTTCCACACTGGAAATTTCCTCGCGCTCTGTTGCTTGGTCGCTTGCGCCCTGAGCAGGAACATTCCCATGGTGATTGCGTTCCGATTCTTAACGGGCTGCTTCCTGTCGATTCTCACCCTCGGGCCCGCCATCGTCGGGGACTTGTTCGAAATGGAACAAACCGGCGTGACCATGTCATTGGTCATGGGAACTCCGATGTTAGCAGATTTCATCTCGCCCGTCGCAGGAGCGTATATCGCACAGGACTTGGGTTGGCGATGGTCGATTTGGCTGGCGGCCATCGTGCTCGGATTCTTCAGCTTGTTCTTATTTCTCGTGCTCCGGGAGACGTACGCAGTCGTCATTCTGAGGCGGAAGGCGGCGCGGTTACAAAAGAAGAGCGTGGACGGCAAGAAGTATCGTTCCAAACATCAAGCTCGTGTCGATGCATCCACCATACTCGAAAGCGTTCTGAGGCCGATGCAGATCCTTCTCCACTCTCCCATCCTCATGCTGACGACGAGCTACATGGCCTTAAAATACGGCTTACTCTCGTTGATCCTGGCCACCCTCACGGAAACCATGGAGTCAACGTACCCCACCGTCTTTTCTCGCGGCTCTGTCGGCTTGACGTTTTTGAGTCTCGCCATCGGCAACACCATCTCTTTGATCTTCTACAGTCTCACTTCAGACCGCTACGTGATCCACCAGCGGAAAAAGAAGGGCGACGCATTCAAGCCGGAGGCTCGGCTGGTGCATCTGCTTGCTGCCGCAATCATTCTTCCTATAGGCTTCCTCATCTACGGATGGGCATTGAGGTATCATGTTCAATATATCGTGCCGCTCATCGGAACGGCTGTTGCGGCATTCAGCACGACACTCTCCACCGTCCCGGTCGAAACGTACGTGGTGGACGTTTACAAGATCCATGGGGCATCTGGTATAGCTGCTGGTGTGATCTTCCGAGCGACTGCTGGAGCTTTCCTGCCGTTGATCGGCCCTCCTTTATATTCAAGCATTGGGTTGGGCTGGGGTAACACTGTTCTGGCATTCATCGCAGCCACTTTCATTCCCCCGGTGGCCTTGCTGATGAGATACGGAGACTGGTTTCGCAGTAAAGAACGAGTTTTAAAGTCTGGACGATAGATTGATTGTCATCCACAGCAAACGTTAACGTACTTGATCAGTAAGCGATATATACCAGTATGCGATAGAGAACATTTGTGTTATGAGCCGTAAGACTTTCGGGTTGAGGCTTGCCAAGCTCGCTTGCACAGAAAAATGTTAGCAAAGTGTGTTCACGAGACTAGGAGTCTTCTGATAGAGGTCCTAGGGGGATCTCATTCCTCTCTGATGATTTCTACCAGTGTTGTACGGGCTCGTTTTGGTAAGAAGCGGTCCAGGCATTTTGTTTGGAACGATGTCACCGTGATCTAAGGTATTCAGACGTTGGATCCGGGGTCCAAACGATGAGTTCAAAAGAGAACGAAGATTCTGTATAGTACTGGCACTTCTGCCGTAGATAGGAGCTTCGTGCTCAACTCCTTAAAATAATTAAATCATCAAGTCTTGGCAATTTCAATAGCGGTCCGCTTAAGCGAGGAATACGAACGTGAGAAGGGATACTCGTTCTTAGATTATAAAGTGAGGAACAGGATCAAATAGATCGAAGAAACAGGGGTTTATTAGCGGCTTAAGGTCTCCAAAGCATCTATACCACATGACGGCAGTCCTGTCTGTCACTGATCAAGTACGTTACTCATTCTACATCACTATATATTGTGTGATTAGGATACATCAGAGTCTCTCGATTCAGTCAAAATAAACAAAAACTCTCGCCTCAATACTCTCCCTTAACTGCGTATTATCCCTATTCCTCGGATCTCGAAACGCGGTATGGGGAACTCCTACATTGCACCAGCTGTGTCAATCGACAAATTCCTATCAAACACGACAAAGATAAATATAGAGTCCATAATACGTACCTGCTCGATTCGGCAATTCAGAATCAGCCTGTATAAAAGCGACCACCTCATCGACCTGCAAGCCGTGCCAGTAGTACCACTCGTGCTTCTCGTCGAAATATACGCGCGAATTCTCGTTGGCGAAATTATTGGTCACGACATCCATGGCCGTGGTCTGCGATACGTAGTCCACGGTGCGGCGGTCGCAGAGCGTGAGCGGGAAGTCGTATACGGGTCCTTTTATTGGTTTCCATATGCTGGTGAGATGGAGATCAGCTAGATCCTGGACACAGCGGTTTTCTGGGATATTGGGATAGAATTTATTTACTTCATAACGACGAATCTGGAGTAATCCTTCGGGTGGATGTTGAATTGCTTGATGGCGCATTTGGCAGCCGAGGAGGCCGTCATATCTATCTCAAATCGATCAGCGGATGAAGTTCAAAGGGTTATATAAACGATGAAGAGCACGTACCAATGTGCACATAATCACTCGGTTGGTTGGTCTTGAGATGGTGCCGTTCTATAGTCTCAGACATCCAACGAGGGTGACGTTTGCGCGTCTAGCTCCAGTCAGTCAATCAGCCTCTTGACTTCAGCCCTCCATCTTCTTCGGGTCTTTAATCCGCTTACAGCGTGCTCAAGGACTTCAACTCGCGCAGCATCTGGGAACAGAGACCGAGCAATCGACTTGTATTTCGGGTATAGGATTTTTTCCACTTTCTCCTTATACCAATACTCCTCGGGAGTCAAAGGACAATCAAGATGGAATTGAGCAAAGCCCCACTGGAAGAACATCTCTTTCGCTGGAATGTCCAGACTCCGAGCATTGCGGATCTGGACGAGACGGTCGTCGGCGGTGGTGTTTGTGGGTGCAAGGTCGTAGTCATAGTCGAGGTACAGATAATACGGTTTCACCAGCTGGTGTTGGTCGTCTCTGGCAAGATACTGGATCTGCCCTATAACCGTATCATCAGTGTCAATAGTGGCCATTGTTGCTGTGTTGCTCTTTCTAGGCTCTGGTATTCCTTCAATGATAACGGTCTTGCTCAGATACTATTTAGGAATCGAGATGTAATTCCAGCGATACAAGCAGTTTTGATTCCCTACAGTTTGCTGCAAAAGTCGATTACTGCTTTTCAAAACGGAGGACGCCGTCGGCTTACGGCCTTGATACTGGAAGTCGAACGGCGGGGGAAACGGCAACTCCCTCTGAGTTTGACGTGTAGTATATCCGTCAGCATAGGTGGTGTGATGATCGGTCACAAGCAGCACGTCTCTGTAGAATTGCCGCCTAAGTAAGGCATCTAACTGCCTAATAGAGACTCTGATTGTCTCTATTGACATTGATATTGCGTGATATTAGTATAATACAATAAGCACTAGCACATCTCAGCAGAAATACTACGCTAAGTTGTGCTACGTTGTAACAAGCACCAGCGAGTGGTCTGCTCGTACTTTCGCCTGTTGTTTCATATACCGCGCCCTTCAACTAACGAGCGTCATACTTTCATCACAAGGGTAATACTTGCTCCAAGCCTTCGAGTTTTTCTTCGATTGCATGGGGGCAATATCCAATAATATTTAGAAAATTAGTGAATCGTTACTTGCTTGAGTAAAGTCTCCACAAACGAGTCGACCCTTGTTTTTGGAACTATTACCCCGGTGATGAAGCAATAGGCGACTTCGCTTTTTGACACGAAGCCGACTGTATTACTTGGCAAAGCTTGTGTCACAACACGGTCAATGCGACCCTGCTTTGGCCCCCACTTCCCCGCATAGGCTACCTATCTCGTAATCCAAGCACCTATACGGCACGGAGCGGCCCGAAAGGAGGATGAACCGGGAGATGACAGAACCCGCAAACAAGCATCACGGTCCATCCCTAGGTACCTAGGTACTGCACGATCCAACAACTCGAGCCTGCAACTCACAGAGAGCTCGAGCCTTTGATTTAACCCTTCCACGGTTTCAACGTCACTTTCCTACCGAATACCGAACGATTCGCAAAATTGCTCAAGCGCCTCCTTCAGTGTTGACAGATCAATGAATGATGTAACTGTAGGCGGAAAGATGACCCCATCTGGTAAGATAAGCCGAAGAGTTCGCTACTTAGGGTATGCAGTTGCGCTGCAGTTTGCTGCACGACAGACGCAAGAACGAGACCGAGAGCGAGGATCAAACCCCGCGTGAACACCGCGTTACACAAAAACACCATCGTGTTACACAAAAACATCACCGTAAGCATTTCCTTGGGGAGAATGCTTCCTTTGTATATTCCTTGCATGTGTTCGCTGCCTGACGCAATACGATGATCCAAATCCACGGCAAACGCCGCGTTACACAACCATCACCGTAAGCACTTTCCTCCGGAGAAATGCTTCCTCTGTATATTCTTTGGCACATGATCGCTGCACGACGCAATAGCGATTAATATCCGAGTGGTAAATGCCGTGTTACACAACCATCGCCGTCAGCATTTCGGGGCAAAAGCTTCTTTCGTATACCAGCGTACTGGTATTTTCCGCACGCGCCCGCTGCACCCCACAATTAGACCAGGGGTTCGCTGTACGGCACAGCGAGCCTCACTAGCGCGCTGCGCGACATAATACGACTACCGGCCACTAGCTCGCTGCACGACACAAGGGGACTAAGGGGCTCGCTAGACGACATAGGAGAAGTGTTTACTCGGTTAACATACAATTTGAAATTCGCCAAACTGCCTAAGAGTGGTATAATGATTACTACCTTGAGTTAATCACTCAAGTCAGGCTTTCGTTGATCTTTTGGGTGGGAGCCGTGAGCTAGGCATAAATGTGAGTTTAGTTAGCGACACTTTGTATATGGATTCAAGAGAGTGAGTCGCTCCACTTGAAAGTACTCTCGAATCCAATTTTAGTTGCTAAAAAGAAAGCACGTAATAACACAAACACACTGACGTCAATCTAGCTGCCTTGAAGCTGCTTTGGAATCAAATCCTAAGTAAGCATCAAGTGTGTATGTTTGAAAAGGTCCGCTAGCAATGCAGAAAGTCTCCACAGTCAAACTAACTAGGTAAGTAGCTCGTTGCACGACATAGTGAGACCACCTCGTCTTATCCTGCTTATTTCTATACCCCGCTATGCAAGTTGACTTACTGTATCCTGCATATCTTCAATACGCCGCACATAAGCCAAGTTATTAATCAACGAAGACAAGGAGTTGATACGCTATTGCTACTTTAACGATAGGCTATCCATCGGGGAATACCCATTTCCAAATCACCCACGCATTCAATCGGGATAAAGCCGTCTATATAAACCCCTTTAACTATCTCTATTCACGGAATCAGCTCACAAACAAAGATAGCATCTAAATCACAGACCACACAATCACTTACACTATCCACCAATACTTCCCAAAAACCCACTCTTCAAACATGGTAGGAGGAAACTTCACTCAACTATACATGACATACCTAACTGGCCTCCAGCCTCAATCCACCAGCACCGTCACCGAGCAGCGCGCTCAGCCATGGCAAGCCATGCAAGAGGTCCAAAGCCTCTTCAAGCCCGAGATGCCCGCCGCCACCGCCCAATCTGGCGCCGACGCCACTTCCGAGACCGAGAAGATTGAGGACAAGCCCTTGAAGCTCAACCTGTTCAGACAGAACTTGAATGCCGCCACCACCAACATTGCCGATCTCAAGGAGGAGAACTGAATTGTGAGACGCGGGAGGAAGATGGTGGAGGGGGCTGTTGACGGAAGGAAGGAGCTGGCCGGGCTTGAAGACTTGACTGACCCATTAGTCATTCCTTGCTATATACGTATACTAGCTAGCCAATTGCGATTTAAATGACGGTCTTTTCCAAAATTGCTTGTTGATTGGACCTATGTGAACGTCATGCTGTTATTTTCCATAGTCTCGGCCACGTCTCATTAATCGACGAGAATTGGTCGCTGATGAGAAAGGCTGCTTTCTGCCTTGAGTTGAGTTCCCGTAGGCTCTCATGTGAAGGTGTAGATCCGTCTGTGCTTCAAGTCTTGCAGAGATCCGGAACAATGATGCAGAGTCGTTCACTTTGAATTGGAAGTCTTTTGCTGTATGCTCGATAGCATGATGTTGTCAGGGTTCTTAGCAAATGCTCACGAACTGAACTACAGAGGCTGTCTACGTACAAGAAGATTAGATTGTAAAAAACTCCCAAACCATTCCATGTGTGCAACCCTTGACAAATGTGTAGTGGGGGCATACCACGCGCCAAAAGATAACAGTGAGGAGCGGACGGCAACTTCCAAGAACTTGACAGCGCATGCTCGGTACTCAGTTGATCATCTTTTCGATGTCATACGGCATATTCCAACGACAGCACGGCACAGTAAGACAGCGGTCTTACCCCCCTTTACCACTTATCAGAGCAAGGATGTAAACTTCCCTCGTGCATACCCGGAGCACGAAAGCCGTTACGGGGACCTTACTGTACAGGTAACCACCTGCACCTGCACCTTACCCCTCATTCGATGCGGCCTACACGGCGTGAGGAAAAGTTCCCCACTGTAAGCAAGCAAGCAAACCATGGCCCCCCAAGTGAAACCTCTGGACGCATAAGTACCACGCTTCCAGTCGCTCTGGCTAGCTGCCCGCAGAACAAATCCGCTTCTGGGATTGTTTATTCTTATAAGAACACTCAAACCTTTTCAAGACATGCTAGCTATAGTCGTCATCCCCGCTCTTCTCATATTATGGATCATTACATCCATTCGTCGCCATAACAAGTCCGGCTTAAAAGACATTCCCAATGCTCATTTCTCCGTCCCCTATTCACGCCTGTGGCTGCTGTCGATCCGATGGCGAAAGAAGGAGAATCGTAGCCGAATCTACCTCCATCGTCGCCTCGGTCCCGTCGTTCGGCTTGCACCCCGTGAATTGAGTGTGAATTGCGTCGAGGACGGGATTCGCACCATCTACAGCGCCAAGTTCGACAAAGATGCGGACTTCTACCATGCATTAGTTGACCAGTAAGTTTCCTGAAGCAATTCCACCTTTTGAATCAAATGAGACGATAAGGCGATTTCTAATCCAGCACAGGACCGGTTTCATGGTCACGATGATCGGTAACGACGAGCACCGGAGGCGTCGACGGATGCTTGCCCACCCCTATTCCAATTCGTACATTACCAACTCTGGAACCATCGACAATATCCTCTCTCGGGTGAAGCATCGCCTCCAAGAAGGAATGGCACAGTGGGCCAGCACTGGTGCCTCCGTCGACGTCTACATGCAGGCAAAGTGCAGCATGCTCGACGTTGTCACCGGCTTCCTCTTTGGTAGCGAGAACGCAACTGACACTCTCCTCGACCCGAGCTTTGAGAACGACCTCACCACGCTGACCCAAGCGACGACTAAAAACCTGCACGTGCGAACCAGCCTCGAGTGGCCGATGTCCTATTTCGCCAGCTGGATTGGCGGCAACGTGCGGCCCGATCCGGTGGCCAGGAGCCGATGGGAAGAGTGGCTCACGCAAGTGATCACCAACTCCTACCGGAGCCACCCCACCAAGCCGTCTTCCACCGCGAGCCTGTACGACCACTTTTACGATAATTTCAAGGCCGCCGATCCCGAGATGTCTCTGAACGATATGGCATCTTTCATCGCGGTAGAGTGCGACGACCATCTTTCCGCGAGCCACATTGGCCTGGGAATCCTCTTGTCATATACCATGTACGAGCTCTCACGCGCTCCTCACTGGCAGCACGCGCTCCGGAAAGAGCTCGGCACTCTGAACGAACCGAGCGAGTTAAGCTTGGCCCATCGCCTTCCAAATTTACGGGTGCTGGACGCCGTCGTGACCGAGACCATGCGCACCCGTGCCCCCTGTCCGGGCCCCTTTCCTCGGCTCGTGCCGGAGTCAGGTTGCCGGCTCGTGGGGAAGTTCGACGTCCCCGGCGGCACCGTCGTCAGCTCCTCCGCCTGGGCCCTCCACTTTAATCCTGACCCCTTCCCGGTTCCAGATGAATGGCGACCGCAACGGTGGTTGGAAGCAGACGAGAAGACGGAAGTGGAGATGCGGAAGTGGATTTGGACGTTTGGGAGCGGCGCGCGGGTGTGCATTGGGACTCATTTCTCCGCGCGTGGTAAGTGGTCCCATCCCATCACGATTCTTAATGTTACTTTTATTATCGAAGAACGTGCTGACGATGCAAATAAAACCTAGTGATGAAAGAGCTTCTGATTACCATTTACTCAAATTATGAGACTTTGCTGGATGAGGAATTTACAGAAAGTGTGGAACAGGAGGATGTCTTCTCGTCGTCGCCTCTTGCAGGTCGTATTCAGCTCAAATTTCGTCGTCTCACACAACCCGATACCATGGTAGTAGCATAGGTAGCATAGCAGTCACCATGATGTAGTTTGGTAGGTAAGATCTTACGTAGGTAGTTAGCGCCTACTATCATAGCGACGCTCTTGCCATAGAAGAATGAATCATCCTCCTCCACGCAGATACCATGCCCTGGCACCCGATACGTCAACGAACTCGGCCGGTCGACCGTAGGAGCCAGCTATATGCTGAGAGCCCGTCAAGTGACAATACAAATATATATTTCCGTGGAGTTCACATAGAAAATGAAAGTCTCTTTTCTTATACTCGAAAGTCAATTCTTTGTGAAATTGAATAGTTTATACTTGATGTCCTAAGTTCCTTCTGTAGCCTAAGGAGAGTCCGAATACTGAGATAAGCTTATGACTTGACTGAGGCTTTGTAAGTTCATCCACCGTGCTTTGCCGCAGCCTTGCAGCAAGGCAGCCATGACTTTTTTGATGGAAAGTGCCATTCACAACGTCATCTCCTACGGCTTTCTCACCCTTAAGTCAGCACTATCAGCTCCAGCATACTCGCAAGAATGGAAGCAGTAGATCCAGCTGCAAAGGTTGAATTTGATCAAGCATTAACTTACATCAAAGATGTAGAGGTGAGTATGGCGCAATAGCTTCTTCTCCACGCCTTCCTACTCACCAAGCAGCGGGTTGCTGATGGCTGAATAGAATAGCGTTTCTCCTGATACATATAAGCAATTCCTAGATATCATGAGATCCGTTGCCGAACGTGGCATGGATCCAGTACCGAACGATGAAGTCTTGGAGCAAATTCAAGCCCTTTTTGCGACCTCGCCTGGACTGATTGAGGGGTTTAAGAAGTTTCTTCCTGTTGCAGCTCCTCCAGCTACCAGTAGCCTAGCGAAAGGTATTGAACAAGACGTTGCAACAGAAGAGGAGGCATCCTAAAAGAGCAAATTGTGAAGGAGACTGAACAGCAGATGAAAGCTACGGATATCGTATTACTGCTCTCTTCTTGATCTACTCAACGGTCTATAAAGTGCTGGAAATCTCGCAGAACCTATGAATGTCCTCCCTCAAACATGTCTTCACACCTTCACTTGCCCAACACATCTCTATTGCATCTCTCTGCGCACCCAAAAGTTCTTCATCTGTCAATCCTCCTCTCAGTCTTAACAAAGACAAATTCTGCAATACCCAATTATCCTCTACATAAGCCGGGCTATCACAACTTATACAGATCTTCACCTGCTCATCCTTCAACACCCTCAAGAACCCGAACAAGTCCTGCTCCGTATGGTGCCTGACGTAAGCCCAAGGACAGAGCGTCATACCTGTCCCCTTAGCTTTGATTGCCTGTACCAGACTCGCATCTGCAGCTGCGTCGAGCCCATGATCCACTCGGTCCGCACCCGTTCCTCCTATCTCCTCAACAACCTGCCTGATATTAGTAAGTGTGTTCGGCTGCTTGACATCACAATGCGCCGTAATCCTCAACCCGTCCCTTCTCGCTCTTTTGAACAACTCGTCGAACAACATCGGCGGCCGCTCAAACTCGTTGCCATCGAGGCCGACGCCGACGATAATATCGTGGTACGGGACCAGGAGCTCGTAGTGCGTCAACGCTGACTCGAGACTCTGATCTCGCAAGAAACAGGCGATGAAATTACTTTTGACCTACATATTTCTCATTAGCTGCATGCTTGTCTTTGTCTCGTAGTACCGGAGCTAGTACGAACATCCAGATGCTTCTCAGCATCTTCCCTTGCTCTTCTCAATGCTACCATCACGGTCTCCACACCAACTCCCCTTCTCGTATGCGCTTGCAAATCAAACATCACTTCCGCATATCTCACATTCATCGCTTTCGCCTTGTCAAAATACGCCATAGCCAGCTCATAGAAATCCTCCTCCGTTCTCAAGACTTCCATGCCGCCATAATAGGCTTCGAAGAAGGCACTCACACCTCTGCCCTTCACGCTTCTGGGCTGGAGCAGGTTATAGGCTTCTTGTAGCTCGTCTAAGGTGTGGAAATCTTTGTTCAAGCGGGAGGAGTGGAGGGGGATGTTGTTTCGGCGGGCGAGTGCGAATCGGAGGGAGGGTGTGAGGGTTCCTTCGAGGTGCACGTGAAGTTCTATTTTTGGGAGGGTGAGGAGGAAGAGCGAGGAGTCTAGGGAGTGGCATTGGGATTTCCAGGTTTGGAGAGTGGGGTAGGGTATTGGTGGATCCATTGCCAGGAATTGATATATTGTGCGTTTAAGTGGGCCAAACAATACTGACTCGTTAACTCAAGGTTTGGATGTAGGAGTGTTTGAAAAATTGGATATGAGTATTGTTTAGGAACCTTCAAGGAATTACTTGGGCTGATATTGTTGGTGCTTACTCAGCACCTAGCTTATGCCGCTCGAAAGTGGGCAAAGAAGTCCGTTGCAGTAAGTAATTGGTGAGTGGGCTTTCTTCCAGGAGGTAGAACAACATATGATGCTATTATATCAAGGCTCGAAGTTGTGCTCCAAAGGCATCTTTCCATTGATCACCCTTTCCATTTCTCGCATCGAACTTTCGCTATGTTTGGCTCATCAAAATCTGAGGGCTAGCAACAGAGAGAATAGTCCCGAACCGCAGTTTGATAACTGAGGATTCGATCAATTTGTAGTGTTGTTGCTCTCATCCGACTCTCCCCTAGGTTTCTACCTCTCGCTTCTTCATTTTGTGACTACAATGATTTGTCAAAGCAAGTACAATATTTGGACGCGGTCATGAGAGAGTCGATGCTTCATCTTGATGCTGTTTGTTCAGAAAGCTGCGGGTTGAATGTGCAGTACTTCAACTGATGGCACTGTGATGCAGAGAGATTCGATTGCTGCTGTCCGACTCATCTTGAAAACACCAAGGAACCAAGGAACGCGGGGGGAAGAGAGGGGGGGGGAATAGTCAAAAGAGAGGGCAAAGATGACCTCTAAAACGAATGTGAGTCTAAGGATTTCAAACAGCCATGACAACAACTTCATGGACAAAGTCAGAGACAGAACTTGGGACAGAACCAGAGACAGATCCAGAGACAGATCCAGAGACAGATCCAGAGACAGATCCAGAGACAGATCCAGAGACAGATCCAGAGACAGATCCAGAGACAAAACCAGAGACAAAACCAGAGACAGAACCAGATTTCGCGACATGCAACAAAAATCCAGATTAAGCTTAAACCAGTAAGAGAACGAGGAGCTTTTTGATGCACATTGCAACCGCCAAAATGCTCTTTCCCATTGAAGTATTGCTCAAAAATGAAATTGGGTTTGATAGCAAGGAGATTTCTAGGCCTTTGGTCAATCATATTTAAGAAGTTGTCTTGTATGGAATTCTGATTGAAAAGCTCTTGAGCTGCTTAAAGTCAGGAAAAAAGTAAGGCCGGCGCTAAGAACCTTAATTTTTTTGTTGCATGTCGCAAAACTGCAAGTTTCTCTCAAGACCACGAAAACTTTTCTCAGGAATCCAAAAATTACATGTTCAGGGAATTTCTGCGCTAAGAAACTGTCAGCCAATCATATTACAGGAATCTTTTTGTATGTGTTCTTCGTTGAGGAGCAGGAATTCTGGTTGCGATGCCACATAACTCAAATAAGGTTTTAAGGTTTTCCTTAGCGCGTAGCTTAATTTCTTTTGTTGCATGTCGCAATTATTGCAGATTTCATGAAGTCTGCTCAAGTAAGCTGTTGGCCAATCACATTCCAACGTTTATTTGTTTATATAACTTCTTCTGTGAGAAGAGTGTTCTTTTGTGAGAGAGAGAAAGAGAAAAGGGAACGCTAGTAAAAAGTGAGACATGCAACAAAAACCGACCTGGTCTCTGATTGGCTGAGCTATTTCAACTTCACTTCATGGTCAAAACTGCTTGATGTGATGTACCTAAGTACCTTCTACTCCATCAATGCCGCCAACCAACGTATAAGCAAATACCGAACACATATGCGACATTACGATTAAGACTATATTACAATACTCCACAATACTTCTATCTTCAACTAACATTTTCGAAACTTTTCTCCTTTGCATCCATGCAAACTCAGTGGCATTGGATATCACGCTAAGCCTAATTGGTCTACAAGGCAGTTCAACCTCGCCTCCATAATTTTTCAGCCTTGCTTGGGTCTTGCAAAATACACGCCAACACCTCAAAATGGCAGACACCAGATCAAGATCACGCTCTCCAGCACCTTCCAATGACCGACCACCAAGACAAAGAAGTCGCTCGCCTCGACGACGAGAAGAAAGCGATCGCCGAGAAGATCGAAATCGAGATCGCCGAGACAGACCACGAGGCGGCGGAGGAGGCTTCAAGTGGAAGGACAAGAGAAGAGACACCAACAACGATCGCGACGAGAAGAGATTAGAGCGCGGATATCGAAATCGCTCGAGGTCGCCAAGGAGAGACAAGCAACAAGAAAACAAAGGCTCATCGGTCGAGGACAAGTTCGGTGTCGCAGATAAATTCGGATCTTCGAAGAAAGCTACAGCTTCAGCGCTACCCAAGGACGATGGAGAGAAGCCGCCTGAGCGCGCATCAGCTTCTGCACCTTCTGCACCTTCTGCACCAGTGGGAGAGCCAATGATCATTGTTCATGTGAATGACAGGTTAGGCACGAAGGCTGCGATTCCATGTCTGGCGAGTGATCCGATCAAGCTATTCAAGGCACAAGTTGCGGCGAGGATTGGAAGGAAACCACATGAGATATTGTTGAAGAGGCAGGGAGAGCGACCGTTCAAGGATCAGTTGACATTGGAGGACTATGGAGTTGGCAACGGTGTGCAGATTGATTTGGAGATTGATACAGGGGAATAGAAAGCTTGGAGCTGGCTCTTATGTTGCTGCTTTGGCGTTGATGAACTCAAAATGGGACGAAACGACAGCTCATACCCATTATATGAAATGCAAGAACATGTTCATCAACTTCTGTGCAAAGTCCACGACTGTGACTTCTAAATTCTACAATAAGGAACCTTGCCAGGCAATTTTTCTTATCGATAAGGTTCCCCTGTCCAGGACTTCGAGCTTCATCGAACTTCACTTCAAAACACCATCACATCCAATGTCTCACATACGACTTGTACAACAGCAGTAGCTATGCTGACTACAACCCCTCACCTGCGCACACGGCGCCCCTCTCCCACGACCGTTGAGTACATAGTCTCAACCGCGCCAGACCTTACTCTCCCCCTACGCGCTCTTACAATATTCACAATCCTCCTCCGACTTCTCACCGGGCTCAGCGTCATACTCCTCCTCTACTCGAAATTTCTCCAATCCTCATACTCCCTCCCACTAACGCCATACTCGAGTCCTCCGCCTCTTCTCACAACCGATTACATCTTCCACATTGCCTACAATGTTACAACATCATCCCTCGGCACTATCTTTGGTAGACTCTCATCTCGAATCCCTGCGCTGTTCTTGATCCCTACCGCATTTGGACTACTATATGCTCTCTCCTTACGACTACATACCATCGAATCGCTTCTCGTGCTCCGTGGTCTAGGCATCCAGACCTCATCTTCGTCCTCGACATATCTATCATCAAGCACGACTCGATTTATACCGACTGAAAAGATCCAGGATATCTTTATCAATGAAGCGTTCAGAGGGTTCGAGGTTAGATACTACTTAGTTGTCGTGGTAGAGGGAGAGGAAAGTGTTGTGGTTGTTTTTCCAAGGTTGCTGCCTAGGAGAGCAATTGTGGAGAAGGTTTGGAGGGGCGCGAGAGGTTGTTTGTTTGAGGGAGTTGGGGAAAAGCAGAGAGCGAAAGAGGGTGATACGGCGGTTGGGAAGGGGTGAGTGAGAGGTTGTGGACGGCAGCGAGGAGACTATTGCTCGCTGAAGATTAATGAATTGAGCTGGAGCCAAAGTTTACCAGGGGGTCAAGCCGCGAAGAAGGAGGCTCTGTATCGACACGAGATATGTTGTGAGGTTGAAAATATCAGAGGTCCGAACTTTGAGGACGAGAGTGCCACTCAAAGGACTTGATCCACAGATGGACAGATACTTGTCATTTAAGGAACACCATAGCTGTGATGGACATTGTAGCCCGTCAGATGGCCCATGGCATTTGCGGATCTACTCTAACGCTTCTACCTGGATTGAGAATACAATGCAATAAGACATGTCCAAACCAGTTTATCTTTAGGTTCTATTTCTAATTCGAGCCAAATATCTCTTTCAATTTCGTGTATGTATAGTACATTGCAGGATTTGCGCTATTCGCGCTGTCCTCGTGTGTTTGTATTCTGCCAACACGCATATCTATCATCACCACTCGTGATCAAGTAAGATATGAAAGTTTGATAATATAGGGTTGTCATCATTTCCATAGGCAGAGGAAAGTTCTCACGGACAGCAGTTGCCTGTCCGATCTAATAAGACAGTATAATTATTGCAGAAGATTTGTTCAATATAGGCTCCTGTCATCTACAATGTTCGTGGCAACATTCTCTCAGGAACGGCTTTGAAATGTTCCAGTCCTCCTTTCTTCATTCGTTAACAGAAGCCTCTTCACTCTCCTTCTCGGGCCTATTCAAGCGCCTGAATCCTTGCTTCTTCAGATCCTCCGCATTCTCAAATCTCTTCCTCACAGCGTACTTCTCATTGATAACATCCACAGTCTCCATCAACTGTTTCTTCATCACCGGCGTGTAGGTTCCCTGTAACCTAGGCGTATCTCCACCATCAAACACCTTTTGGCTCTTCGTTGCCTTGCTTGCCCTCCCCGCTGTCAAGTCCTGCACTGGCCTTCCTTGCTTGGATACAACATCAATAAGTGTTCCCGCCAGCATCTCGTCAATCTTTCTTTCTCGCCAAACTTTCCAAAGATCATCAACTAGGCCTGATGTTCCGTACTTAGTGTCCCCTTTGCCTGGTTCATCACCAACATAAACCCATTGCATTGCATCCTTTCTTTCTGGGTCGTCTTCTCGAGGGAAGACACAGTCCCATAGTACGAGTGGAGTGTCGGTCGCCATCTCATATGTAGGTCTTCTTGGATTCTTGTCCACATGAAGCAATTCCGAGACGATCGAAGGTTTTTCAAGTCCTTGTCCAACCAAGAACAGAATTGAAACCATACACCGTACCTGATGCCACAAAAATGCAGAACCGTGCAGCGTAAATGTGTAGACCTTGGGGCTACCACTCGTTGCAGAGCCCACTGGTACGAATTCCGGTCCGTTGACAAAATTTAGCCCATTGGTAGAATCATCCACTTCTTCAATGTCTGCAAAGAAGATTCTCCTCTCAAAGTTAGCGATCTGCTTTGACGGATCCACCTTGCAGAAATTTCGAAAATCGTGAAGACCCTCAAACAGTTTTGCTGCTGTTCTCATAGCATCAATATCCAGCCAACCATCCTTAACATTTGGCTGTCTCTTTTTGCTCGGAGTCTCCAACTCGAAATGGTGAGGTATTGGTGGAAAGGCTGGTTGAGTGAAGAAATATCGGTAGCGTCTCTCTCGACACGAGAATCGTGCTGAGAAGTCAGCTGGTGGGGCTGGACACCATGCTAAGATCCTGATGTCCGGCGGAAGGAGACGATTTAGGAGAGATGGATATGGTATCTCGTCCGCGATAGGATCAAAATTCAGTGCTGCTTCGAAGTCTGGGTCATCAAGCGCCAAGTCCTCCGGTTCTACGTCTTGTTCTTCGCCTTGCGTTCTCGATGGCGCGAGGGGCGGTGAAACCATTTCAAGAGAATTTTTCCTTGGCAGCGTATTGAACTCATTCGTGCCATCTTCGGGCGCTTTGTTGTTGACTATCCCGCCAGGTCCCTCGACTTGCCCCAGCAACTTGTCGAGTTCATTTCCAGTAGCTGGTGCTTTTGCCCTCTCTTTCTTCTTCCCCAACGGTCTATTACTTCTGACCCTAATCCCAATCACCTGCCCGAAAGCACTGACTCCTCTGTCAGTCCTCCCACACTTGCTGTACTCACAGCCTTCCCAATTGACTTCACCAGGGTTCAATGGATGACTACCTTGCGGAAAGATTAGTCTTCCCTTGTTTAAGGCTTTCCAGAGCTCTTCTTCGATAGTCGTCAAGGGCGTGGTGTGGCCCGTGTGATGTTCGAAGCCATTGTACCTTTTGCCCAAATAGGCCAACTTCAGTGCTATAAGGCGAGTACTGTATTTGGAAGGATCAAAAGCTCGTTCTGAGCGTGGCTTCTTCCAGGTTTTTCTTTCTGTAAGTGGTGCTTGGATACTGATTTTATTAGCTTATCCCGACATAGGCGCATAGAGTAAAAACCTTGAATTCTTGAGCTTGAGTTCATTCTCCAGAGATGTGACTCGCTTTATGAGCTCTTCTTGACTCCAAGCAGTATAGTCAGGCTTCTCTGCTTTTAAGGCGTCCATCTTTGCTCTTGTAGATGCGGCACGTGCTGCTGTCTTCGATTCTGTATTCTTCCTCCACCGACGACTGCGTGACATGGAGGAGCTGACTAGGCTGTTTGGAAGAAGACCTGCTTCTACCCGTCGTACAGCTTGGTATAAGAAAGGCCGCATGCCAATGACTCAACGCTGTATCCTCACTCTTCGATGACCAGTCAGAGATTTTGTCAATTTTTGTTATCTTAGCGTGGTTCCTTATCGACAATGGGCTGCTTTTGGTGATGAGGGGTTTATTTCCTCCTCCGTGGATGACGAAAATGAATCTCGAATATGGATGATCCACCCAAAGTCAATATTCTGCTTCTTGGTGATTCGGAAGTGGGAAAGTCAACATTCTTGGGGTACGAAGACGCTTATTCTCTCGGCTACCCCGCCACCTTAATCGGGACCCATGCTCTCCTCGTCCTCTGCTCGTACTGACACGCTCCATAGTCGAATAAGCAAAGGATCCTCGTCTCACGATCCAAAGACTCCTATCCCTCGTCTCCGCGACCATGATCAGCCCTTTATCTTCGAAATCAAGTTCTTCAATCGACCGTATCGATTCTCATTCTACGACACTGCTAGCCCTGAAAACTGGACTCTGTTGACGCCAGATGTGATTGTCCTCTGCTATGATATCTCAACTCGACTTTCTCTTATCAATGTCCAGCGAATTGTGAGTCTTCGTTTCCTCTCCGAGCAATTGAAGACCGTCAGCTGACCTATATAGTGGGTCAATGAAGTCAAACGGCTCTTTACGGTTTCTAAAGAACTCCCAGTCCTGTTGTTGGGATTGAAAAGAGATCTCAGGAGTGAGGATGATCCGAATGGAATTATATATCCTCAGGAAGGCTATAGGATTGCTCAAGAAATGAGATGTGACCGCTACCTTGAATGCTCGGCTGTCACGGGAGAATTGGTTCATGAAGTGTTCGAGGATATTTGCCGGACTGCAGCGAAGAGCACTAAAGATGAAGGCGGATTAAGTGAAGGTGGTTGTGTTGCTATGTGATTCCTTTACAAGAGGTCATTATTTGGTAAGGTTATCGGGAGTCACCAGGGTGGTCAAGTCTCATGCATATAGACTTGGAATATTCATATATTAAGGAAAGTATATGCAATTACAAAACCAAAGACCCAACGCTATGCATCAAGGAAAGTCTTTCAGCGAGAACAACATCCCAGTATATACATTTCAACCCTCTTCATCTTCTCAGCTAGTATGTGTACAGCACATCGCAGCTTAAGAGTACTCATAAGCTGTAGGAGCGGCGACATCAGTGGCGGTCCCAATAGCAATGTCTATGCAGCCGGTCTGAGTGTCTGAAGAAACAGCAGAGGCGAAGATCTGGTAGATGTCGACCTCTCCATTCGTCTCACCAGTTGGACAAGCGTTGAAGTCCTTGCCTTCAAATGTCAATTTGCCCACAGTTCCAGTGCTGGTTTGGACGATGTCTACAAAGCGGTGTCAATAAGATGGATAGTCGAAGAAGATAGTCAGACTTACACTCAAATGGAGAGACGTATGCATCGTTGGGAATAGCCCCGGAATGAGGAATCGTGTACCCAAGTGCGCCAGTGGCTTCGACGTAAATTTGCTGACCACCAGGAACGGCAGCATATAGTGCTAGACCGCTGGATGAAGGGTTGAATGCAAAAATTGTTTGAGTGCCATCTGAGAATGTTAGTTGAATACGGAGATGCAGAATTCTAGGATGGCCGTACATTGCGAGCAATCAAGGCCTTCGACGCCAGACGGGCAGTATGTGCTTGCTGCCTTGTTAATGTAGAAGTGATTGCCATTTGCGTTGATGGTAGATCCTTGGACTGGGCTTCCACTGTGGAGAGAGATAGCTTCAAAGACGTTGGAATTATCGGATCTAGGAGCTGGAGCAGCGGCAGCAAGGCCAGCAAGAGCTGAAACGAGAGCTGTCTTGGTGTACATTTTGATTATGTTTTGAGTGGATTTGGGAATTTTGGTTTGAGATGACTGGTACGGAGGATGAGTTGTAGAGTTGGATGTGTTTGTTGCAGTTCTGTGTTGCAGGAAAGGAATATGTTGTCTTTATATATCCGAAGAGTTGGGCTTCTCGGATACTTCGATCAATCAATAACCTTTTGAACAAAGATGTTCATCCACTCGGATTACTCCTTGTAGGAAAGTGCACCTTACCACTAACATAGAGCCTTGGCATGTCCCTTCTAATGTCCACGAAAGAATGCGAGTACCGTGGTGTAGGACCCCTAAAACTTCAGAACTCTAGCAAGAAGCGACTTCATTAGACTCGCAGGCACATCCCAGAACGGGGATAGCACAATGGGTGAGGCACAGTAACACTCGGATGACCCCGTCAATCTGCACGTGGGAAGTATTTTGACCTACATTCGGCGCATTCGTAGAGAGAATAGGCTACAAAAAACGTCAAGTGGAGAAGCTTAAAGTCTACCTGAGGTCATATGCCGACACTACCGGCATACCTTATTTCCATGCTCAGCCTTGTTGTAATTATGCTAGGCCAAGCTAAGCTCACAATCGTACCAAGTTGGGGATCGTATTCAGCAATTTATGCTTTTAGACAAACGCATCGCCACCTTTCATTGGATGTCGATCGCTCGTATTTTCCCTTTCCGCGTTCCCTTTTCGCACCCAACTTTGGGGTAATCTAGGGCGCGGATGGTGGTCACTTGAGACGGTGTGTTCAAGTTGCGGCTCCATCTGAAGCTAGGAAGACAATAAGTAAATAGAAACATTAGAAATCGCAGCCACGGAAGCCAATTCTTCCATGAGCATAAATCAACTCCAGTGCCTAGCTACGAGAGGTTTAATTCCACGGAGGGTCTAAAACAAGATCCTGAGTGAGTTAAGTCTTCCTTTGGCGCTAAAATATACGGATGTCAATCCCAAAGTGACGGCCCTTCTCCCCCATATTTACCAGCCGGAAGAACTAACCGAGTCATTCGCAGCTGATTACTCAATGCAGTATGGCAGAATACTGTCAGGAGGGTTTGCTGAATACCTTCTACCCTCCGTGCTCAATCCGTCGTACTAGATAGAGTTATGCAAATGATCGTCACGAAATACGAGTGAACGTCATGCTTGGCAAAGAAGCGCCAAGAAGGCTTGGAAGAAGGACCGGTAAGCTCAACCGAGGCAGACGTCAATCTCAATACTTGAGAAGGAGCATCTCGATCGGGAAGCTTTAGTGGGGAAGATGGAAATCAGAAATCACAGAGTCACTCTCAGCCAATCTTCAGGATGGAAGAACTTGCTCCTATTTTTCTATTGAAATGTCCTACATTACTCTCCACGAATTTTTATCCAGCACTTGGGAAAGCGTTCAGTGGAAGCCAAATATACGACTTATCTATGTCTTCCCGAATCACTGCAAATCAGTATGATCCGCGAATGCGGTTACGAGGTATAGCAATTGTATGCCAAGTGGTCAACGAGACGCAAAGCTCACAGCCCAGATGGCCTATCCCCATTATGATTCTCCTCAAACGCCAGAACAGAAATGCTGACCACCAGAACCAAGAAAACACCGGACGTCTACTCCCAGAATAAAGCAGAAATGGATTCTCCATGATGAACGCGACGAATTGCTTCCGCAAAGACCGTTCCAACTTCGAGAACTTCCAGCTTGGGGCACAATCTCTTATGCTCATCTTGTGGAACACTGTTGGTTACGACGACTTTATCCAGGGCGGAGGCATTGATACGGGCAATAGCGTCACCGCTAAACACTCCATGTGTGAGCAGGGCATAAACCTTTGTGGCACCCTCCTTCTTCAGGAGTTTGGCAGCTCTTGTGATAGTGTTGGAGGTGTCGGCCAAATCATCCACAAGTATAGTGACTTTGCCTGCAACCTCTCCTACGAGCATCATGGTGGCATTTTGGCGGTCTGTGATACGTGTAGGTCGACGTTCCTAAAGGAGATGAGTTTGCGCAGCAGTAGAGCAATGGAAAGTGTTACCTTGTGAATCAGAGCGAAGTCCACATTAAGATCATCTGCAATAGCAGTTGCTCTCTTCGCACCGCCAGCGTCTGGACTGACGATAACCGCGTCCTTGAAGTCAGGAATCTTGGTCTGAATGTATCTCTTTAACAATGCCTTGCCATACAGATTGTCCACTGGGATATCAAAGAAGCCCTGGTATTGAGGGTCATGCAAATCCATAGTGATGATGTGATCCGCGCCAGCACAGGTCAAAAGGTCTGCGACAAGGGTTCCAGCTTGAGCAACCCATTGCTTATATCCTGGCTTGGCCTGGAAGATTTTGCCTGCTTCCTTCAACATTGTTGGATTCTCGTAGTCGTGAGTTGTGAATGGAGGGGCGGATGCAGAGCTGGAAGAGCTTCCCCGACCTCTCCCGGTGACCGACGACGATGAGTCCAATGTATCCGATCGCCTGGGTGGGGTGATTCCGTTGGTATACGTTGTGCCATTCTGCTGCTCCAAGCTCGCCTTTCCTAGCTTCTTTTGAAGCCCTTCCATACCATTACCATTGCCATTCGTCAGACTTTGACTCTGAGGTTGACCTGGTCCAGGAGTTGGAGGTCGGCTTTCAAATGTAAAGTCTCCTCTGTTGACATCGGTTGGGGCTTTTGACAAGGGTGCTCCAACTTTGTTATATGGCAAGTCGGGTTGTCGAGAATAAGGAAACAATGGAAGAACAGCTGTAACGCGCTTTGCAGATCCAGTCTTGCAGGCTGATATCATGATGCAAAGATCGACAAAGTTGTCATTGACCTTACCACCGCCAGATTGAATGATGTAGACATCCTTCCCTCTTACGGAGTCCTTGATTTCAAGACGGCTTTCCCCGACAGAAAATTTTGAAAGAATTCGATTGCACGGTGGAACGCCGAGAATGTTGGAGATTGTGTCGACGAGTTGAGGATGGGAGTTGCCTCCAAGGACGACTATGTTGCGAACCATATCGAATTGAGTAGTCAATAGCACTGCGATTGTGCTTTTGAGGTTTGAGGAGGGCTATCGTCGGTGGAATGCGGGATTAAAGAGTGGGCTGCAAAGCCGCGGCAAAGTCGCAGGAGATATGTCGTGATATCAAGGCGAATGGGGAGGAAGAGGTAGAATAAAAGAAGATGCCGGGTCAGGACGAGAGGAGGAAGACGTAGAGATCTTGAAGTTTGAGACCCATTTGAGATGATGTTCTGGACGACTCATGTAACTGTCGTGTGTGCAGTCAAGAAAAAAATGCTTCTCAGAAGGCTAGCGAGCTAGCTCGACAAGGCTTAACTCTTTATAGCTTAGCCTAAAGTGGGGCATGCGAGGCTGAAGCGGTGACAGACGGCAGAATAGAAAGAAACTCAACGGCTTTTTGCGCCAGTACGACAGGTGCTTTCGACAACCTCCTGGTACCAAAGTGACACAACCGTGTTCAGACATCTCCACGTCGGGCTCGATTTTAATCCCTGTCATACCAGTAGCCCAATTCATCTCACATACAAAATTCTAGAGCGGAATCGAGTCAGTCAGCTTCATGTGATTCACAATGTCCATATACTAACCCGGCCACTAGAAGACGACAGCCATGAAGATTCTAGAGGCTCAGTCGGCCACTTTGACGAACTATGAAGTCTATCAACATTTGACTGAGCAAAAGAGAAGATATTCTGGTACCAAGGGACGAAGACCAGGAAATCTGGAGACCGTGGTCAAGGAGGTAAGCTTGATTCCTAGTCTTCGAGACTATCGCTAATATTAATTCGATTTGTGCAGCTATTGGACTATTTCCATGAAGCTCCATCTCCACTGGCTTCCAAACCATTTCCCTACCACGATGGGGTATTCAAAGCACTTCTCGAGCGATTACGCCCTTGGGACTTCACCAAAGCCGAAATACTTATGATCATGAATCTACGACCAACGAAGCCAGAGAATCTGAACACGATTGTAGAGGAGATGGAGGAAAGGTTTCCAGGTGACGAGCTTCAGTGGGAAATTGTGAGCGCAATTGCAGAGGTTTTGGGGAAGCCAGATGGAGAAGCCGAGAGGCAAGCTATGTCTGATGAGGCCAAAGAAGCTAGGAAAGAGCAAGCAGATAGACGGGATGATGTTGATATGGATGGGTAGACATCTTGCACTGGATCACAGATGAGTCATGACTGGCGTTGGCGTTGCATTGCTCGGGGTTTGCAGATCGTTGAGAGTTTGGCTTGTTAATCTTTGAACACTCATAATTGCTGCTTTGTTCGTTGCTGTTGTTGCATCTTGAGAACACGACTGCATAGTTGCATGTCGGTCTTCGCAAAGTAAATGTAGCATGATTCACAGGACCTGTCCGCCATTGCATTGTCTTCCTGATATACGTGTCGCCATCTCTACCTGCAACTGCTGAAATTACATACAAGTGATGATTGCGCTCAAACCTACCACCTGCATCTGCTTATGTTCCTGATAATGCCAAAGCCGTCTGCCATCAAAACAAGCAATAAGTCCACAGCCCATGATGCTCCAGCATCAACACAGCTAAAATCATCCAGTGTCCTTACTAAGCCTGTTGGGCATCACTGCACACTTTTTTCTCCTATGGTATTGTTACAATCGGTACATGCTACAACACTGAGTTTCAAGTAGCCCACAGCCATTCTTTATCATATTCTTGCAGCTTCACTGGAAACGAGATTTTGGCAAAATGCGCAAACGAAAACGTGAAGCCATACAGAACAAATGGCGCGTCGATACAAACAGCTTGAAGTCTCGCTTCGCGGTTAAACACTGATCCGAAGAAGGTGAGAACTCCATTGAAGTTGTGCGTAAAAGAAGAGCAGCTTTGAAACCCCGCAATCGGCGGATATCTGCTGCACAATTCCAAACCCCCCCTCTCTCATACCCAACAAGAAGAAAAGAGTATTAACAAAAAACTGAACCCGCAGATGCTCGGATTTGAGAAACAACAAAAAGAACTACGGAAAAGAAGTAAAGAAAAATTGTTTTGCTCTCACCAGGATTCGAACCTGGGATCTCCATCGAAACGCACCCTAGAAACTCCTAAACGCCAAACACCGTAGCAATTTTTTATCCAAGAAGAAGCCCTAGTAAGCAGCGAGTGATGGTGTCTTAACCACTAGACCATGTGAGCTGTTTTGTTTGATGGCAAGAAAGTGCGATATCGAACGCTGTACGACCACCAGGACCATTACACGGAATCTGGGTTGTTCCAGCTCCGGTCCTATAGGAGAGGCGGAGTAGGAAGGCAGAGGCATTATATGGGGTGTAGGTCGTTAGTGATTTTGCAGGAGCATAGCGGGTGTTGACTTTTATTGATTTTGAATGTGCCTGGGGCGGCTGGACTTTGAAAATCAACAATCTTACTGACATCTGGCAGACTACATCAGGGACACAATGTAGCAGATTCTTTGACATAGAGCCTCACTTTTAATGTCCTTAGATCTGTGGGACATTTTGAGATGGACATATTGGGCAAGATAGATAGACTTAAGTCAAGCTTATTTCCATGTCACGTACAGGCACAATGGGTGTGATTCAATCAGTTTTCAATATCCCACGATTCTTGGTTCATTGAAAGGTTGAAAATAACTCTCTCTCATCTACGACTTATAGACCTGTTATATGTGGTATCATTTACAAAGCCAACGCCACAAAAATGCTGAAAGTGCCCGTAACGCCACCAGATTTACCCCACCCAAAATCACTTTTCTGATGCCAGGACCATCTTCTCTCTCTCCGGCCGCCTCTTTTGGAATTGCTTCTTACTATGCTTTCGCTCATTCTCTTGTCTGCGCTTGATAGCTTTGAGCTCCTCACTCTTGATCTCGCCAGCCTTCTTAATAACCTTGGGTATATGTCTGTGCCGTTGAATGCGTCTGATCTCAGGCATATGTGCATATCTCTCCGTCAAAGCTTCATTGTACTCCAAAGCCTGGCGTTGTCTTGCCGACTTAACACCTTCTCGCTTGGAAGCATTTGCTCGCCATAAGCGAATGTTGCCATCGTCAGATCCTGACAAAATGTACTTGGAGTCAGGAGACCATTTCGTGCTGAAGACTCTTTGCATCCGCTTTGTGTGATAGACATCTCGGGAATGACCTTTCATCTTGGAAAATAACCGGATAGTCCTGTCGTAAGATGCTGACACCAACTCTTCTCCAGTTGGGCTAAATTCCACATCCATTACAGCTGCCACATGATCTTTGAGAACATTCTGTGCTCTGTCCATCTTTCTCATATCAAATACGTAGATGTTGTGATCTAATCTCTATGTTAGAAGAGCCTCTTTCTCATTTCCCTTTGACGCATACCTTCATTTGCAACAGCAAAGTTAAAAGCTTCCTGGGGATTCCTAGTAATTCTGTCAGCATACGATTCTCAAAGTTTCCTGAACTTTTGCGAGACTGACCAAGAAATCGCATTTGACGTAAAGTTAAGGATGGTTTTTGCAAGGGGCATAGATGTTCGGAGGTCATAGAGAACTATGGATCGATCTGTTGCACATGATGCCAAGATTGAAGTCTCTATTTGATTGAATGATACTGTTGTGATGGTATCTGTTGAAGTCGGCCAATGCAGAACTTCCGGCGGAGCAGTATGTCTCGAGAGATCATATATTGAGATGACTCCCGATGAAGCAGCAAAGGACGCCTTCGATCTGTGAGATGATAAACTCGTGAAGGCATTGCTTCCAAGCCAGGTGGCGGTCGGTGCAGATCCAGAAGGTGTGTCGTAGGGGAACCAGAGTTTGATTGATCGGTCTGAAGCGCATGTGAGAACCTTCGAATCTTGAGTCCAGCACATTCCCTTGACGATATTCTCGTGCGCACTTGTATTCCAGGTCTCGTCTCGGCTTGTCAAATCCCAGACTTTGACTACTCCGTCACCGCTACCACTCGCAAATCTCTGAAGATTGGTCGGATCCTTTGCCATTGTATATACCCCATCGACATGGCCTTTTCCCAAGTCACCAATGAAGGGCGCAGCAAACATTCGCTCCATCTTGGTCGCATTCAGAGCCCTGGTGTATTCGCGAGCACGTTCAAATGGATGTAACGCCGGATCCAGGTTTCGTGGCGTCCGTTGCACATCAGACCCAGGGGCCTGCGCCAAGGACGAAGGGCGAGAAAGGGCTTTGATCTTCATGTTGTGGTGTTGTAGCTGCAACAATTGTGTATTTGGAGGAGTATATTTTCGAGGCTGAACTTTTAGGACTTTTTTGCAGGGATCAAGTGGCACTAGTGCGATTAGCGCCATCACGGCCGCGCATTGAAGCTTGCCTTGCCAGCCAGCCAGAGCTCAAACAACCCTTCACAAACATTCACAATCGTATCTCCACACGACAAGATGGCACCAGCAGATTCTTCCCGGATAGTGGAGGCACAGAAGCTCACGAAGACGAACCCGAGGGAGGCCGAAGCAAAATACAAGGAGATCATTTCGAAGCCGCCATCAGCAACTTCGGATGCCGCTGTACGAGAGTATGAGACGGCTTTAGTCAGTTTAGGAGAGCTATATCGGGATCAAAAGTGAGAAGTCGCGTCAAAGGGAACTGCTGAAGTGTCATTAACGTCAAGTAGGAAAGCCGATGAATTGGTGGAGCTCATTACAACGAGTCGGACAGTACTGTCATCCTTTGCAAAGGCAAAGACTGCAAAGTTAGGTATGAAATAAACTCAAGATCCTGGACGCTGTGAAAGTAGAATAGAGCTCAAGTCCTGACTTATTAACCTAGTGCGACAACTCCTTGATCTCTTCCATGGCATTCCCAGCTCCACCGATACCCAAATCTCCGTCACGAAGTCATGCATCGAATGGGCTACCTCCGAACGACGAGGCTTCCTCCGACAGAATCTCGAGACTAGGCTTGTCCAACTCTACATGACCAAAGCTTCCTATTACGATGCCCTTACACTCATCAACAGCCTGCTGAAGGAATTGAAGCGCCTTGATGACAAGCTCGTGCTCGTGGAAGTCCAGCTTCTGGAGTCGCGTGTTTACCATGCTTTAGGGAATGTAGCTAAAGGTCGAGCTGCACTGACCAGTGCCCGAACATCAGCTGCATCTGTTTACACACCACCTCTTCTGCAAGCTGGACTAGACATGCAATCTGGAAAGCTGCATGCCGAAGACAAGGATTTCAATACAGCCTTCTCCTACTTCATTGAAGCTCTCGATGGATATCACACTCAAGATGAACCCGAGAAAGCCACAGCTGCGCTGCAATACATGCTTCTCTGCAAGATCATGCTCAACCTCGCGGACGATGTCAATCAATTGATGACTTCCAAGCAAGCAGTCAAATATGCAGGCAAGAATCTCGAAGCTATGAAGGCCGTAGCACGAGCACATTCCAACCGCTCCCTCGAAGAATACGAGAAAGCCCTTGGCGATTACCGTCACGAGCTCGGCAGTGACCCTTTCATCCGCAACCACCTTCGCCGTCTCTACGACGCGATGTTGGAACAGAATCTCATCAAAGTTATCGAACCCTTCTCTCGTGTTGAGATTGACCACATTGCCAAGATGGTAGGACTCGATACTATACAAGTAGAGAAGAAATTGAGCCAAATGATCCTGGATAAGGTTATTATTGGGGTCTTGGATCAGGGCGCTGGCTGTTTGATTATTTTCGATGAGACGGAGAGAGACGAGGGATACGATTCCGCGTTGGCTACCATTGAGAAGTTGAGCAGTGTGGTGGATGTGCTGTATACCAACCAGGCAAGCATGCTTGAGTAGAAGGCTGGGGCTGCTAGATGAGATGAGAGCATGACATGCAAACATATGCATTGTATCATAGAGGCGCAGATGATGGAGGAAATGAAAACATGCTTTCGATCCACGAATCACTCACTGAACCGTGCAATCATGAGGACTTCAAGTAATGTCTTTATTCGAATTGTGATCCTTACGCTATCACAAAGGAAACCATCCAACTCCGTGCGCCCCTATAAGACATCCCTCAAATCTACAATCTGACTATACCCTACAACGCTTTACAAAATTGGATCCCCAATCTACCACCCATGATTTAACACTGTCCTTAGACTAAACAACTGTAACCTACTCAGACCTCAGGTCACACAGTATTGACCTGTCGTCTAGAATATCGCACTCTGCGCAGCTGCTCTCAAAGCCCTTTTCTCCTCCCCAATCACCAAACTGAAGACTCTCATCGCAACAGCCTTCTCCTCCCATCCCGGCACATACCCACGAAAGTCATCCACAACCTCCAAATGCCATTGCTCCAACCTCAATTTCTCCCCCTGACTCGAAACTGTCTTACCAAGCAACCTAGAAATGACCCTTGTGCTATTTCTTCTCCTCTTCTCTTTACTCCCACTCCCGTCTGATAGTGGGGAGGAATTCTGGTTCTCTGGTTTCCATTGTTGGAGGATGGAGTCTAGGAGTTTCCAGTGGTCTTTGGACCAGGTTGTTGAAGAGAGGGGAGCCGTTGTTGGTGAAGATGGCATGGGTGAAGATGAGACGAATGCAACTGCTTTGCTGGGACTGACATTCTCGGAGCTACCTGGGCCGGAAGGTGTCTTCATTGGTGAACGCAAGCAGGATTTAGTTGGAGATAGATTCGGGGGTGGCAGAGGAGTTTGGATTAAAGTCCGAGTTGTGTGGAGCTGAAGAGATTCCGTCCATTTCAAGGTGCGGGAATTGGTGACTTGGTTTTCTTTTTCCGATGTTGAGATTAGGGACGAATCTCGTTCGCTATTTAGTGGCGAGACCTGCGCAGATGGAGTTCGACAGGCAGGAATCGTGTTGGTCCTGCTCGGAGACGAGGCAGAAAGTAGTCTGGAAACTGATGATGAACTTGAAGGCTCTGGTGGAGTGTTAAGATTGGTTCTTCTCGTATTGCCGAAAAGAATTTGGCCGAGAGATGGCTGTTTTACAGGGGATGAGGAATCTGCACGAGGTCGTGGATTGAAACCCATCTTCTGTGGAATCGGAGCAAAGCTAGTTCGGCGCTCATGAGTTGGCTCAATTTCCTGAGAAGGAGGCTCGCTAGAAGATGCCTTGTTCGAGGTCGTTTTCTGAACGGTTGGCTGCTGTCGGTCTTTGGGAAGTACTGGGAGTCTTTTGGGTGGAGAGGCCGAAAGGAGGGCTGAGAGATCAACGTTGATGGGCTCTCGTGGACGAGGGTTGAAATTCGACTTTTGAGGGATTTGCCATCCAGAAAAGTCAGCAGACACATCGTCACTCAACTCTGGTTGTAGAGAACGTCGGATCGTCACAGGCTCTGGTATGGCTTTTTTCGTAGAATTGTCACGCAAAGTCTGCTTTGCTGCAGCAGGTGAGGATGCGAGATGGGAGAGCTCATCGCTGTACACCAGACATTTGCTATTCTTCCTCCATGGGCTGGGAATCTTGCTGCGTCTGGGTTTCTCCGCAATGTCTCTTGATGCTTCCTGAGTTTTTGGTGCCGCAGGGGATGACGAATTGAGAGTTTCCAATAGTTGTCCGAATCCTTCATCATCATCAAACTCTTGATCATTGAATCCGTCGTCATCGGAACCAATGACTATCAATCGATCAGCATCAGCAGACTCGGCTTGTTTGATGACCTCTGCGCGTTCCGCGGACCATTTCTCTTCAGATGTAAGGGTCCTGTGTTCTGAGGATGAACCGTTTGTGTTCATAGAAGTAGCGTCATCCTTTGTCATTGATGCCGACGAAAGTGGTACAGATATTTCCTCTTCGGCCTGCCAACTCATATCATTATCACTATGGACAGATTCGACTCCTGATCGAAGATCTGACAGTCGTGGATCAGAATAACGGCGATCTTGGGGAAGACCCAAGCGGTACTGTTGTCTCTCCTCAGGAGAAGGCGACCTCTGTTGTCTCAAGACACTGCTTTGGAAGGGATCCTCATGCTGGCGTACAGTGCTTCGCTGATGATATTGAGAAGAGCTCCCGGAGAAATGGGAGCTTAGATCCAGCTTAGGAAGTGGCCCAGTACGACGTTCGAGTAATGGACTTTCAGTTGCTGGCTGAGCAATAACCGACGAGGATCTCCTGTCTGCTGCGGGGCTTTTGAACGGACTTCCCAAGCTTTGCGATCTACTTCTAGGTGATGAGGGCACAACAATGTTCTGAAGCATGCGACCAGCACGTGCAATTGGAGACAAAGTTGGCCTATCCGGGTGTTGAGATGCTGGAGCAAGAGAAGCCTGATCTCTTCCTGGCTGAATTGGCGGCGGTAACGAAGGAGAGGAAAAGACAATGGATGGTGTTTGCGTCACATCTGGATTGAATTGAGGATGTTGACGGATATGAGCGGTGTAGGTATATCTTCGTGGTGCGATTGGAGGAGAGGAAGGAATATGTGAGTGCATGAAAGAAGACTCCTGTTTACTGTGCTCAGTCAGGGCTGGCGCTGCGACTTCTGAAGCTAGAGCTTCATTTGCTTGTCCAGTCGAATCCTTTGGTGGTGGTGGGCTCTCCTCAGGTGTCAAAAGGCGGGTAGCAGAAGAGCTTGTGACATAGAACGAAGGCCTCGTAGGAGCTGGTACGTCTGCCTTGACCGTCGTGGAACGTGTCTGACGCGCAATAGATGGAGTAGCGGCATCAAGAATCGCAGCTGGTATTACTGAGAAGGAATCCTCATAATCATCATAGCATTGCCTTGTACTTGCTGATGGTCTCTTATCAGACGAAGCTTGTGCTGAACCGTTTTTGAGTTTTCCCAAGTACCTGTTCTGAAGGGATCTCGATGAATTCTGCTTTTGCGCTGGTGTAGCTGCTTCGAGTATCTCGGGTGCAACGCTCGAAAAGGAGTCGTTCACCTGCGGACTCTGTACAGAGAGTAGTCTTGGGTTTTGAGCTACTTTTGCTGGGGTAGCCGCAGCAAGTATCTTATCTGGGATTTCGGAAAATGAGTCGTTATAAGCTGAGGCATCTGTATCTTGCACAGAGAGTAAGCTCTTGTTCTGCAAGGGCTTGCTGGTGGACCTTTTGGTCTGCTCTGCTGGGCTGCTTAAATGTTCTCTCAGCGAAGGAACTGAATCGACTGATATCATACTAAAGCCTTCACTTTCCAGAATAGTGTCAAACTCGCGAAGTTCGCCAACGTGATCCTCGGCCCCCTCCTCGTCGTTTACTTCTGTTTGGTCATCATCTTCGACGGGCTCTTCTTCCCTGTCTGATTGATCGAATGTCATTTTATTCGGAGATAAGGATAGCGAGGGGTAATTGGCGCTCCTACGCCGCGAGCTTGAGGGCCGTGGAGCTTCAATAACCCGAGGACTCGACCAGCCGGTTCCGTGAGGTGTTTCGTTTCCAGGGTTAAACCTTGCAATGACTATATCAGTGTCACCTACTCCATTGGAAGCTGTTGATCGGATTGTTGAATAAGGTGAAGTGGACTGAACATTGCTATCAATGGTCCGCAGCGACCCTGTTGGCTCGACTGACGACGACTCGCGGCCACTATTGCTCCTACAGCTTTCATCCTCCAGGACTTCCACTTCTTCTGGCAGCAATGACTTCCGACGACCTCTTCCTTTCCTCGTAGTCGTACTTGATGCCCCAGTACCATCGCCTTGTGTTTTAGCCGCCGGTGTTTGCTTTGTTGCCTTCCGAGGTCTGGACCGCGATCTTCCCTTTCCTCGATTGACCTCGACACTCTTGCCAAGCTCAAAATTGATATCTTCTTCATCGTCTCCATCGACAAGCTCTCCAATAGATTTCCTCCTTCCACGCTTCTGAGTTGGTGTATTGCTTCGTGCTGCCTTCTTCTTGGCAGGTACTGGAGTTCCAGCAGACTTTCTTGGCCGACCTCGTCCTCTCTTAGGCGTCGCTACCTGTTGTGTTTCCGAATCCGAATCCGAAAGACCCTTCACAGGTACCGTAGTAGTGGTGGTACGCTCTCTCCGACGCGGAATAGGTCCTGGAGTTGGTGATATATCTTCCCCACCATTGTAGTCTGCATAAACATTCTCTACATCAGATTCCCCTGCCTCAACCGTCACCCGGATCTTCTGAGGTGATAGCTCATTGCCTACGTCGAGCTCGAAGGTCTGTTTCTTTGGAGAGCTGCCTTGTAAAGGAAGGCTAGTCCTCACGCGTGATGGGCGACGCGCTCTGGGTTGCGGATGGAAGCTCTGACTGGCGTTGAGGGGATCTGGCGATGATTGCATTGAGCCGTCCATTGTTTACATCTGTCGCAACTCGAGATGTGCTCTGCAATATGCAAATTTCGTTGAGAAAAAGTAGCAATTGTTATAGAAGTAATGGGCGCCTAATAGTTTGGATGGTCAATTGTGTACGAAATATGCTCGCGTTCATAAATATCGTGTTTGGATGAGACATCGATCCTCTTTGTTTACTTTTAGGTTCTCTAGCCGCTGACCCCTGCAAGACCGACACGATGGCCTCACCTTGGCACGTGACTCTCACGACATCTCAATCGCCATGAATATGTCCCAGAGTTTCCTGGTCAATAAGCTGTTCTCAGAATGTCTAAGCTGAATGCCGTTCGATTGGTGAGTGGGGGAGGTAGACGGCGGACGACCCGACTTATTAGTAAACTTCATCTTGAGCCGCCCGAGCGGCTTCTTTGGGTTCTATCAAATATTTCGTCACACCACATATGAGAGATTCCAGTGTTTTTCATAATTCATTCAATTCATTACTCATTTAACAAACCTGCTAATGCTATATCCCAAAACGATTGCTATAATTACATACCCAATCTTCAAAAGCTTCATGGACCAAACACCAAAGCTCTAACCTCGATAGATTCACGTCCAACTGCATTTGCAGGAGTCCTTGGGTCTTGGAAAGCTGTATGTGGCACACGACCGCCAAGAACATTTGATCCATCTTTCGATGCCTCGCTGTCGAAACACTCCAAGAACAGCCTCTCATCGTTTTTCATGCCTGAGAGATAGTGCCACTTTTGACTATCATTGTATCTGATACCGGCAGTCTCTCCGGTCCTGTGTGGATATCTGTGTTCAATAGGGATCAAATCTTCGTCCTTAAGTGTTGAGGAGCTTGCGAATCCTAAAGGATTAGCTTGGACTGGGCCATTCAGAGGACGCCAGACGTTGATAATCCTGTAACGACCTTGTAACAGCTTCTCAGCCTCTTCAGGCAGGTGCAGATTTACTCTCCATGTTGACGATTTTTTCGTTTGATCGATATGTACCCGAGTTACTGGAGCACGAGGAGCACCAGGGGTTGAACGGCGGATGGTGTGGTCGAAGAGGAAGATCTTGTTACTCCCTGGCACATGGTCAAGTAGCAACTTCTCGACCTCTGGGTAATAGTTCTTCTTAATGGATTCGTCGTCCACGAAATCACGCTCAGCAGACTCAGGTACGCCAGATACAACAGCAAAAGCGTCTTTGTCAAGTGTGTATTCAGATTCTCGGCCGCGAATGTCGGTAATGGGAACTTGGACGTCAAAGTCTCCGAAATTGCGTTGTGGCTGACCCTCGGGCTGCTTTTCGACGAAGTTGAAGGGGACAGAGCCATCTTCTGGTGGGCGGAAATAGTTGAGTGTTACAACTGTATCACCACGGGGTATATATGTGTCGTCTGCCGACTCATTCGCATGATATGCTGCTTCAGTTCGTGCAGATTGGGAAAGGTTGTGTGCCGCAGTGGCTTGAAGTGGTGCTGCTGTCGCCATTGTGCTGCGTATGTTCAATAAGTATAGAGATGTTGTGTATGATTCTGATCTGTTGTCAGATCTCGTTCTGATTGTATGCAATTGTCTGTCTGTATAGGAACGATGTTAGCTCCGAGTTCGAAGAAGGTAGCAAATATATAGTTGAGCAAGACATAGTCTCTGCTTCGATTACTAGTCAGCTTCCGGGCACGTCATTGTCCCTTAGAAATCAATTGGGGATTACATGAACATTGCGACCTTTCCCCGCGCCGGCATGTCTGCCGAGGGGGAAATCGAGAACGAGAAGAGTTGGTTTCGGTGCTGACTGAGCATTATTTCCGAGCACGCAATTTCTGGGAATATCTGGGTGCAACCCGTGGATAGACTCGCACTAGGAGTGGCAAAATCCGGAGAAATCTGCGAATTGTGGATCACGTGCAAGCTATATTTATAAATTTAGCAGGTGTTCCATTAAGCAGCACTCTTAACGCCGAGGATGTTTCTACTTCTGTATGATGGTGCTTCTCGAATCGTACAACTACCAATCCCATGTACAAACAATGATTCAAAAATCACCAAGGTAGCTACGTCTCCTTGTTGCCGAAGATTTTGTCTATCCAAGTTTGCAATACTCGTGCTTCTCATGTCCAACGCCGTCTTGCTTGCCCTGATTTCCCTCCTCAACCCGAAAAGTCGAGCTGAAAAGTTTCATCTACTTTGGTCCTAATTAGTAATTACTCTTCGACCTATACTTCTCAGCCACATCCACACCATCCTTCTCATCCTGTTCCATTTGCTGCATGAGCTTCTCGTTGTGAACCCTGATTTCCTCCTCTGCTTGTCGCATCTCTTCCTCCGTCAATTCCTTTGGTCTCGAGTCTTCATCCGGCTCGTATAGTTGTTTCATATCGACCACATTGGTACCATCCACACCACGATATTTGTCTTCTATTTCTTGGTCCCAGGGATGTTGATCAAGCATCTCTTTGATCTGTTCTGGTGACAAGCCAACAGCATCAAGTACCATATGATTCTCGTCAAAGGAGCGAAGAACACCGTCTGTTCCGAGCATGAATACTCCTTCAGGATCAATCTTCATGGATCGGACTAGTTGGCTGATGGGAATTTGAGCCTATTTGATGTTAGCAGCTTGGTGAATTAGCAAGTCCTGAGCCTTACTGTAGAGGACATATTGACCAGAAATCCAGCAACGAGGAATGATATACACAAAGAAGTCTTCAGCATAGATCGGTGCATTTTGGATCTGTGGAAGACAAGAATCTGGAGAGACTTGTGATAGATATGCAGCTTGCTTTTGCTGAGCAGAAACAAGGCTGGTGTTTAGGCTGACACGGTACTTGACGTTAGGATGCGGCGCAGGCATGTACCAACAATCACATGCTTCCTGCTCATCTTCACCATCTGCGACTGTAAGCCATTCGCATCATGGTACAATACAATCAAAAACATTTTCATTTCTTACTACCCCGCACATTCCTACCTCCAGTAGAAACGCTTGCTATATCTTCAATCTTATCAATAACACGATGTGCCTTCTGGAAAATATCATTCATTCCCGATTCTCTTTGCCCTCTTCGCGCGGCTGTACCTTGAACATACCGGTATGGTAGAACTTGTCCAGCTGAAGTTCTAGCTTTGAAGTCGCTTTGAGGATGGTTATTTCTCCTTTGTTGAACTGCAACGCCGGAGTCCCTACTATCTTGACCCCTTCTTTCACCAATGACAATTTCACTGTGCAGTCATTAGCTCACACAAGAATAATGTAGCCGATCAACTCACCGAGGTCGATCGCCAGGCAATTGAAGCGTCCCCTTGAATATCGGGCTCCTCGTGGCCCCTTGGTGTGCGTTTCTGTTATTGTGTGATGGATGCACTGGGTGTACTGGGTGTGGTGGGCGTGGCGGTTGTGGTGAATATGATGGACGTGCCAGGTTTGGTGGATGTGCTGTAAATGCTCTACACGGATCTGTCTCTGACCGGATGTTGAAACCTGGAAATTGCACAGACTGTCGGTGAGGAACAAAAGATAGTGGTGCAGTATCTGGGCAACGAGGTGCGAATGGAGATGAAGAAGGACCCCCTTCGCCAGGACTTACTTGTGGGTTTGGCCTTTGGTTACCAGTTGGCGACCCGAGCCCTTTCTTCAATATTGAAGGTCTTCGCGGTGAGCGTCTGACGTGTACTGGACGTTCCGCCATGTTGCTTGAGTTTGGTGGAAGGTATGTCGTCGAAGCTGATAAGACTTGAAAGAAAGTTTTCTATCGTTGTTTACTCTTGTGTTATGATTCCCAGAGTCTGTTGATGATGAGTCAATTGAGTTCCTGAGGATCATGCAAGCAAAGCGTCGCTGACTCGAAGCCTTAATGCCAAGTTGATTGCTTGGGGAGTTACAAGGTAACGATATCAGAACCGACGATGAGGAGCTCTCACTCAAGATCACGCATACTTCCCAGGTTCGCCAAGAATTATCATCTTCTAAACTCTACTCTCTCACTTAATGCAATCAGGGGATTTGTGACTGTCCGCGCTTCTCTCATTTGAGCTCACCATTTTCTTCCTCTTCCCAAGTCTTCCAACCAAGATATCCCTCCATTCCTTGAGTATAAAAGGTCTTCCTGTCATACTTCGTCAAAGGTAAGCCCCCAAAGATCCTTCTTACCAGATCAGGGTTACTCGTAAACGGCCTTCCAAAAGCAGCCAAATCAACTCTGCCTAGATGAGATCAGCATCCATCTCACTATCCACAAATTCGAAAGAGATACGTACCTTCATCCAAAGCCTCCCTAGCAATCACAGCATCATACCCACCCGCACCAATGACAGGCGTATTCTTCAAAACCCTCCTAAACGGCCACAAACTCACTTCCAGCCCCTTGAACACCTTGCCTGCATCCACAGGACCAGACTCTTTAGCCAGAGAATTCCTCTCCCCAAGATCATACCTCGGCTCTATCAAATGAACATACGCCAACCCTCTCCTATCCAGCGCTCCAGCCATCTTGCTAAACGTCCCAATCCGGTCACTATCCTCCGTGCCCTTCTGTCTATACCAAGGCGCTAGCCTCACACCAACTTTCTCACACCCTATCTCCTTCCCAATAGCATCAACGGTCTCCAGCAAAAACCGCGTTCGGTTCTCGATACTGCCACCATAGCGATCTGTCCGATCATTGATATTATCATGCAGGAATTGATCGAAAAGATACCCATTCGCGGCATGGATCTCGATACCTTCAAAACCAGCTCGAACAGCGTTCTGAGCAGCGAGGACGAATTGAGAAGTTACGTCTGAGATATCGGACAGAGACATAGCTTGAGACTCGACGTATGGCTCTCCGATACTGTTATCCTGTCCGAAATTCGGATGATTACCTGGTAATGGCTTGGGTGTCGAGGATAATGGGGGAAATCCTCCATTCTGTGAAGGGACTGCGACGCGGCCTGGATGGCTACATCTACATTAATGTCCCCTCTCTGGATTAGGTTTTGGGATCAACTTGCCATAACTGAGCAAAGAATATTCCACCTTTCTTATGGACTGCGGCTGTAACCGGCTTCCAGGCTTCGATCTGTGCTTCGGCGAATATACCAGGAGTGTGCAGGAAACCTTTCCCTCGAGGATGGATCTCAAGGGCTTCAGAGATGAGGAACCCTCCTGGTGCTGCACGTGATGCGTAGTACTCTGCTGTTCGTGGATGAGGAAGGCCCGTATCTGAGGCGCGCATTCTTGTCATTGGAGCGAGGACAATGCGGTGCTTGAGGGAGATGGAAGGGGTGAGGTTGAAAGCATTTTGTAAAGGGTCACGTTTGGATGACATGGTTGAATTGAAGGAGATAAAATGTAGAGACAATGAAGCTAAGAGAACTTGAGAACTACATGTCTCTTATTCTTTTGAAGAGAAGAATGGAGCTGGAGCCGGAATACCGTGTTGCTTACAGATCAATTCTCAACGGCAGCCGTGTCCGTTCGAGTGAAGAAGGCAGCAAATTACAGAGCCAAAAGTCCAAATTACTCATTTGGAGCTTATGTTGTGTCGTAGAGCAGCTCCGCTCTTCACACGGCAATAGACTTGATAGATCGCAAGAGTGGCCTAGTGCTGTTCCTCCTGAGCCGCTAGGATTGCACCGGCGATCTTCTTCGGGAGCAAGCTCTGGCTTGGTCCTCTTATATTTGACTTGGCTTTTCGCCGTTCTTAGTTTACCTTCTCTAGAAGTGGAGCGAGCAAGACTTCGTCAGCCATTTTGGTTTTCGCGTCCTCTTTCAATGATACCAATACCTTCCCAATTCTCAAATCACACAATTACCCAAGATGAACTTTAGACATAGAGAATGCATTGTTAAAACAAAACATCAAGAATGGAATCGCAACAAAGAAACAAATAAAACTTATTTCAAGGCGCCTTAGGCTGATATACACTGAGCCTTCAAGAGGATGCCTTTGTAACCCTCAACTTAAATTCCAAATGGCAGTGATTCACTACAGCACTTGCTGCTAAATTCGCAATTCACAATTCACGGGCAGACGAGAGAGCTATTAGCAAGTTGTTCAATTCGTTCAGCAAATGTGGTATTCCGGTGGATCGTCCATTTAGCTAGCCAGCAAGCCAGCCAACCCAGTAACGCCCCAGGTCCCCTTTATGTAAAGTCACGCCCAAAAATGTACACCCCCAAATACAGTTCAGCACTTCAAGCCCGACTCAATCGGTTCTGCGCTTGCTTGCTCTTCCAGACTTCGTCTTGGTGATGCTATCGTCAGTGGCTTGACGGCTCATTGGCGTCCCGCCAATCGAGCTTGCGCCCTGTGATAGTTGAGGAACCATCTCCAGTCCACCCATCTCCTCTCGTACACTGCTGGTAGCGAGGTTCTGCATCTTGTTCATATAGAGCACATTCTTGACATCGGACGGGGTGATGTAGCTGTACTCCTTGGGAGTAGCGAATGCTTCCAAGAGGTGCTTGTAGGTCTTGGTCTGAGCTGCTTGTTCAAGGAGGTTTTTTGCACCAGGTTCCAAATTCAAGTTCTTGCCAATGCCCTTCTCGTCATTGTATGCTCTAGCTCTGCGAATGAGGTCGATCTCGGCAGCAGCATCTTCTGGAGATAGACCATTGACAGATGCGACGGTATCGGTCCTGCTTGAAAATTGTCGGGTACCCAAGGAATTGATCATAGGAGGTAGCTTAGGGATCTGCTTTGAGAGAGCTTCAAGAGTACCAGGGTATTCAAGATCTGGGAAGGCTTCGAAGCCTAGACCAGTCTGTAAGTGGTTGCCACGAGTGCTGCGAGTTGCATGCGAGTATTGACGCTCCATGCCAACTCCACCTGGAGGAGATTCTGCATCATCGCCTTCCCCTTCGATAGCAGCCGCAGCGGCCTTCTCGTTCTCAGAGCTTGAGTCGGATTTGCCATTCGATGGAGTATCAATATCCTCGCCATTTTGTGTAGGACGATTCATGTAGGAATATGCCGCAAGAGCAGAAGAATTGTAAGTCATCGAAAGTTCTTTCTCCGTGAAGAGCTTCTCGATGCTGTACAGTGGGGTGTCGAATTGAAGCGCATTTGCATGCTGCTTCTCGGCATGCCAGACCGGAGTGCTGGTGCCATTTTCTAGACGTTGGCGAGATGGTGCAGGAGACTCATCGCTATCTTGAGCCTTGCGCTTACGCTTGTGACTCTCTGCAAAGTTGGGGAGCTCATCTGCCTCGCGGCGGTGTCTTGTGGCTCGTTTTCCGTGAACACCACCTGGGCTGGCGGGGTTCGTGAGACTGAACTGACTGGGGTGTAAGAGGTAGGCATTGTCATTATTGATTTCTAATGCTTCCTTGTCCTTCGAAAGTCTCGCCTTCTTGCTTGTAACGCTGTTAATCAAGCGATCGCGCATTGTGCTGGACAGTGCTTTGTATTCGTTGGTTGCGAGTTTCTTCTTGTAAGCATGCTGAGCGGCAATTTCGGTCATCTTGACATCGAAATTTCTCTGTAGAGCAATTAGAACTGTAGTTGAATATCTAAGACTTAGTACGTACCTTGTGTTGGGTCAAAGCACTGTCTCTCTCTTCAATAGCATCATTGACATCTTTCGCAAAATCCGCGTAGATTCTGCCAGCTCGTAAAGGAGTCTTATCACTCAAGCTCTTCATCATCATTCTTTGTACTTCCTTTGTAACCAATGAATCGATTTCCTCAGGCCGATCAGGCAATACATCTTTGCTGTGGGGGTCGGCGTTTGTGATCAGATTAATGTCGACCTGGATTGCTTGCAGTTGATCGCGGTAGTGAATGTCTCGATTCGCAGAGAAGCCAGCGGTCATGTCGTTTAATCGCTCGAGGAGTTGAGTACGTCTCTTGTCTCGCTTCGAGAGTTGTTGTTGTGGTAAGGGTGGTGAAGTGGATTGTAGTCGATCGATGCGATGAGCTGAACCCATCATGGGCGATAGCTGGGGAGAAGCACTCATCCTGCAGAAGAAGCTTTCGAATAGCAGAAACAAGTATTCTTATTATCCTAGATCAGCAAGTATTCAGCGAGTTCCTGTAATCTTTCGTATGCGGTGGAATGGAAGGTGCGCTGTCGTGTTGATGTTGCAAGAGGAGTTTTCGGGGGAAGAAAGAGCTGCAGGTTGGAATGAGTTTGGAAAGCTGTCTTTTGTGCGAAGATGTGAAGTATTGTGCTCGCCAAAAGTCCGTGGCAGTTACATTTAGTATTGTCTCTGGATTGGCGACAATAGAAAAGAATTCTTACTATTGTCAGATTCACTCACCGATGATTCGAACCTGAATGCGCTGCTGCTTGGTGACGATCCTTGCTAGCGGAAGGTGCCGAGCCGGCTAGGCAGAAAGTTTTTCCTTACCGTGCGGGGCGAGGATCATTCGCATGTACAGTACAGTACTAGAGCTAGAAAATATTTGGAACAACTATTCCACGGAATATTTGCGACTTTTATTTCTTCAATTTTTTGCTGGCTGTCTATTCGCTGACTAGGTTAGGTATCATGAACTCTCCTTTTGGCCATTAACGCCTGCAATGCCCATTAAGATTGACTCGCTGAAGGAAATCCTTGAAATGCCCTCGAAAACGCCACATTAGCGACATCTAGTCGCACTGGTTTGCATGGTATCATCAACTTTCCATATGCCACTTATCTCCTCTCCGACACCCTTCTTCCAAATCAAGAGCCATAGACGCCAAAAGAACCACTCGCGCCAGCAGTCTCCCTGAAATTGTCAAACTCGGGTGGAATAGTCCATCCATGAGTATGACAGGCACGCTTGAATGCTTCGATGGCTTCCCCAGTACCATAATCGCGTTGCTTGCCATGATTTTGAGATTCCAATCGAGCAGGCTTTGGGTCAGTGCTCGAGATGGCCATACGAACTTGAAGCAGGACGCTCTCAATGGTAGACACAGAGCTCCAGCCGGTGTTAGTCAGCAGCTCCATGCACATGGCTCCACCAGCTGTGACGTGACCGCCTCCGCCTGCCATAAACGAGAGGAATCTAGGCCGAATAACTCTAACAAACGGTGGGCTGAATGGAAAGTCCTTGCCAAATCGGATCTCAAGCACGACACTCGTGAGCCCGGCAGCCTTCATATCTTTGGCCAGTGGAAGATCCGCATCGAATGAATGTAGCTCAACGATCCACTGGTAAACGTTGCTGATCAATTCCTGGTCGAGGTACCAGCCGAGTTCGTGCAATGGGATCTTATTTTGGATCGCCAAGACCTCTTGTAAAGCTCTGTTGAGACTCTTTGTGGCCGAAGGTGTGGCATAAGCAGGAGGTTCCAACATCGGCAGGGTTGACTGATCTAGAGAGCCAGGAACAAAGTCTGTCAATGGCTTCGCATCTGCTTTCGGGGTCGACAAGCTGATTAAAACGTCAGTGGTTATATGCAATGATGTTTCGGCTTGAGCACTTACACAGTGCTAGCTTTTCCTTTGCCCTTGATATGTTCATCTTCATCCTCAGTCATGAGAAATTGGATGTCATCTATCTCCTCTTCGCTGACAGCCCAATCTTGGAGATCAGTTGTAGTGGTTGACATGCTATTCTTATGGCGCTTATTTGTGGGAGAAGCAGCTTTTGCATCATGACGAAATGTCCTCGAGATTGTGGCAGCACATTTCGGGACGCCAATAGGCTTACTGAGTGTTGATTTGGCTGTATATTTTGGGTCCTGCGCAACTTCTTGATGTGGATTGGGTTCACTGTGAATGTGTTAGGTGAGAAACGAATAAAGACAGAAAATGGTAGTTACCGGCTGACGGTAGATGAACTGGCACCAGTATTATAGGATCCATCACTTGTTGCCTGCGATAGCACAAATAGGTATCTGCATTGGATCCAGTCGACGAACTGGACGACAAGATACGGGTTCGAACTCGAGAATTTGGTAGGGCAGTTGACAATCTCATTCAAGCTCATTGCTGACGAGATCTTCAACTCGGAACCATGCCAGATTGTCTATACGTTGTTAGTCTCTGTACATACAAGTTAAAGTTTCACTTACGCCACCTTGTTGTGCGTACCCAGTGGATGTCGCCTGGTCCATAGCATGATACACTCCTGCACCAAAGGCTCTTCCATGAAGGACCTCTTTGAAGTCGAGCCCTGATCGAATGATGCTATGCCAGTTTTGCAATGGACTTCCGTGCCAAGCCCAGATCGTTGGCCAGGTGGAGCTGAGCTCTGCCTGGCTTTGCTGAGCTTTCAAGGCATTATAGAATCTCTGTTCCTTATCGGGAGAACCTTGCGCGAAGCGGAATTGAACCCAATTGTCGGATATGTTAGAGACTCTCTGATCCAGTCTAAGCTTAGCCACAGCTGCATCGCTATCCTCCTGACCCGGACATTTGTCGACTTGGACAATGCATGAACGATTAGAGGCAATGACCCAGCGCAGGAGTCCCAGTGCAGCTGGAGAGATCCGTTCTTTCCAAGCTTTCAGACTTGGCTCAGAATAGCGGCTTTGTTGAACGAGGTAGGCTCGCATATCCTTGACACTTGGTAGAGTTTGCAACAGCGTGACGATAGTCTCTGCCTTACTTGGATCTGTCATATCGTCGAAGTTTTGGTTATAGGGGGCTATTTGCGCAGGCACAACAGCGGTGGGTGGCGGTGTGGTAGCTGGTGTGGCAAGATTTACTGTAGGATCTCTCGACGGAAGTCCGTTGCTCAAATTTCCAGTCTGGCTCACTGCCGCAGATAATCTAATCGTAGGGAACAATGAGACATCTTCGATTCGGTAGTGCTCGGCATTTCGACCTATGCCACATCAGCGTCTCAAGTCTTGCAAAACATCAGAGGATATTTGAACTTACCAACAAGATTTACAACGAGCCAATCGCCAACACGAAGTGTTGGAGATTGACCTGCTTCGAAGAGCAGCTCTTGTCGACCGGTGTCAAACAGGACATCAAGGACGAGACCGCCAAGATCAGCTGAAGCTACAGGGACTGCAGCAGTTGAGGATTGCGGGATTTGACGCATGCCATAACTCGCATATGCTTGTGTGATACGATTGACCACTGGAGGGACCATAAGGCTCATGCCAGTTGGATATTCTCTCAATCTTTGACTCTAAAGATATCATTAATTCTGAAATACACACCAAGAAAGCAGAAGAATGAACTTACAAAAGCACTCGTATAACAGAAGCTGACCAGTAGATCAACCACGTACGGCTGGGTCAGAATCTCGTGCTCAACGCTTGGACCGAACCCTAGAGACATGTATTGATACAAGCATAGAGGCTTGCTACAGACTATTACAGCGGTTAGAGACGGATTAAATTAAAGAGGCTCGAAAACTTGCCGTAAGGTTTCAATGCCTCAAACTCTTCTTCAATCTTGTCGTGGCACACAAGACAGAACTCGGTACAGCGAGTCAGATATCTCATGCAGAATTGGGCTGCTAGCAAAGGTACCGAAAGATGAGAGGATTTTTGATCGCTTAAATGATCTGCAGTTACAACACCTGGAAGTGTGCTATCCTGTTTCGTGGTCTCTTGATAGTAGATATCGGGGAGGTCATTGCTTTGTTGATCAAGTCTGCCTTGCTTGTCATTGAAATATCGTTTGGCTCCATCCCAGCCGAGTCCTACTAAGCTCCGAATCTTGAGCAGAGATATGAATTGACCGTTGACGAAGTCATTGAGCGAACTGCTGATGAACATATTGGAGAACCCGGCAACATTATTACTGCTCGGTTCGCCGTCTCCGCTAGCTTGTTCTGAAGTCGATACACCCGCGTTTCTGGTAATGTCTGTGAAGGCTGCAAGTGCTTCGACCAAGCTTGGCTTGTACTGCTTGCTAACTCCGATGCGAAACGAGATGTCCAGGTTCTTAGCAGCCTCCAAGATGACAGAGTCAAAGGGCTTGTAGCCGCTCATGTATCGAATAATCAGCACGATGTATTGGTGCGGTTCTAGATCCCAAGCCTGAAGAGCCTCCTCTGAAAGTCCAAGCTTTGCGATGCGAATAGACAAGCTCAACATGCTGTTAACAGAATCGGCCTTCATACCACTCAAGATCCCGATGCTGAAACCTGCAAACTTGGCAGACCGGAGATCTTGTCGAATACGGCTGTTCATCTTTGCCGCCGCCTCAGGAGCCAGGCTGATCGTTGCATTTGACGCACCGTTGCCCGGAACATGACCACCCTCGATGCCAAAGTGATCGGACTCATAGCCGTAGTCGGTATCAGAAGCATCAGTACCGTCACCAGATTGTTGCACATCAAGCATTTCGACATCATCATCTATGCTGACCGGGTCATTGCGAGCGCCAGTGGCCAGGGCTCGAGAAAGTCTTCTTGATATGGTATTGACCAAATCTGGAACAAGAAGGCCAGTGGAACCTGCTGTAATGTCCTGGATGGTATCCGTGGCTGCTTGAGACACACCTGGGGTGTCCGTCCAGAGCATGAAAGAGCTTTCGGTGGGGTAAGAAGCAACATCTGGGGAAGTCAGTAAATGCAGGATATATTGTATCTACGAGAATGTGAAGTCTCTGGGGGTATCCATCATGCATCTCTGTTGTTTTGATGATTTATAGAGCTGGGCGCAACTCGTAAGGAATCAGAGGCGCAGACATACCTGGGGTTACCATAACGGTAATCTCGATGGGTAGCCCAGAGGCTGGTGTGAAGAGCACAATAACGTCATTGTCGTCGGCGCCTCTTGTGACTGATGTAATACCTGGGATACTTTGCGCCGCAGCGGCTTGTATATCTGCCACAAAGGCCTTGCGAGGCATATTTGCGTAGACTGCTGTACTTTGCGGCGAGAAGCGGACAAGGCTGAGAGATATCAAATCACTCGATTGTGTTGCTTTCTTGCGTGAACATAGGGTTGAAGATCGGGGAGAAAGTTTGCAAGTGGGAAACTATCTTGTGAATTATTGGGACCGGTCCCTTCCCTCTATTCGCCGTAGCTCGAAGGTGGTAGAGTGAATGGATGCGGGTAGGACGTCCGAGCATGGAAATAGTGCGCAACAAGAATGATTTATCTACCTTTCGATACTATTCATTGTGTAGAGGTAGCAGGAAGTGTCCGATGTTGAGAAGGAGGTAGAAGGCATTAACAAAGGGCTGTGCTGTGGGAGTTAAATAGTCGACAGCCTCGTTCCAGGCAGCTATAGCTCCAAACCGCCGGCCAATAAACGCGTGACCTAGCCTAAATTGACCAGTCGCGTTGTAATCGACTCACCAGACTGTGAGCTTCACTTCACATCCAATCTGGCTCCGAAGGGAGACTGTGGACATTTCACCACGACTGCATTACAGGAGTCTTTGAGCAAGAGTAGAGACCAACGACGTCGACGTTCCAGGTGTGAAAAGACCCCACGATCATCGCCCTATCGCCCTGCCATGGCACTTTGAATCCCTGTAAGTTTGGCGGCACGAAGCGAGCTTCCCCACCAACTCCGGTGCGTTCTAGAATAGCATTCAAACTTAAATCACCTTTCCTTCTGCTCGACGTCTGCCGTCATGGCTTGGGACTCGAAATCCGCTCGAAGGCGCCAGAACAGCAATGCTACAGTCAGAGCCGCGCAGTCGCAACCTCCCACGGCTCCCAGCATCATCATTGAGCCCAAATTAGCACACGTTACAGATCCCGCTCTCCAGCCATTCTTGAACCCCTCATTCGATCCCGCAGATTATCTCAATGCCACTTTACCTTCATTACAAGGCTCGAACGCATCTCATTCCACAAAGGGGAACGTGCCACTTGCAGAACTCTCTACACAGACGCAAACCCTTCTCTCCTATCTGAGCGCACACACAACAAGACTGACAACGACCTTGACCCAGCTCACCGACGAGATCCTTAGGAGCGGCAGCCGATTAGCATATGAGGTCGAAGTTCTGCGGGGAGAGACTCTGGGGTTATCTGAGACTCTGACGGAAGGACTACAAGAACATGCTGTCAAATTTGTGCCCGGTGGCTTGGACCAAGATCTGGCACGGAAGCAATCGCGAGCTACGGAAACAAATGGACACAGGAGACGATCATCCACAATAACAGTACCTAAGACTCCAATACGAGAAGAAGCCCCTGCTGTCGCTGATCCTCCCTATATTCAGCAATTACGAACTCTGACCTTAGTACGCTCCCGCTTGGAAACGGTAATAAAGACATTTGGCGATGCGATGGCATGGACATTCCCTCCTTCAGAAGTCTCCGTGACCTCTTCATTTCTGTCAGTCTCCGCCCCAGAGCCCGGATCGGACGTGGCCAGCACGGAAGAGAAAGGACAACAAGTGTCAAAGAAGCTACGGGATGAAATAGCAGACCTTTTGATAGGAGGAGATCCGATTGAAGGCATTGAGGCTGCAGCAAAACGGGTAGAAGAGCTCAAGGAACTGGCCGCAGTCTGGAAAGGTACAGCTGAGGAGAAAGCAAGAACAAAATTCGTGGATACCCTGGCGAAGATGGTGGAGGACAGGCATAGAGATCTATTGAGAGAAGCGGAGCAGGATTCACGTCTTCGGCAGCGAGTAGAAACATTACATGAAGAAGTCGAAGTTGCTCCGGAAGAGAGTAAACCTCTTGGATATGGATTTATAAGCCAATTGCAAAAGCTTCGAGGAGCTTGATACTGTAATCTGATATCTGCTCGAAATAATAATGATACCCACTATTGGACCCTTGTTCGTCATCCCTGCACCGTGGCCGTTGGCGCAATTTGACTTCCCGACAGCACCAACGACAGAGTAACATCATCTAACATGATGTGTGATAATCTTCCACTATCTACTGAGTCTTGGTAGCAGAAGTATCTATACCAGACCAACGATGAAAGACGCTCGAGATGCATCTCACTGGGTTTCTCGTTCTAGTCAATGGGTGGTTTCGTCATTGGGGAAAAATGGTACTAGATACCCAAAGTCACATCACATTCCTCTGAAATCAGCATCCCTTGCCAAGACGACAACTTCCACAGTCATATCTTATCTGTCTCTATAATTCTTGTCTCTCGTTGATTACAGCTGTGACCTTTCATTCGTGCAGCTTCCCATTTCGGTGCTCGAGCGTTCACGGAAACGGACATTTTGACTGGTTACGACGTCACTGCAATCCACGACCTTCATCATGTACGGCGGTCTTCCCGGTGGAGGAAGTCCCAAACGTGGGAGAAAATCCTCGGGTCGGGTCGTTGCTCACCTGTATAACCAAGTGCGAAGACCGAGTAGGTTTCGTGGTCGGCTGCTTTTTACAATATTCGGAATAACTGGCATTTTGTGTTTGATCTACGGAAGGAAACATGCAGTGAGTTCTTCCCTATTCGCCCACACATCTACTAAGGGGAATTCTAGGTCGACCTTTCACGCACTGCATCTTCCCTCAAGGACTATATTCCCGACAGTATCACAGATGTCATCGCACAGTATGGAGACTTTGAAGAGCAGAGATGGGATGATGGTGTGGACCCGGAGAATGCTACTTCAAGGATCATCAAGAAGCCAAAATTTCATCTCCTAATACCTGCCAATAAGCCGACAGAGAACCTATGCAAAACATTGTTATCTGCAGCGATTTTAAATTATCCGCCTCCAACTCTAATCAGCTATGGTAACAAGGGACAGGACACCAGACCCGGAGCAGATGTTGTCAAGAATATATTTGCATTCTTACATGGCAAAGAAGTGCATGAAGATGATTTTATACTCGTGGTGGAAGAAGGTAGTATCCCATCAACCAATGAAATCCATTTATTGATGATGGTCTAGATGCATGGTTCCAGCTTCCCGCAGAAGTCACAATCAACCGATTCTTCCATGGCCTCAAAGACTCGAATTCCAAATTACTCGACAAGTATGGCGGACTCGATCATAATGAGAATGCTACCAGATCCTCGACTCAGCACCAAAAATATACCATGAAAGTTTTGTTTGGTTCTGGAAAACAATGCTCCAACACAGCGAGTGACCCAGCCTGCTACTCCGTTCCTGAATCTCCACTTCCCAAGGACATATATGGCGACCAGACCGATCGGCATCCAGAGGGCAAATACAATCGTCCTAGGTATATGAGCTCCGCCATGGTCATGGGACGAGTCGCAGATCTCCGTCCAATCTACAAGGAAGCCACCGAAATGCTTGAATTTAATGACATAGGCAAGAAAGGAAGTCAATACGTTTTCTCCGAAATACTAGGTATCCAAGAGTATGCAAGGACTCTCTCGTTGGCATCTGCCAGAAATGGCCCCTCGAAATGGCGTTCCTGGTTTTCAGCTGTGCTATCGAAATCTTCAGACCCTTCAGTCAATCCGCCTAACATCACACTAAAGGCAGATAAGAACTATGAATTTGGAATTGGGCTTGATTACTTCAGTTCTGTTTTTCAGGTCATGAACAATAGCGCAGAAGACGTCCGGTTCGTGAGGTTCAACCATCCATCTGTCATTGCTTCTCCTTCACGAATCTCTGCAAAAGCATTCAAAAATCCTATTCGCATCCCTTCAGATCTCGCTCTCGCACCACCACCTTTCTTTCAGAACCAGATGTCCAGCGCAATTCCAGATCCTCCGATCACAGAACTTGACAATATGCATGATGACACTGCTTTATGGACAGACATCGAACTTTCTACCAATGTCATCGTCCCAGGCTCGTCTGTACCTGCATCCCTCAATTTCCATGGTAGCGAGTACTTGCTTGATGGCGAGATGTGGGAGAAGATGTGGTTTCATCCGAATGCTAGAGCTCTCATGCGCCAATATATTCGAAGTCCAGATGGGCCTATTGCAGCTTCTGCCGCTGCCAAAGGTGGTGATCAGTGGTGGGATCTCAGAGGCGGAAAGGGAGGCGTTTGGACAGACAGAGGCGAGTGGTTAGAGTGGAATGAGGTGTGTGGTGCCTTCGATGAAAAAGTCTTTGGAGATGATAAGGGCGAATTCATGAGAGAAAAGGAGGAGGTTGGGGGACAGAAAGTCGTGTACAAGTTTGGACAAGTTGTCCAAGGCAAGCTGCCAAAACCAAAGCCGTCCAACTTGCCCAACCCCAACCCATCCAACATGAATGCCCACAAGGGTCTTCTGGGGGAGGCGATGAAAGTCGGTGGAGCAAAACCTGGAAGTGGTATAAATTTCGAGGAGCCGAATATCACACCTCCAGATCCGGAATCACACAAGACTCTGCTTGGTGAAGCTGCGAAAGCGGCTGATGGGGGGTTCCCTGGAACTGGAGCACCGCCCGCCAATGCGCACTTCGAGCAAGATGCAATGAACCCCCCAAAAGGCTTGACAGGAGAGGTAGTGCAAGCAGGTGGAGGCATCACCACCGGACAACCCGCCCATATCACTCAAGAGACGCTCGATGAACTGAAAGCCAAGCAAGACCACCTAACCGGCTTCACCGTAGGTACCGGCCCACCTCCCAGTCAAGAGAAAGTCCCAACACCGATGCAAGACCAAGGCACGGTTCTGGATAGCCAAGGCATGTCAGTGAGTGCCGAGCAAGGAGCACCTATGGCTATCGGAGGCGGCATGCAAGTCTCTGGAACGATGAATCTTGAAAAGGTGAAAGCAGCTCATGAGCAGATGTTCCAGCTCAACAAAGGTCCTACGATCGAAAAGCCAGAGGGTCACGGAAACCCCTTCCAGCTTGATAAAGGCCCCGCGAACGAGAAATCAGAAGATGAGAAGAAAGCAGAGGAGATTATCAAGGCTACGGAAGAGAATAATGGGGATGGAAGTGAGGGACAACAGAGGATGGATGATGTAGTGGAGAGGATAGATTAAAAGTTTGCTGTGTGAGTATTGCTGATGTTTGGGTCATCTTAGGTTGAAAGTAAATCTTTTGCGGGCTGATGAGAACGTCAAGTCTCTTCTTGTTTGGCTGTGTTCAAGGATGAGGTAAGTTTTGAGGATTTCTGGACACACGAGGACGCTTTGGAATTGCGGCGTTGCAAGTGCAAACAGACATCAGGACAATTTCCAATGCTCACTTCTCCAGAAGAGCCATTCCGAATGTCTCGATTTATCACAGAGAATTAGACGATGCTTGTTTGTTTTCCTGAGTGCTGAGTTATTCATGTATATTTCAGAGAGGTCTAGTCATGGTGCTGTCTCCGAATAATCGACGAGGCTGCGGGTCGCATCCTCTTTCCTTTGCCAACATGGTTATTTGAATGACGTCCTCCCCCTCTCTCCTTTTCATATTTCCCAAATTCCACCTATACAAATTCAGCATACGTACAACACATCCTTCTTACAGCCTCATATCCTTGTTCCACCCCATCGAGAGCACGAGTCCTTTTTGGAGGGCGAGACAGCCTGCATGAGAGCCTCGAGCCAGATGCGCGGGAGTGGACTCGCTTGCATGCAAGGCGAGGGAGGTGCAGAAAAGGGCGCTTTGTGGAGGGCTGAAGAGGAGGTGTGGGTCGGAGGGCGGGAATCGAGGCTTGGCTGTGGTTATATGATCGCATCCTGCAACTATTTTTCCAATCTGCAAACAAAAATCCGACAGACGTTTTCTCGTCTCTCTCCTCCTTCGCACGACCATTACGCCCTTACTCAACCACCACAACTCTCTTCTCAAACCATCACAACTCTCCTCTTACTCGTCGACCCCGTCGTATACGTCGATAAAGATCAAGCATCTTCTCCACCGTTGGAAAAGGCCACATTTCATTTCTGTTCTTTGGACCACCAGTGGAGAACCTTGGAATAAGGGACTACGGGAATTCCAGTGGAGAAAGGCCACATTTCATTTCTATTCTTTGGACCATCAGTGGAGAACCTTGGATAGAGACTACGGGAATTCCAGTGGAGAGCCTCTGGATAAGAGACAGCGGAAATTCCAATCCAGGGAGATCCGGCTCCACTACATGGCATCAGCACATCCTAGCATAGTTTCTATGCTCAAGATAATGGACAAGCGAGAATGCATGCATGCCATGCTGAACTTTTGTCCTGAGGATGACCTCTTCTCCAATATTACCGAGAGGGGTAGGTACGTCAGCAATGATGCTCCTGTCCATCAGGCATTTCTCCAGATCTTGGATATCCCTCCCACTTGGGACAGTTGTCCTGAGGGTGATCTCTTCTCCAATATTACCGAGAGGGGTCAGTACGTGAGTAATGATGCTCCTGCCCGTCAAGGTTTCCGGGAGATCTTGGATGCTCCCACCCTGGAACAATGCCATTGGGGAACATGCCACAAAGAGCTACCGTAGGTTAATTCTTAGGTCCGATTATACTGTAAGTAATCCTGGGGCCAGTCTTTTGCTGTTTTAGCGAACATGTTCTTTGCGATTTTGGCCCAATTCGCGATACCTCGCTCAATTGCGAGGCATTCAAGCACAGCTTGGTGCTTGGTCCCGATTTGGCTAACCCTGCTACATCCTAGTTCACACGAATGTTGATGTGGCCGACTGTTTTGGAGCAGGAAACAAAGGCCATCCCAAGCGCCTCAAGATACAACCTCCCATCTCATCAGAAATGAGCTGTTTGAGTCTGATATCTCTCTGACCGCCACCTTCACCGGAAATACAGAGCTTTATGGATCTGGGTTAGTCTTATACAGATAAGCTTAAGCACACAACTGACCGAGTACTTAGAGTGCCGACTTTGCCCTTCGATTTCAATCAGGCTGTTTTCGACCCGCTGTTCTGGGATCCTAACACTTTTGTTTTCGATACTCACTCGGCCAATGACATGTCGACTCCCATCCCTCTCTATTTCGCAAACGATGTACTTCAGTCACCACAATGGTAACTTGCAGTTTCGTCACTCTCTCCACTACATCCACTAACAAATGTCTCAAGCATCGACTCCCCTTTCAACAATGGAGAGCAAGTGTATGACTCAGCCCATCCCCCAACGAATCAACCGTAAGATATCTCCAACCCACATTCAAATACCTTTTACTGACATACTCGAACCAGGCAGTCCCAACGATTTCACTGCGACGCGGATGGCTGCACCAGGCATTACAAGCGAAAGCACGAGCTGAAGCGCCACCAGAAAGATCATGCTGAGACCAAAGCCTATCAATGCCGCGTCCCATTCTGCAACAGGTCTGGAGAGAATGGATTTGCTAGGAGTGATCATCTAAGGCAGCATATGAGGAAGGTCCATGGGATGAAGTTGAGAAGGAATTAGGGAGCAAGAGTTTTTTGGTCTTTGGAAGAAAAGAGTCTTGAGACATGTGCGAGGCTTTACAACATGAGAGTAGAATGAGGGTGATAGGAGGATGAGAGCGAAGGGATGGCTAACGATTTGACGGATGAAGGGATACATGGAAAAAGGCAAGGTCGAGGCGATGTCTTTCATTCGTGCTTATTGTTATACGGTGTTGTGCTTCACTTCATGATTCACGGCTTCTTTGGATTTTGTATTTTGACCGGGTCTCCTTACTATTTCGTACTACGGATACAGCTTCTTGAATCTTAAATCCTACACATATCAGGCTTTATACTCGTACAATGGTGATTCTGACGGCGGAGCAAAACATCTGATGATTGCGATTCTGTTTACGCGAGCTTGATGATGGCAATGTGCTTTAGCTGGATACAAGAGATGTGGTAACAGTTCACCTCGTGAGGCATAGTATTCTTGGACGACCTTCGTCATCCACACTCGCGATATCGCTCCCCAAGCTACGTAGTCTCCTCAGCCTCGCCTTCGCTAACGGTGGTCTATAAAGTTAAATAATCAAATGTTCTTCCGCCAATGCGGCTGGCACACGACGTACGTATAATTTCCACTTTGCTATCCTAACTAACATAATCTTAAGTAGTAGTTTAACAACCAGAAATGAAATAAAAATAAAATAAAAAATAGGGAGAGTCGACTAGGGTGTTTTCATACGTGCCATCTTCACCATGGTAGCAAGTCCTATTTGGCAATCCTTTCTCCTTACCGGCGGTGCAGGCATTCGACAATCGACTCGTATACGGAAACCTATTAGATTAGGTTTATATCGACCACCTCACATTTCAAAGTGGGCTGGGAGAGAATTTTGCTACTTTTGTTGTTGATATAAATTTTTTTTGGGGGTTTTTTTTGACGATGGGCAGCACGGAAGCGAGGACGAGGACACTTATCGCGATGGGAATACGTAGCAATGGTTTTCTTTGTTGTTTACTTTTATGTTTACTTGTACTTGAGACTCGGATTCTTATGACAGATTTCGTACTTCTGAGGCAAATATATCACGGCTTCATCGTCGCGCGACGTTTGCTACGATCCTGTCTCTTTGTTCGATGCCTCTTTGTGCTTGTAGTTGGGGATCACGTGGGCAGCTAAGCCCTATTAGGCTTAACCGGGCTGATGTTAGTCACGTGCCAACTATAGCTAGTCCTAAAGGAGATAAGAGAGGAAGCTCGGACCGCTGCTCTCGAATATATCTTAGCAGCTCGTCCTTCGACCTTCTTCCTCTCTTGTCTTTCTTTCCACCTACGACGCGTAGCTCTAGGTTTAATGAATCCTCTTCCTCTTGCACCTTCTTCAGAGTTAGCCGTGACAACGTTGGTCGCTAAGCAAAACTTCTCGGCAAATAAGGGGGCAAGACCCACTTTCAAGATTTTGAATCTGCACAGGTATTATATTACTGATTTCCCAAAGTGAGCAGAAGTTCGTTCCAATCTACGCTCGTTAGTCTCAACCCAAACGCTCGGCAGGAATGAATCTACATATGTAGGTAGGTGGGTATTCTGGTGTAAGTCACGTGTACTGTACAATCTGCCCTTGTTCGATGGTTTCGACGTTGAATGCCCGGTAAATTGAGTTCGAATGAGTGTTTTGAGGTTATGATACTTACGAGGCTCAAAAGGTGGCATTGCCGTACAGTTGAGGTTGAGGCTTACTTAAATCTGCTGCAAGTCCGTAGCACCTTTTAACGTTGACGAAACGTAAATCTCAAAGTTAAGTAAGCGAAATGTAGCTGTGCTAACGAGTCTATAGATCCTAAAAAAACGTGTGAGATTTCACTCTCCGTGGCAGAATAAGTCCCGAAAAGCAGACGGCCCTCCGCTGCATTACCGCAGGCAGTGATTGGGTCGAAGAGCAGAATTTTCCCCTCGTCCATCAAATTATCTTTGGCATCTTCCAAAGCTCTAGAGATTGAACTTATGGAAAACCCACACGCAGTCTACCAAAAAGAAGTCCAAGGTCGGACAGTGCTGAATTGGGCAGCAGCTGGAGGCGAAGAAGAACATATCCGGCTTGTACTCTCTTACGGCGCGGATCTGGATTCGATGGATATCACTGCACCAAGAGGCAGATAGCTGCAGTGCTGAATGTATGCGCCTCGTGCTAGAAGCCGATGGCAATCCCAACCCAGTTATGCCATCCAGTATCCTTCGCAGTACGCCGCTGTTTGCAGCCGTCAGAAATTGGAAAGATACACTGATCGTCAAGCATTTCTCTAATCCGATGCTGACCCTAATGGCTGTGGCCCGGAGGGAATCACACCGCTACACGACGTGGCTCGTTCGCTGGGTCCTCATCTAGCTTTTTTGCTGCTTGAATATAGAGCCGACCTGAGTGCCACAACTCGGGATGGCAAAACACCCATAACCATGGCCATCATCTATAACAATCATGAGATCTTGAAGCTGTTACACGCCGATCTAGAAACCATCAGGATCCTCTCCGCAACGCCCTACCTCAACTGCCACCGCAGCACGACGAGCGCCGATAGAGTGGTATCCGCACGCAAAACGCTGCAGCAGCGTTCTGGCACTAAGAGCGAAATCCTAGCAGAAGCATTTGAAGAGCTGATCGCCATTATCGAAGCAGAGCCCTCGATCGGCGCATCGGAAGAGGACCTCATGGAGTCTGGATTCTTCTCCTGTAGATCGACGTGGAATATGAAACAGGGCAGTGGGGATTTGATGGAGAAGGATTTTGACTCGGATCTGGATACCGTGGATTAGGAGAGGTGGGAGGATGCGAAGGAGACTTTTGAGGCGCTTGAGGCTCATGTTAATACTTTGACCTTGTTGGCTTGATGAAGGATAGGTTATGTAAATACACTTTGGCGTTTATTGGACTATGCAAAACCACTCGGGAAGTGTGTTTAGGTGGAAACAAAGAGCACATTCTGAATGAAACCAAGCGTCCTTTTCCCCATTCATGAGAACGTTCAACGTGTGTATATATTCTCGAAACCTAGGGTCCTATCCCTCGGCGTCATAAGCACGCCAGCTCCCAAACTCACTGAAAGGCCGGTCCCAACCAGTGAACCAAATCCCATTGCGTCTGGTGAGCCTATTTTGTGCGAAAATGGTGTTCAACCTGATGATGTATCGCAAGACATGAGTTTCGAAATACTTAAAAAGTTCAATACTCGGAACAAGAATCCATCCTCGTCAATCACCTCGCCCCCCATCACGACATTCCCCGCAAATTGACACGGTGCCTTGGCAAAGTAGGTTTAGTCAACTACATAAGCATCGAACAGCATAATGTGGATCTCTAATAAGGAACGAGAAGAGATATATGATGATTGAATGCAAGATTAGACGATGCTTGACGTTTAATGCGACCTTAGCCTAGGTAGGTCATGTATGTGCTAAGGAATCAGTTGCCAGTCTTAAGCAGCTGAGGATAGACTAAACAATGACAGGTAGTCTAATAAATGAAGGCGGGTGTGGAGCAGGTGCTAGTTAGCGAACGGACTATTCCTGAATAGTCTAAGTGAAGGTGTTAATGGTGACTTCACCTACGATTTTCAGTCTGTGGCGAACATCCTCGGTCTGAGATAAGTGGATGATTAATATATTCTAGAGCAAAATGTTTGGTTTCATCATCCAATTGGGAGAATGTCATCACACGAGCAAGCAGAGAAATACGTATTAATCAAATAACTGGTATCATTGAATACTCGTAATCATCGAACCTAAGCTGCGTAAAGACCGGGGTATCCTGCCAAGAACCATATCGAAACCCACTGAAAATACCACATGCAATTACCCCTCCTTCCTTCGTTCATCCTCCACCTCCATCCCCTTGTCGTCATTAAGCGAAGTAAGCAAAGGCAGGATATAAAAGTACAATGATTTTATTTTTCGTTGCTGGGTGGGGGCCGAATAAAAGCGATTAGGAGAAAGTCGTACTTGTGTGACAAAGTAGAGGACTAAGTTATGTAGACCAGGCTACATCGGACACCTAAGTATCAGCGTCTGTCTTCCTTAGATATTCTCGACGACGTGGGCATTGATAGCTCTCTGGAATCCAGAATCCTGACCTCCAAAATCTCCGTGATTGTTATCATACTTCTGCGCAGCAGAAAGTCCGTTATGCTCAGAGCCTTCTCCGAAGGAGCCCGCTAGATTCATTTGAGCTCCAGCTGTTGAGGCACTGGGCAAGAAGATGACCTTGGAGTTGGCGGTCTTGGCCATGGCTTGCATGGCTTCGAGGTATCTGATCTGCATGGCTGGTGCACTGGACAGGATGTCGGCAGCTTGTCGCATGAGCTTGGCGGATTCGACTTCGGCGCGAGCAGCAATGACCTTGGACTCTCCGATACGCTTGGATTGTGCGGCCATGGAGAGGGAGTCTTGGAGCTCGTTACTGAAGATGATATCCTTGATCAACATGCTCTCGACTTGGACACCCCATCCTGATGCAACATCCTCGATGATCTCTCCAATCGATTGTGCGATTTCCTCGCGACGTTCAATGACGTCTTGAAGAACACGAGCACCCACTACATGACGGAGTGTGGTTTGTGTGCGCTCGACAAGGGCTTGGCGGACGTTGGAGATACCGAAAGCAGCCTTGTGTGGAGATGTGATGTGGTAGTAAATGACCGATGTCAAATGTAATGTGACGTTGTCCTTGGTCATGCAAACTTGCTTAGGCACCTCTGTAGAAAATAATTAGCTATGTCCATAGATGTGGGGAAAGCGGGGCGGAGTGGAGTGGGAAGCTGGTAATGGCAGCGAGCAGAACAACCCGTCTGCCAGAACAGTCTGCAGTCTTGGGAAGATGAATTACTTACCAACAATCTGGATCTTAACGTCGACTTGAATAAGACGTTCGCTGAGAGGGTTGATTCTGACCAAGCCAGGGTCAACGGCGCGGTAGAAACGACCGAACTTCGTAACCAAACCGACGTTACCCTGCGAGACAGGTTTGTAGGGGTTAGGACAGATGACACAGCAGGGGATTGCACCCATCGTTCCAAGACATGAACCCAGAGTATCAACTGCACGCAGGTTAGTTGGGGCTCGTGTGCGCAGAGCAGTGGGTGGAATGCTACTTACTCATGCTTCCATACCAGCCGTGTGCGCCAGTGTCGCTTTCGCCGAGCATCTGCGCATAGCTGGGCTGCAAGTCTTCTCTCTTTGGAGGTTGGACATTGACGAGAGGGTTGTCGGCGCGGCCAGGAACACGATAGCCACCACCGCCGTTGAGGGAGGTGCTAGGTTGACCATTCTTGTGAAGGTCATCCTTGGCAACGCTGCCGGTATCCAAGCTGGTAGACATTGTGAAAGATATGGGGAAGGATTCGCGATGGAGATGAATTGAGTGCGCGGTGGGTGGGACGTATTATTATGTAGAGAGGGAGAAAGGTGGTGTGTTGTTGTGCAAGGGAAGCAGCTGATTATGTAGGTAGGTAGGTGTGGTGGGAAGAGCTGCCTCGCGCTAAGGTATAGTAGCGTCGACTGGGGTTGGCTGTGATTCAATTTGCGGGGAACGATAGCGACGAGAGATGGACCAAGCCAAGTGAATTGAGATTGAGTAAGAATTACTTGGCGAACGTCAAGAGGCCGACCGAGGAGTGAACAGATGAGAAGGAACTCGTTCTGTGTTCGATGTGTCCAAGCGCACGCGGAGAGTGATTGATTGATGGATGTTTTATGATCAGATGTGTGCGATGAAACGAATTATGTATGACGCTGAGACGTGCTCTTCCTTTATATCCCACCCCCCTTGCGATGGCGATGGCTCTTATCTGCAAGGGAGAGAGAGCTTCCTTCTCCAACGGGACAGGTCGAAGAGCAAGGCCGAATCATGACATTGACATTGTTTTTCCCTCATAGCTCTATCTCCAAGAGTATGCGCCGTTCACTTTCTGCGCGCGATTTGAGCTTCTCCCTGTCAGATGCACGATGCTGCGCCTACTTGAGAGCAAACGGTACGAAGTAACGCCTTCCCCTTGTCGACCCTTGCCCGCTCCCTCATCCATCGCATCCACAAAAGCTTAGCTATCCACTAGAGCTGAGTAGAGTTCATCGAGGTGCATTCGAGTATCTCGCGTGGCCCAAGCTATCCCTGCGACCTCCCCCATTGTGGTGGAATCGTCGTTGATCATCCCAGAACGACATCATTTCGAACATCATTCCACAGCTCTTTTACGTTGATAGACCCGGCCACGGAGGTACACTGCCGCAATACCAATATCACCATCCCCATTCTCACCTGGCGACGTGGTAACGAAGGCGCGTACTGAGCGAAAAAGGACACTCTTCACCCTGCCTGCACTGGTTCGAAAAAGTACTGTAATGCCTCACACACCTCCTCATCCTCCCCATCCTCCTCTCGGGCGACCTGTCCCACGCCACCGATTCGACAATCCAGACGTCAAACAACCCACTGCTCGGGCTGTCTCCTGCCCGTGCTTAGTCGAGACGAACTCCAGCAAACAAAATGATCTGCTGACCGTGCCGACATAGCCATGACCTTCTAATGTCCTTCTGGAAGCCTGCCTGAAGCGATGGATGCTTGGCATCCGTACCCTGCGCTTCATTTGTCGTGGCGACAACATACCTCAGTGTGTCCGACGAGCCTCAATCATTCTGCCTTCGTCTGATGAGTCCAAATCTCTGACACGAGCAAAAGCGCCAGGACGTAGGTAGCCGTCGAGCAGAGTGCCCGATTTCTGACACAATCCAGAAGTTCAGCCCTGCCAAGAATCTTACTGTTCTGGCAGATCTTTGGGCTAATTGCCACTACTCGAAACCTCATACCATCGAAGGTCGAGACTCAAATCAAAGAATTATCACCTGTACCCCTCACTTCTCGGGCTTCCAAATCAAGTTGCTCGCAAATGGAAATGCTCAAATTGCCAGGGTCTTATCGCAAGCAAAGACCAAACTCGCCAGCTTTCTTGCTGGTTCATCGCGGATGTCTTCCCATCGTGGAGGCGCAGCCTGCTGCAGACTTCAACGTCCAACCAGACCAATGGAAATTGCTTGCAGACTGTCGACAAACTATGATCCCGCACAGGCCGTGAGGGGTTTGGAGATCTCATGATTTGCATTCTTAGGTTCACAGGCAATTCATCTCCGTCTCACTTGTACGAAATGCGCAGTGCAGATGCGACGATAGCTTTTGCTACACTGGATGAATCAATCAAGAGTCGAGTGACAAGGACACACTGCCTGTGGTGACCATTCAGAAGTTTCGGCTCGGATATCCTATCCGAGTGAGTTGATGTGAGAATTCATTACCCCGATACGAGGGATTGTCTCGAGGCTGTGTACTTGGCTAGAGTTTTTCCGCCTCGTCCTTCTTGGCAGTCAATCCCAGTGCCAACTTGGGTTATAGGCTATCATGTGATGTATCACGTGTAACCCCTTTCGCCCTTCTAGATCGGGCGTTTCTGGATTGCACCCTAGAACGAGCAGAAAGTATTTCTTCATTCCACTCTCCAGGTGTCGACTACCCATGGGCAATCGCCTGAGAACACCTTGGGTATCAGAGAAAATACCGCTGCATGTGAGGTTGGATAGAGGCTGTGCATTCTCTGTGGACCATCATCTTACCGAAGTCGTATCTAAGTTGCAGGTGATCGACAGATGCGGCATTATGTTTCTCAAGTTTTCACGATCAGAACATTCCCGGCCCGAAAAGCAACCATGGCAACGGCTGTGGACGCTGATATCAATGTGGCATTGAGGCAAGGAACACTTTAGCACAAAATGCTCAAGCTACTCCGCCTCCTTCCAATCTCCACGTATCGAAATGACAATCGGGCAGGAAAGCCAGTAAACAGTGCAAGGATCGAACAGATTGTTGTTTTCCATGGATCCTCTCCACCTATCCCCTAGCACAACAGAGTCGAACGGCTGGACTTCGCCTCGTTGACCCTAGGATGCGTTGTCCAGAGCATCAGGAAGTATGTCTTTTGCACTGCCGACTTTATGCACGGATCAATAATCAATTCTCAACAGTCACTCTCAATGATTGTCCTGAACAGCCGCCAGAAAACCATGCTGGAAAGACATGTGGCAAAACCTTGTTCAGAGATCACCCGTTCGCCTTACTAGAGTTGAGGTGCCAACAGTGCTCCTCGAGCTCGTTGGAGAGTCCATGGCTTTGGGCTGAAGTGAAAGTGTAGTTGTGCGTTCACAATGGCATTTCGACTTTCACACAGATATTGCAATCGTTCGGCTTTTGAAGGTGTAGCTTTTTCGCAGCAAGTGCTTAAGGTCGCAGACTCACACTCCTTAGACTTTAGGTCCATTGTTGTGTTGAAATCAAGGACTGCTGTGGGACCTTTCGCTTCCATACGCGCATTCTCGGATCTTTTGCAGCAGCAGCAGCACCAACACCAGCAGAAGCAACAGATACAGCATATCAAACACATAGGAGACTTAGCAAGTTTGACGATGCTGCTCGTCCCGACTCTTCTGCGATAGTCAATGCGACCTGGCACGCTGGCCTTCTGTCTTAAGAGCATGCCGGGCGTGGTTTTTTCGTATCGAGTCATGCCAACTCAACAAGTCACATAAACTAATTCAGTCACAGAGCAGAAGGCTTAAAAGAGCTGTAGTGCGCATATACATACTCATCTCGAATGCTCAATAAAGACCAAAAGACTACATCCCATGTCCCGAACGCCGAACTCCAATTGCCAAAGTCAGAGTCAGAGCCTCTGGAACTCTTCCGAAATACATCGACACAACCACTACCTTACATTTCGAAGGTAAAGCCGGGATCATACACGTTGTTCACTCGAGTCTGTTCCTGCGAACCTCCTCGTTGGTTTGCAATCAACCTTACCTCGTCGAGCATGTACTTGTTGACAGACCAATGAGTATGGCCAAATACCCAAACATCACCTTCCTGCAAGCCCTCTATGCCTTCTCCTCCGAGGATATCGTTCTGATAATTACTCCATGCTGGACCAGTCCCGTCCCATGCTGGTCTAGATGTACCTCTTATAGCGGGAGCATGATGGGTCATCACCAAGATTCTTTGCGTGCGCGATTTTATCCGAGCTGTTTTAACTCTTAATTTCAGGAATTTGAGAGCCTCTTCAAAACGTTTGTTGTGTTCTGCGATAGTTTCGCCTGTGATACCTGCACCGTCGCCACCATCAAGGTCATTGTAACGAAAACCGAAGTGTTGGCGCAAGATCCTAGACCACATAACGCATCCCTAAGAAAAAAAACCGACGTCAGTATGGCTCTTCCACATTTTCAGTGAGTAGAAGTATTGCCTACGTAAGACATATACCGCAAACACTGCTAATAAAGCTCCTGAGATATAGAGCTGGCCACAGAGACTTACCAAGATATGAATGAGAGTCTCCCCAGTCTCTTCATCTTTCAAGTCGTAAACCTCTGACTCCAAAAACGTGAACTTACCACCCATGCGCACATCAGTTTCCAAGGCCTTCAAGACTTGATTGCCAAACATGATAGAATTTTGCTTGTACTCGTGGTTTCCTGCTATCAGAATTACCCGTTTAAACCTTTCGCATTGTCGCTGGAGGAATTTTGTATACTCTTCCAGATGGTTTAGACCGAACCTTGACAAAGGGCGCCCCGCGGAGCCGATGTCGCCAGCTAAGAGCAGGTAGTCTGCGTTTCTGGGGAAGTCATAGTTGTAAGAGCCGGTACTGGTCTGTAAGTGGAGATCAGACAAGAGCTGGAATTTCACTCTCTTTTGCGTCGGGTCGGTCATGATGAAGGGAATGTGTTGGAGACTTGCATGCAAGTCGTATCCGGTGTCACTATACTTGGTTTTGTTTGCAGACTCGGTCCTTTGTTGGTTGCATTCATCCTAGTGGGATTTTTCAAATGGCTATCGAGTATGAAAGGTCTTTATGCACGATCTTTCAATATTCCATGGACTTAGATACATGAAAGGTCATCGAAGCTAAAGCCTTTGTTCGAGCGGATAAGGTTGAGTTTGTTTCTTTCTTGATTAATTAAGTCCTCCAATGTCTTTCCTTAGCTACGCGATTATTAAGTTAGTTGTTCGGGTGAAAGTTGAGAGAAACTCATAATATGCTGTAGACATCTCACACCAATTGTTTAAGCATAGTCTATTTGTGTTACTTGACCTCGATGCACTTCACAATGAGACTTGTTACCTATAGTTGATTTAGGATAAATATGTACATACTCGAGACAGATTCTATATATAACATGCTTGGATCATCATCTATCTCTTCTTGGATAACATAACACTTCAAGTCATGATGTGCTACACGATTACAGTCTAATTGAACACCATAGAACCTTCATCCCCGAAGTCGGTCACAATGGGAGCTTAAAGCAGCGATATTAGCCATATTCAACCCTCACAGTGGTTTTCCAAATTGTGAAGACCTTGTTAGGTTCGAAACCTGTTAGTCTCTTCCCGGCCCTAATCTCTCTGTACTTTCCGCCTCGCGGACTCGAAATTACTTGGACCTCATCCTGCACGAAGTGGCATGCGAAGTGCATGTGTCTGTCCAAAAGCCCAAGCATCTCCGTCCCTCAGGCCCTCGAGGCCCTCTCCACCGAGTATATCACTCTGCCAATTTTGATGAGAAGGGATTGGTTGTTTGGACGATCGCTTGCGGTCGATGGATTAAGAAGGTGTGTGGTGGTGTGGAGAAGTCTCCGATGTCTTGGTTTGATTGGTGTGGCGCGGCTTTTAGTTTCGAGTTTCTTTGTTAGGAGTTGGGAAGTGGGAGTTGGGGTTGGTGTTTTGGTTGGAGATTGTTCTTATTGATATGACGAGAGAAATTTGTCTCTGCCCCTTATGCGGTGTTCTCTTCGATGTCCGAAGTTGGATGTTTGAGCTGGTCAAGGACTGTAAGACTCGTGTTTCGTCCTTCGTTAAGCAATAATTGGTATTAAGGTTCCGTGTTAGCTAGATCATGGTTATGTGTATGTGTGTGGGATTATGTTGCTTTGGTATTGGTTTGTTGGTTTGATATTGGTGCTATGTCTCCTACTGTAGCGATTGGTTTCTAAGGTATTATTCTGGAACAAGTGCGTAAGCTCTATAAGCCTAGAGCTTCTCTCAAGTGAAAAGCCTGAATAAAATACAAAATATAGAATGCCCTAGACTATTGTTTTGTGCTTTGCGTGGAGGCCTTATTCTTTTCTGTGCTTCTGTAGTGATGTTTTTGGTACTGTCCTTTACTATAGCGCCTTCTCCCAGCTTTCTTGACTTTGAAAATATCTTGGGAATCAAATAATATGGGATTTCGTTCCGTTGGGCGGAGTAAATGTTCAAAATCAATTCTCATGAGTGAAAATATCGATTTGATGTATGCTTTCAACGCCGCTGTTTTTCTCGGGGCTCCGAAGTCCAATGATTTGGGTCTGAATCATCAATTAGGGAATGTTGGGAGAATAATGGTAATGTCCCGGCGTCTTGAGGAAATAGCCTAGGTGCTTTTCACTCTTGTGGGTGATAGATACGGGTCTGATTGTGTGCACGTTTGATGCCTGTTTCTACGCTAAATACTTTTCAAGTCCATTCTATCCTTGATTTGCATTTAATACTAGGCATTATTGTACAGTACTCCCAACCCAGATCCGGCAGCTCCAAAAACAGTCATAAGCCCCATCAAATTTCTACAACAACTCCTCCCTTACGATATCGAGTAGCCCTGAGCTTGGAATCATTCGATGGTCCACCTCTCTGGTTCGAAATACATCGGACCTCATCTTGTTCAAATTGTGTCGAAAAATGAGTGTGACCAAAAACCCAATGGTCTCCCGGTCTGAGACCGACCAGTCCTTCCCCTCCAAGAATGTCAGTTTGGTACCCGCTCCATTGTTCGGGCTGAGCAGGTACAAGACCTTCTGCTCGAGTGCCATCGCGACCTGGCTGGCCTGACTCACGTATAGTAGGTGCGTGATGCGTCATGATGATAATCCGGTGCGTGGGTCGCTCTCTCCGAACTCTGGCGACTTCGTCTTTGAGCCATTGATACGATCTCTCAAATCGTTCGTTGTGCGCGGCATTGGTCTCCCCAGTCCAGGTACCAGCATCACCGCTGGCTGGGGCGGCATCCTCACGGATCCGGGACCACAAGGTGCATCCCAGAATTGTGATGTCGTGTCCAAGTCCGGACAGATCAGCACTCTGGTTCTCCAAGACCGTAAGGTTCGGGATTGCATTCTCCATGGATTTGAGCTTTACGATCGATTCTTCGAGTATGGGGCCGAGCGGTAGAGTCTTAGGCTCGTTGTTGCCTCCGATGAGAAAGACGTGTCGGTATGTTGGAGCAAAATCCTCTTGCAGCACCCGTTGGTATGCTGCAAAATAGTCAAACTCAGATAGTGATCCGTTGGCTGCTCTAGCAGTACCGAGATTGACTCGACCACAGTCGCCAGCTAGAAGGAGTATATCTCCCGGTTGGGGGGCCGGGAAATTGGCCCTAAAGACTCTGTACTCTAAATCGAAAAATTGAGCTTGCTCAAGATGCCAGTCTGATTCGATCTGGAATCTCACTAGATTGTTGGCACCTGCGCCATTCTGGATAGCTGGGGGTAGGTTAGAGGTTGCAGTTGCTCTAGGAGGAGGTGGTGGTGGAGGAGGAGGAGAAGCGGGTGCGGCCCCGAACCAGCTTGTGAAGTGGTCGAATGGCCACATTGTTGATTTCCTTTGCGAGAGGAAGAATTTGTCGGGATGCTAGACTGTCTGGTGGTGAAGAGCTCGGTACATACAGGGACTCGCAGTTTAAGTTGACTTATACGGTCCATTGTGTCAAGGGCATGAAAGAAACAAAGATGCTTGAATGCAGGTGATGTTGCGATGTTTTCGTACAATACTGACAAAGAAATCCAGGCTGATTTTCGGATCATGGTTGTTTGCGATTTCGAAAGCGAAAACGTCCAACAGAGTCATTGTTGGAATCATTGTGATTAAATTTTGCGAATTGGTTTTGATGAAGCTATCTATCATGCTGTGGAGCTGCCCTCGGATCCACCCCTTTTATCTCAGTTGATATCACGTGATATATCAATTGCTTCAGTGCCTGGATGAGTAACGATCTCGAATAATTTCCACCCAACTGGTGGATACAAGTCAGCAGCTGGCTTTCTATGTTCTTATCGATTTGAACCCATTCTTCAAAATTGATTTCATGTTTCCATGTGATTTCAGCTCCGCTTCCGTTTTGGGAAAGCCGCCTCAGCCTCGAAATCCTGCATCATAATCTCTCTGCCTCCCAGATCATGCCTCATCTCGACATCCATATTCACACCGCTTGAACCCAAACGCGACGAGGTGATGTGCTCGGCATGCGCTATTGAGATCCTCGAGGTAACTTTGCAGTGCTGAGTCACAAGATGTTCAGCAGAAAGCGAAAGCGTGCAGAGGGCACGGCTGAGCGCGATGGAAGCAGTCGAGCTATCAATGAATCAGAAATCCCACTCAGATCAACTGGAAATGCAGAGATGTGTGACCATAAGAATCTCTCACGACTGTCAATCTGCTCATGATTTGAGAACAGCAGGATCGAAAGACTCGGGAAGTCTACGGGCTATTCACTCTTTACGAACCTCCCCGGTGCGAACCTTGCGACATCGAGTAAGCAGATCGCTCGTAGATAAACAAAGTAGCAAGAAGATCCTCTGATATATTATTCAGTTTTGTGGCAGTACATGGACTCGGGGGGGATTGGGAAGACACTTGGACGGATGGCAGTTCCGGAAAACTATGGCTGAGAGACTTTCTACCGAAACAATACCCAAATGCGAGGGTTATGTCATTTGGCTACGATGCGAGTCATGCTCTTAGCACATCTGTTGCAGACATCAACGATGCCGCGATATCCCTAATTGACAGTCTAAATGGTGAAAGACAAGAACCATCGTCGAGGCGGAGGCCCATCGTATTCGTTGCTCATAGTCTTGGTGGGATTGTCGTGAAGAAAGTAAGAATCGAGTGAAGTCCCAGCTATTCGGGTATATGATTTTGATGACGAGCAGGCTCTTATTCTTGCTAATGAACGATCTGATCATTGGAAAAATATCAAAGAAAGTGCAGCATGCGCCATTTTCTTCGCAGTCCCACATCGGGGGGCTGACACCGCTTACTGGGCAAACCTTGCAACATCCGCGCTTACTTTCGCAAGTCTTGGAGCTCGTGGAAATTCAAACTTCGTGGCCGCCTTGCAGCGCAACTCTCCTGAGCTCTCGTCTATATCTCAAGCCTTCGTCCAGCCAGCCGCAAATCTCTCTATCATCAGGACGTTTTACGAGACCGTAAAGATAGGCAATCAATTGGTTAGTCCTCCACCTCCTCCAACAATACAATCAACCTGCTCATCTATTTTCTAGATCGTTGATAGAGACTCTGCGAGCTTTCGAATAAATAACGAAGTGGCGGTGCCTATTCAAGGTGCCGACCATCGAAATATTTGCAAATTTGGATCCTCTGATAGCCAAAAGTATAGGCCGGTGTATAACGCTTTGCAACTGATAGTTGACATGCTTAAAACTCCAATTAATTCTTGTACGTAGTTTTCTAGCTTGAATACTATTCTCTCCAGTGCTGGAACGTGAGACCTATTAATAGTGGCCATACTGACATGTGACTTCCCAAGTGATACTGAAAGAAGTGCAGCTTCAAAGTCAAGATGCGAGGCCTCAATGGCAAGAAAAGGTCATTGGTAATCACGATACTGACCAGGATATCGATTGGGTGTTACAAATGTCGGGCGCAAGATCTTGGGCTGTGGGGGCTCCTCAGAAGCAGTTCCTATATATCGAGTATCATCACTCTCTGGAATGGGAGTTCTCTTTGGCCAGAGCCTTCCAGAAGAAGATGGAGATAGGGTCAAGTGGAGGTGATATGGTTTTTTTTCTTTCCAGAGAAACATTCAAGGACGGCGATCTCCATCGACATCTTGCTCAGTCCCTACTCAGTCAAATTCTTGTAGTTCGCCCAGAACTTATTGCCCGATTGGATTATCTCCAGGAAGAAATACAGGGAAATCCGGTTGACGAATGGCAAGAGAAGCAATGGTCTTATGATCGCCGAATCATTTCCTGGAAGGGTTCAATCTACTCGCCCCGTGCACCATGGCAATATCTTTAGAGTCTTCTTGCTAGCGTTGTCGGGGGCTTTGACAGAGTCTCCGGACGCTCCAGAAAACCTGAGAATCGCCCAGCCAAGACGACGGCATCAGACGCCTCTTCTACGACTATCTTCTTAGTCGGCTGCCATGATGAAACATATGTGGCTTTGGATGATGGTCTTAAATATGTGGCACACCTCAAACCTGGCGTCAAATTTCTAGTCATTGGGAATCCGCTACCTGACACGGTCTACCGCTCCCTAAGACACCAAGATATATCATCCAGAATATGCGAAGAAACAGAGGCGACAGGTTTGTCTTTCGTACAATTGCGCTATGACATAGCTAAATCAGTTATGGACAGACTGTCTTGAATCACTCTACTTTCCTGAACTCCATGCTCGACGAAACCGGGTCGAGAAGTCAGAAGACGGCACGAACCAGTGGATATGGACTCATCCAGTATATTCTAGGTGGTGCGCACAAATGTCTAGCATGCTGTGGATCTATGGCAAGCCTGGAAGCGGGAAATCCACACTTGCGGCAGCCCTACAAAAAACACTTCCCAAACGACAAGACAGCCAAGCTTTTATAGCGCGCGGGGGGGGTCGACCGAGACTAGTCACACTCTAATGCTACAATCGATTCTTTACCAGTTGCTCATGCAAGATCATTCTTTATACACGTCTTTTCTACAAAGCTTCCGAAAACTTCGAGGGTTGAGCCCAGACTCGATTATTTGGCCGTACCAGGAACTTCAACAGATTCTTCTCTCTCTCGCAGAAACCCCAAAAGGTACACTGGAAATTCCAACCCCGAAGCGCCCCATATTTCTCCTACTTGATGGCCTTGACGAATCAGAAAAGCAATTGACCAATGGTTTGGAAAGACGCGATGTGTTTGCACTATTCTCCCGCCTATGCGCTATGGACGGCGACGTTGTGTTTAAAGTAATAGTACTCAGCAGAGCAGAGCTGGATATTAGGGGTACGCTTAAAACCCCTTACTCGATTGACATGAAAGAGGTGAATGGGCCCGACATTCGGACGATTGTGCGCTCTGGAATCTGCAAGCTTTGGAAGTGCATAGTAAACGCTGAGGATGACCTTCATGAAAGGAGTACTTCAGCTCTGGTTCATAACCGCTTCGACGAACCTGAAGAGCAGGTCAATCAAAATCCCAAGGAAGTAGTTCGGGCTTCAGTAGGCGAGCATGAAATGACTTCATCGAAGGACAGAATCGACATGGTCTCGGATGTACCAGAGCTGCATTTTGTCCGCGACTACCTAGTGGAGAATGCCGATGGCGTTATTCTGTGGGTCGTCATGATCATTCGAGGCCTCATCAAAGTCGCACAATCTGGATCATGCACAGTCCGAGAGCTCCGCGCACAGCTATCTAGCATACCCACAAACGTCAGCGATGTTTATGGTGACATCCTTGGCAAGATCAGAGAAGGCGATTACAGAGATGAGCAGCAAGCTCGGTACATATTCTCTTGGGTGCTATTTGCAAGTCGGCCTTTGAGGGTCAGCGAGGTTCGAGACGTGATTGCCATGTTTCACTGGGACGATTCCTTTGCAAACGACTCTGGCAATTTCCTCCGAGAAAATCGTGTCGGGTACCTAACTCATTCCTGGGGTCCTGTTCAGACACACCTATGGAATATCTGCGATGGCCTGATAGAAGTAGTTCCTGCTGGAAGAACTACTGTTACCATGCTCTGGCAGCACAGAACTGTTGAAGCGGAAGACTTGGTCCAGTTGATCCATCAGACTGCAAAAGATTACCTCCTTGGCCGACCAGAAGCATCTTTTTTGAACTTGGATGAAACTAAGGCTCTCGAGATCATATCGAAAACCAGTATCGACTATTTAGCCTTAGCTCTACCGTCAAGAGATCCAAGAGGTCAAAATTCAATGTGGAACTGGAGAATGAGGAGCTGGAAACAATCTCAGCATTTGACATTTGTCATGCATTTGGAAGAGCACCCTTTTCTTGGTTATACTTTGGAGGAGGCCCGAAAATGTATCGAAGAACTAGCTTATTTGCAAGAGATACGCAACGACGATACAACTAATTCACATCTTAATATCGACAATGAGATGAATTGCAAGTCTTGCGATTCTCGGCTGCCGAATCTGCATTCTATAAGCTTAACAAGCATTCGGCCGGAACATACTAAGTTGATACACTATCTTTCCTCCGCAATATGCAAACAGGGAACTCTCGTCAATGAGTGCATATCAGAATGGGCTCGCAAAAACGATATTCTGATTGAAATTTACCAACTAATCGTTTCCTCTATGTCACTCACAAAATTGCTACCCCCGACCATCTTGAAATTGGCCCTAAACTTCGGACGCTGGAAAGACCAGGATGATTGGAGCGATACGGACGAAGACGAAGAAAATTGGAGTGACACGGGCGAAGACGAAAGACAAATGGAAGTGACGGCTCATCGAAGTAATCGAAGCTGTGGTACACCATACTCCGAATCCCACGAAACGTCGAGCCTACGAACCTTGAACGATCTAACTAACGGCGAAAAAAGCACTCGAACAGCTGTCCGTGAAATGGTAGTCCGACTTCCCTCACAACCTTCCGTATCGTTGGAAGAGGTTGACGATCAAAGCAACCTTACCCTACCCCATATCCTGGTTACATTTGCGCATAGTTTCCAGCAGGCCAATAGCCTTGGCTATTTGGGTGCCAAAAGAATCTTGTTGGTCTTTGGTGCTGGGCCATCACATTTGCAGACCCCCGACACGCGACAGACTCGCGACAACATTTGCAGACCCGCGACAGCCGACAACATTTGCAGGCCCGCGACAACCGACAACCAACCGATCGTCCTGTTTCCAATGAATGGGTGATTATGTCAGCTTTCACTACAGATTGCGTTGATCTTCGGAAGTTCCAGATGCCGCCAGCGAGAGCTCCTGCTTATTCCCTGGAGCTGGAGCGCCCGTGGTATGTGCTCAACAATTCTTACATTTAGCACTTCGACTATTCTTTGCCTATTCTCGAAAGTACGACCCATCATCTAGAGTTCACAGAAGGACTTCGAGGCTGCCATGACTCCGGAAGATATTTTTCTGAGGAACGAAGGTGCTGTTACCAGATTGGCCGTAGGTTACGAGTCGTTGAACTCCGTCAGTCAACAACTTCAAAAACCATCTGAAGTCGATCTTCGAAGATGGCGACGAAGAGCTTTCCTCCCTTGGCATGTGGCCTGGCGTTGGGCACCTTGGCGGAGAACACTCTTCCGAGAACAGGCTGTGAAATTGCTAGTACCGTAAAGACCCGTGGACTAGAAACAGCCTGTGGACATGCTTTTCTGCGAGCACCTCGCTCCGCTAAGGTAATGATGGGAAAGATCGATCCTGAAATGTCCTGAAGAGCAATTTCAAGCTCAAGAGCTACTAATACATGATATTCGACCCATGATCAACACCTAAGCCCAACATACAGACACATCAAGTCATTTATGGCAACGAGAACAGGCACTAGCTCAAAAGGGCAACAGTCAATGCTCTACAGAAGAGACTCCGTCATGTTTTCGTGGAACTCGATGATGCTCGATGGAAGCCACCAGAGGGCGGCACAGCTGGAAAGTAGACGCAGATCTCTTGCGCAGGTTGGTAGAAGCACACTTGTGCAAACCCACTACAAGCAGATCTCGAGGTCTGAATGAGGGGGAAAGGCAAACCGGCTCTGTTCAGATTTGATGTGGGACAAACTTTAATGAAGACGAGCGACCTGATGAAAGGTTGTAGTGTAGAAGATCAAATCTATTCTTAGAGTAGTGTATGTGATCCCTTCTACCAAAGCCTTTCTGATTCCCATGCATTGCATACGCCGAATCATCGGCCCAAAAATTTCCTGTTCATCAATCTATGCCTATCATCCAGAGAATAGAAGAAAGAAATAAACACCATTAACTTTTCCCGAAACACCAAATCTCGAATACCCAAGCTCACCGAATCATCTTCCCATCAATCATAAACGCGACCAAGGCAGAAATCACGCGGCAATCTCTTCTCCCCCTCCGCATAGGGAACCCCAGCTTCGTCTCTCGCCAAATCATTCACCCATCTCCCCTTTGGCACGACTCCCTTCCCATTAGCCCACTTATCCGCCAGGTAGAACCAACTCAACGCATTACCCACCGTTCCAACCTCATCACTGACGCTGATCTTAGCAAATGCACTCATCTCCTCGTAAAGCTTCTCGTCAGTCCACAGATCCAGCAAGTGTTTCGCGACAGCCTTCCAGTCTCCAGGCTCGACTAGGTATCCGTTCTTACGGTGCTGGACTTGGAGTGGGATGCCGCCGCAGTTGGTGGCGATGGTGGGCTTGCCTTTGTGGATCGCCTCGGAGACTTTTACTTCGAAGCCTTCTCGGGTGGAGAGCTGGAGGACGATGTGTGCAGCTGAGAGGAGCGTGTTGAGGAGTTGATCGTTGGGCGCGAGACGCATGACGGAGATGGAGGAGATGAGGTGCGGGAAACGGCGCTCGAGTTGGGACATCGTTTGGTCGAGGATGATGGTTCCGTCTGGGTCATCGACTGAGCCGTTGCCGCAGATGACGAGCTGGGGAGGCTCGATGTGCGGGTGGTGTTTTGCTAGGAGGCGGCGGAACTCGGCGTACGATTCGATGACGGTGGGAATGCCTTTTGCGGGGTCGAAGCGTGCTACTTGGACGATGTATTTCTTGAATGGCCAGGTGAGTTCGGTCATGCGGAGGGTATGGCATTGTTCGTTGTAGAGATGGCCGTAGTATCCTTGATCCCATTCGTTCATGTCTTTGTTTAGACCGTCGAGCCAGTCGGTTGTGGCGGGAAGGTAGGCAACCTTGTCGGCTGGGACATTGGCAGGGACAAATGACGGAATTGGGTGAGATATAAACATGTCAGCATGCTTAATGTTGGACCAGAGGAATTGCCAGATGTCGGATTGTGGTGAGCCAGGAGTCATAGCCAAATCGCTACGGATCTGAATATGACTACGGTAAAGCACTGGGCGGTTTGGTGTCAAGGTCTTGATGAGAGGAATGAGACCTGGCATTTGTGGATCATCAATCTATTCCAATTAGTAAGTGTTGTTATGAGACTCAACATGTGACTTACAAAGATGACATCCGCTCCGCCCTCCTCGGCTGGTCTCAAAGGTCCACCTGGTGATAGCCAGTAACGCTTTGCATTGTCTTCAATCCAATCTGTTAAGGTTTGTTTCTCCTCCGCACTAATGACAACACCTGGCTCGGCAACTCCTTGAAGGATGTTGTGGACAGTCTTGGTGATACGAAAGACACCTGGCTTTGGTTTCGGTACGTACCTGATCACGAGTATTAGTAACGTTGTAGAAGAATCAAGCATGTGTAGGGCCTACCAAGTCAGATCAACACCTAAGACTTTTGCTAATCGGACCAGAGCATGTCTCATCAAGGCCACTCCACCACCTTGTGGTGTGCTACTGAAGAAGGCGATCTTTGTTCCTAGCTTCTTCAAGGACGCCACATAATGCATCATTGCATCCCACGTGGGGGGATCACAAGTTGTCTTGAAGTCTTCGAGTGAGAGGATGTGGGCTCGTTGGCCGGAATCCACTTCTACGACGCCACGATAACCCACTTGCAGAATTGGGGCAAGACTTGGACCAAAGTGCCTGTCAAAAGCATGTCAGTAAAGATCACACAATGGAGGCAAACGAAAAAAAACGTCGAGCTGAAAAAGCTCATATGAGGGGGGGATGATAGAAACTCACATGATACACTTTCTTGCCATCGAGTCGGCTTGCTCATCAACGCACTTTGCGCTCCAAAATGTGCGATCCTTGCTCTCTGCTTCATGCCCCTCCAGCTCTGGCATAATTGAAATTGGAACAATGTCTAATTCCAACCATAACCGCGAGCATAGCTTTGGCGCTCTTGCCAGCAATTCATATGGCAAGCCCGCGCCAACGAACTTGGCTAGGTTATTGTGTTCGTACGATGTCAATTCCTGAACCACATAGTCTGCAATTCGGTCTTCTCCAGTTGCTCCGCCATTGAGCTCAATATCCTTAACTGAGAAATCGAGGAGGTAGGTATTGTCGTGAATTGCAACTGCAACTACCGCGGTGTGGGAGTCGCTGAAGACTGCTGAGATTCCAGCATATAATGTCTGAAGATGTCAGCTCTACTTTCAATGCAAAAACAGCGGTGTAGCGGCTTACCGTTAGAGCTGGTGCAAATGGGCCCAATTGAGTTGCCAGCTGGCTCAGTCTTCGTGTGCGGTGAGCAGATTGCTTTGTCTGAAAAGTGCGACCATGTTTGAAAGCCATGAGAGCATAGACATATGGCCGTAAGCTCTTGGGAGTTCCTCGCAGAGGTGTAGGTACTCGGGAAGGCGGTGTTACCGTGCCCGCTGGCACATGGAGGTCGCCACCTAGTAGGTGTAGAGGTTTGTTCTCGATCATGACGATCGGTTGATTGTTGTCTTTGGAAATGGAAATAGTAAGTGCTTAATCTTTGACGCTTGATATTGCTTGAAGATGCTTTGGCAGCCCTTTTATTGTTTAAGAATTGTGGGAAGTAGAGGGACACAGATGCTTTCTGAGAAATGAGGTTACACTCGAAGGTCGTGGCTCGAGGCTGTGCGATCCGAACAAAATGATTCTTGGTGGCACGAAGAATCGGCTGTTAACTACGCACAATCCTTGCTGTCGAATGTCAATTTTCGGATTCCGGCGCAGGCACGGGTGATCATGGGGGTGGCAAGAATGACCGAATCTGTTATGATCAGGCCACTTTTTGGGACAGCCTCGTGTGGGGAAAGGGAGGATCGTCAGCCTCCTCAGCAAGGCTGAAAGTTTGTCCAATCATCAATCGGTGGCGTTCTTGGTGTGGTGCTGAGTATTATTCTGGTGTGGTTACATCCCCGGCTCGTTACCGCACTTGATTCCAACTACTCATCTAGCTGGGTTCAACCTCGTGGAGAGATGCTCCGAGAGACGGTCCGGAGTGGGCCGTGGGGGTGTTAATAGAAATGGATCACGATCCTTGCCGAACAGCTGCTTGCCCGTGTGAGGTCTTTCCATTCTGGCGAACTCGCCTTCAATACTCACAGCTTGGGACCGTGGCTCCCCCCCTTACAAGTGATCATGTGGCTTTTACAGCCACTGCGCACAACCGAATTAATTGCCTCGGTGACTTTTCAGTAAACAAGTGTAAAAGCCATGCCGGACGACAGATGATCATATATGTATCCTTCTTATCTTCGTAAAACTCTCGATTGCCAGCGAAGTAATTTCAGTGGTAGCGATTCGGTTTTCTTGGATCGTTGGCCATATCGTGTCGGGGACCAACGGTATCATCTTCCAAGAAAGTTAACCTCAATCCGCGAGCTGGAGATATCGGACATATTGGTAGGCTGCAATACGTGCTATGGCCAGGTCGTAGGTATTCAGCTCGTTCATGTCATGTTCAAGTGTTTATGACTCCTAGTCCTACTTCTTTCCTCATTTGACTTCGTCCGTGATGGCCAGATGTTTGTATGGCAAAGGAGCATAGAACCTGTATTTCGTTGACTTTCAACGAAGAGGGACTTTCCCCGTATGGATATAATTCTTGATAACAAGTTGCCAAATGGCAGGCACGTCGTTCGGTAGCTCCATCTAAGAGGATATTTCCACTTGGGCCGCAACTCGATGCATAACCTCTTCATAGACAGCAACATCTAGGTATGATATTTCGGTCGATCGGGGTCTTTGTGACGCTTGAGGGTTCAGACTCGGATGCTAGAGCAAACTTGTCATGAAAAGAGACGAAGTGTGGTAATAAATTCGGGATGGAAATCTGGCAGAATTAGCTTGTTTGAGTGAAACCTGAAGTGATTGAAGGTATGAGCATGAAATGATATATCGGGTTATCAGATGCAATTCGTATTTTCACAGTGATCAGCCAGGAAGAACACGGTATAACAGGTTGGAAAGAGAAGAGAACAGCAAATTGATAACAGAGCTGCGCCCAGAACAAGGAATTATTTCAGGAACAAGGTTGCAAGAGCGATCGAGATACTTGAGCCGATCATGATCATAGGTTTGTGGCTTAAATATGACGTTCTGTTGCAGAGAGAGGGAGAGTCAAGCAAAGTTTGTGTTTGTGTGGCAGATGTGTGAAGTGAGGTGAGGAAGAGTGGGATGAACAAAAGTTTAAGGTTGACGCTAAAGTTTTTAGCCTTCTAGCCCAGCCTAGCAACGCCAGCAACTTGAGAGAAAATTTGAAACGACAATGATTGCTGCCCACGGTCAATACCTGTGCGAACTTCTTCAAAAGTACTGGGTAGCGAGTACCGAAGATTGTCCATAATTCGTTAAAGCTCGGGCATGCTCATTCAAATCCGGAAGCAATTTACAACTAATATCACGTGACTATGTCAGCCACATCTGCAATCAGGCAAAGAATAAGTCGAGGAAATTCATGAATGCATAGGATTGGCGTTGACGCCCTTAGTCTGAGAAGTTGTGCCAAGTATGGCTTCCGTGGGTGAGCTTCTACGTTGGGGACAGCAACATGATACAACTCTTGACGAACGAGTTGAAGTTTACCAGGACTCTATCACAGGACTCTCTTTTCGAGCTCTTGAAGAAATACCTCATGAGATCAAGATTGCCACATCTTCTCATACGACTACCTTGTCATACCTCAATGCAGTCCAGAGCCTGGGCTATTCGCGATACAACTCACCTGAGTTTCCTCCGCAATTCCTCGCTGAGCTTGAGGATGAATTTCCTCACATTATTGGTCACTTCTTTCTCATGCAACAGTATCTGATGGAGAAAGAGTCATTCTGGTGGCAATATATCAGTTTGCTTCCTCAGCCCGACGAGCCAGAGCGTATGCCGACACCAATGTGGTGGTCCGCGGAAGACATTTATTTCCTTGCAGGGACGGTATGTATCCCAAAACCTTCTCTTTCTTCATGCCTCTCCAGATTTGCTCGATTTTGTCAATCTCTTCATCCTCTTGTCCCTTCGAATATAGAGCTAATTTGTTCGAGAACTCTGCTCCTGCCATCGAGAAGAAGATTGCTCTTTGGAAGTCAGATTACGAAAAAGGCCTAGCAAAGCTGACCTCGAATGCTGAACACTATACCTGGGATTTATACAAGTGGGCAGCGACTATCTTTGGAACCAGGAGCTTTCGTCCTTCACTCACAACCTCTTGGGCTACCAAGGGGATGGATGTCCTCGACACCAGCTCTTTCAACAACACCAAAGCACTTACCCATGTTCTTAACGACCACTTCTCGATCCTGTTTCCAATTGTGGATATTGGAAACCATAACGGCGAGAATACAGTCCGGTGGAGTGCAGAACCCAACAATTCTTTTAGTGTCATCACCACATCTCAAACTACAAAAGGTAGCCAGATATACAACTTCTATGGAATCAAGTCGAACAGCGAGTAAGTACTGTCGCTCAAGCTTCTTTCAAGTTTTTTATCAAATTCCGAAGTATATCTAGCCACAATGCCAAATCGCTAGTATATCCTTTCGCTTCTAGAACCCTTCGATTGAGCTAAGCTGACCCTTCGATCTTCCAGACTACTCGTTGGCTACGGTTTCACTCTTGATAAAGGAGCATTAGATGTTGTAAATCTTAAAATCCAGCCACCGTCAAGCAGTACTTTGTCTGCTAAGTCAGATTTCGATGCTCACTCCTTGCGGCGTTCTCAAAAATGTCATATTGACATCAACTACAACCGCCAGCCAGAAGAGGAGTGGATGTATAACATTCTATCACAGCCTCCTTTGCCTGATAGATTACTTAGCTTTCAACTTTTGTCCCATGGACTCATAGAAACTCTGTCATGCTTAGTGGCCAATGAACGAGAACGAAGATTCCTCTCAGCAAGCCCAGAATACTGTCTGGAGAAAGGTAGCAAAACATTCTCTGGTACTATGTCGAGGAATATCATTGCCGTCTATCATCTATTGTACGACAAGCTACTCCACGATGTCGAAAAGCTCCGAACCACGTCCAAGGATCTTGGGTGAGTAGTCCCTTTTCTGAAAGTTACGGTTGGAACTGACGTCTCTAGGCCACCACGTAACTCGAATCAAGTGCTTGCCTTGGATTATCGCAAGAAGCAATCTTCTGTGCTTGAGCATGCCATGTTCCCCTTCACAACCATTGTTCAGACCATTCTTCGCCACAATGATTTTTGCGAACAATCTCAGCATCTTCATTCTCAGGCTTTGAAGAACTTTCGCTCACCTCCGTTTACTGGTGGCAACGACATATTGTCCCTCGAATGTGCGTATGACTGGCTTGGTCGTACGTACCCTGAGGTTTATGGCCCGCTTGCCTCGTTCGTGTCTACACTTGAGGACGAACCGGTACCGCCACGCTGGGAGATCCTTGCAAATGACTTTGGGAACGTTTATTGGACTGTATGGATTTTCGTCGTCTATGTACTGCAAGATCATGGCATCAAGAACGGAGATTCAGGTTTGCCCTATTCGCAACTATGCCAATGGTTGTCAAGAATGCACTCGTAAGTAATCAAAACCCCACTCCCTATCTTAGGCATTTCTTGATGCGTAGCAGATTCTTCCAAGAAGTAGATCATAACGATTCTCCTGGACCGAAGTACGGCGATACTCAAGAGAGAGAGACGATCCAAGAAGTCGTGGACTTCGTCTCGGAATTACCCGAGTTGCGGAAGTTAACTCGTGACGAAACAACGAGGGAGCGTCTCCAAATTTTTGCCGAATATGTGGCTTTTCAGGAGACAGTTGATATGAAGGTACTTGATTACAAGGTGAGCTTGCTTCTCTTGCGCTATGTTTATGCTTCTGGCGTTGTTGTGGAATGCAGCTAGACAGTTCCGAATCGAATCGTGCATTTCTGGAGGGGTTTGAGCTTCACAGTCACAACCGACAACAAGTACCTCTCATTTATCCTGGTAACCTGTAATGCTTTTGCGTAGCAAGAGAAGATCGGAGCTTTGGTCTTAGCGTCGCATTCATAGAACCTGCTAACTTTGAGTAGACCGGCACCTTCGATCACCAAGAGCCTACGCGACGAGTCCTGTGCATCATAAAAGACCTGTGATTTTACGGCTGTACACAATAGACCTGGTTCCATGATTAGGTATATCCCTGTTGACTATCAAGAGCTTGGAGAATCTCCCCGAAGGGTGGGCAGCAGGAAGTTATGCACTTCTGACAGTACCTACCATGTTCAATGAGATCACGTGCCTCCGCGATGTCCTCTATGAGACAGGAGTGTTGTAGAGAACATCAGAAAAGGAATTGCTTATCGTCATTCATTTGTATTACATATGAAACATTGCATGGCACTGCATGTCTTCTTTGCGCTTGGATCTGAAATGAAAACGATACCTTGACCCCTCTCAAGAACACCTCTGCTTCCGAAAAAGCCCCCATTATCCCTTCGCCTCAGCCGCTATCTGCTCTTTCAAGGAATTATTCTCTTCTTGTAACAAGATGCACTGTTTTTGAGCCTCCTGAAATCTCCTCACCGCCTTGTTTCGCCGTTCCCTCTCATCATCAAGCAGCATCCGAGTATGGCCCTCCTCGTGATCATACCGATCCAGCTTCTTGACCAGCTTCTCCCTTTCTGCCGCCAGGCTCGCAAGCTCATTATTATGGTCGTGCTCTAAACGGTGGATTTCAGACTGGTGCTGGTCCTCGGACTTGCGAAGTTTCGCTTCCCAGCCCGCAACGCGGACAGCGTGGTCGTTGTCTTCTTGCTTGCGGAGAGTCTTGATTTCGTTTTCGTGCTGAGCTACCAGCATCTCTATCTTGACTTCGTATTCGGCGATGGTGTTTTTCTTTTCATCGTCGACGCTTGCTTGGGTTTGGCGTAGTTCGGCGGTCCTCTTGTCGAGTTGGTCTTGGAGCTCGTCTAGCACTGAATTTACATGCGAAAGTTCCTTCAGGCTCTGGGTCTTTATCTGTTCTATGGCTGTGTGGAGCTCGTCGTTGTGCTTGCCTTCCATATCTTTTATGGTCCTGTGGTATTGGTCATCCTGCATGGCGAATTTGACTTCGAATGCATTGCGCTCTCGCTCGAGGTTCTCTGCCATCCGACTCATTTCATCATCGTGCGCTTCCTTTAGCTTTTTCATCTCTGTCTTGGAAAGCTCGGAAGTGGAGGCACTTTTCACTGCCAATTCCTGTGTCAGTCTCCCGTAATTATCTTCCAATTCGTTGTACCTCATCACAAGCTTCGTCACTTCCTCTCGATGTTTCTTTTGCGTGACATCGTAGATTTTGTCGCTGTCGGCCTTGGTCATGCGTAGCTCGTTCTCCTGCTTCTCAAGTCGTGCCTCCAGGCTCACCACCTTGATCTCATAGTCTTGTATCGCACCCGTTAGATCTTTCTGGTGCTGTTCCCGCATTTGATAAACTTGAGTCTGCCACTTGTCTGCCTCCTGGTTCTGAAGAAGTTGGCGTTCATGAACCATTTTCTCCATCTGCTCCTCGAACTCACGACGCATCTTCATCTTCTCCTGATCATGGTCTCTCCTCATCGCCGCCATCTCATTCCTAGCCTTATTCTTCGATTGATTCGACTCTTTACTCGACATCTTCTCCATACTCTGCAGTTCAGATTCCAACGATACAATCTCTTCCCGTAACCTAGCGGTCTCTCGCGCGTGTTGTAGCTTCAGCTTTTCCTCCGTCTCAAACAATTTCTTCTCCTTCGGATCCTCAAGATTCAACACCCGAAACCCAGAATCTAGATTATTGACTCGCGACAATTCCTCTTTCGCAGCCTTCAATTCGAGTTGTGTCCTTGCCAACTTATCAGCCAGGACCGCTTGTCTCGATTCGCCCTTCTCCAGCCTCGTCTTCATGCGACGGATCTCTGCGTCGGGCGAAGAACTGCGTTGCGTCTTCCCTTTCTTCAGGAAACTGTCGAAGGCGTTGAATTTCGGAGGAGGAGGAGGTGACGCCATGGGTTTGGTCTCGATGGATGGATATGGGGGATAGAGGGGAGGTGGTGCCATGTTTGTGGGTTGCAGTTTGCCCATCGCGAGTTTTTGGACTTGGATGGATGGGAGAAACAGGGCGGGGACGCCTACCTGGAGGTTGCATTGGGCTCAGCCAACCAGTTGGAGGGAGCTATCAGCTGATAGAACGCCTCCAATTGTGCTGTGATGGTTGCGCGAGGCTGTGGTGGCTTTGCACCACAGCCTCGCGGTCACATCTTGCGTTTGCAGTTGGGATGGGCTCCAGGCTGGGCAATAATTGACTCTGCCGAACCCTCGAAGACGGAGTAGTGATGCCGAATGCCCTTTGTTTGCAGCTGGGAAGCATTGTCTCTATTGGTTTACTTATGAGCATAGCAGTTCAGTTCTGATGAACGGGAGGTTCCTCTTGCCTGCTAGTGCCATGCACACCCTCGGCGCTGTAATTAATGACAGCTTCTCAGTGGTCGAAAGCCTAACCTAGGTTTGAATATCCCGCCCCAGGGCACGGGTCAGAGGGCGGCTGAAGCTTCATCATCACCAGTCTCGCTCCGGTTCCAACCTTCGCTTCCAAAGTTCTCAATACAGATTATCAATCTTACAAAGACAGAATGACACACCCAATAATCAATTTCGAAGGTCTGAAATGATGGGACAGATTCAGAGTTCAAACTCTAGAGCCGCATTTTCGTTTCCGCTCACCGAGCTTGGCGCGGCGCAGTCAGGGAATCGCTTGGATGAGAGCTCTCCACGAAGCATGGCGGCTCATTGATTCAGTTGGTGAGGAGAACTGTAAGGCTTTCTTGTGCGGGGGTCGCGGACCACTCTTCAGAGTCTCACAGAGGAGGGGATTGTTGCTGAGGAATTGGTAATACCCCTCTGTTGGACGATCAGGCTGTGTCACGTTGGCCAACTGCTACGATTTTCTGTTATAGAGGTATATAGCATTGCATTGTCCTGGGGCCACATGAACGTTGTCGGAGTCGACAGCTCGGTGCATTTGCTTGGCAAGCTCTAGAGTATCTTGGTCTGAGCCTCAACTCTCATCCAAAGGAAATGTCGCAGCAGGTCGTGAGAAACCATGTACCGGCTTCTCTCAAGCCAATCTTTAAAGGTCTGGTTCGTGCTACTCCCCGTTTCTCGCAGCTTGTTCTAGTGCATACTTTTGTTAGCAGTTTTGTTCAGTGCTGGTACATTATCAGAAGAATTGTTCAAATATATGAAATGATAGATTTCCGCGGACTGCGCATATTGCGCAAGATGCGCGAAACGTGCAAAATCCGCAAAGTTATATTATGCCGAACACTGCGCTCAACTTCCTTCCAGGGGCATGTGTTCGGTATCTGCTTTGGTCATTTCGATTCCTACAATTCACGATGATGCTTCCATTCCAGGCGCCAGTGCAGCGCGGCTTTGCGCTTTCTAAATCGTCTTCTATCGCATGATTTGTTCCCCTGTTACGGTCCTTTCGGTATCTTCTTTCAAGTTATTCAATTGTTGGAATTTAGTGTGAGGCGTCAAAAATTTCAAAGGGCGATCCTCTGGTAGGTTGAGAGTCGCTAGTAGCCTCGCCCTGGTTTCGCACACCAGAATTATACACTCTCCAGTGCATGAACAGGGCGAAAGTTAAGCGCTACAATGAATTTCTGACGAAAGGGCGATACATTGAGGATGATAGAACATGTTTAAAGCTTCATCTTTCACCACGAGATGATCTTCAACGGCCTCTTCCCACTTTAGAGTCATACCTTCCAGGGGTATCGGTTCTTCCATCTCTTCCAACTCGCTGGACTACATTACGACTACTCTTTCTCTCCATAGTTGTCGATCGAAATCCATTTGGAATATTCTGGCTATTCGCAACACTCATCTAGCAGCAAGGCTGCTGGTATCTCCACGACATCCAACATCATCCTTCAAATCGACTACATCGCCTACGAATAACGCCCACCATCCCAGATCAACAACTCCTCGACTGTCAGATTGTCATTTTCCTCGGGTTTTCTAGGCTCCAAGCCTCCTTCATACCCGGCTTTCGGATCAAGGACTCATGCCAAGTTCGTCTTTTCGGCCAACAACCTCACCTACCTCAATCATCGACTCGAATTTCCCGACCACCCTGGCTATTGTAATCCTCTCCTCGGATATTCTGTCAACTTTGTTCCATCCAATGTCCAACCACCAACCTTCCGTTGTCAACTCTTTCACTCTCTCGCCGTCACCTATTCGGTACGTATCACCAGTTTTCAGCTTCCATGTAGCTTCAAACTAATGAACCCCTTAACCAGTGACATAGAATAGGGTACGAGACATCATAGAGCGAGTTCAGGCATGAGACAACGAGTTTGTTCCAAACAATGAGTTTCAACGCTCTGCCCACTATCCGTTTCTATCTTCCTTCTCCTTAGTGCTTTATCTTCTCTCTCATCTCGATTCTCAAACTCAAATCTCTTTACTGGATACCAATAAGTTCTCTGTTTTCCCTTGTCTCTTGCTACCACCATCCTTCGGAAAACTAACTTACAGGAGTTGACAACAATATGTACGTTCCATCCCACGAAAGGGCATAATGCTTACATGTAGCAGGGCCTCGTTGCCCATGCTGCTCGCTCTTTGATGTCTCGTGCCCTTTACCTTTGATCCTTTGGGTCCGCCTAAAGATCTGACGATCAGTTTACACCAAACTCGGCCATTCAAAATGAGAGGTGGAAACAAGAAGATGGAGGAGAGGGATGCATGGTATCTTTGATGGGAAATCGTACACTAGTCACCACATCAGGAGACAGTGAGCTTTGCCAAAGAAACTTAGCCAACCCATTTCTACCTTCACACCAGCAATCAAACAACAACGCATCTACTTCAGCGACAATGCAGCTTTCTCACCAGCCTGATTCATTTACCTCCAATCTATGGAGCGATAAAATACGTTACGGGACGCCAACCGATTATACTGGCGAGCTCGTTGGCTTTCAAAGCCCTCCAACGACAACGTTTTCCTTTGATACCCTTCAACCTTTCGACACTTTCGACCTTAATGACGATTTCATTCTCTTCGATAATGCGACGGACTTCAACTATGACTCTAGCATGGGAATGGCTGAGCTTTTTCAGACTGATTTCAACTCGTGAGTTTCTCTCTCAAACTCGAACTTTCTAGATCCTCGCTTACTGTTTGGTAACAGAACACAAGAATCACAGCCAATGTATACATTCGGTTCACCAGGGAGTGAAGTGTCTGCGTCTGGAGTGTATGTATAAACTTCTTCGAAGAGTTCCAAATATACTAAGTCCTCGTAGCAACGAATTTACCCTACAAGCCCCAGATCGCAACAATCAAGATTCCATTCAGTCAGTCCTCCACTCTGCCCCTCTTGAACTCAGGCTAACACTTAGCCTAGACCACAAACCCTCTCATCCGCCCCGCACCGGTAAGTGATCCCCCTCACCTCCCGCTTTCCACGCTAACATACCACACAGTCCCGCAACCCGCTATAATTGCGCCCATGCAACTTGCCAGGCATCTTACAAGCGCCGATACGAGCTTTATCGGCATCAACGCGTGCATAACGGAGTAAGGAATCATGTGTGTCATTTTGTGGGGTGTCACAAGGCGGCTCCGAATGGATTTGCGAGGAAGGATCATTTGAGGCAACATTTGAGGCAGGTTCATGGGGTTTGAGGATTAGGATTCGGGTCAAGAAAAGCGAAGGATAGGAAGGAATGGGGAGGGAAGAGATGGAGTTTGGACTTTTGCTTTCGGAACGCTAGTGGTCTTCTTTATGGTCAAGTCGGCGTTACCCCAAATCTGACTTACTCTTAAAAACTTTTCCTCCCCATCTCAACCACCCTCTCTCTCTCCATCCTCTCCAACTTCTCCCTCATCTCCCACCTCTCCGCCAAGCTCAAGCCCAGTAATCGTGCCCACCAATTCCTTCACCAACTCCTCTGCTCCTTTCTTCAATTTCTCAATCTCGTCATCGTGTTGCGTGTTGCTGATCTGGCGCCGGAGAGAAAGGTAGCGTGTCAAGAGTTTTTCGAAATATTTTCCATGCAGCTGTTTTCCTAGGGCTTTGGCGTGTTGGAAGGGGAGGAGATGGCTGTTGACTTGTGACAGGATTGTGGGTTGGGACGTCGTTTCTGGTTCGTCGTCGAGAGCGGGGTCTTGTCCGGGGGCAGGGATGGTGTCTGGGGCTGTGTGGGTTGGCTGGGCCGTTTCGTCTTCTGTGGGTTTGGGCTTGGGGTCAAGATCTATTAAGTCGACATCGAAGGATATGAGATCTACTTCGTCGATGCTGTTTTCTTGCATTCTAGGTCCCCTTTTTTGGGGCCTATTATGCTTAGAATGATGGCGAGATTAAGTGAGCGTAGTTGATGTTTATGTACACCTGTTCATAAAAGAAGAATGTGGCATTCTATTTCTTGGTATATAGTTTTTTGTTCTCCTCGTTAAGAAAGGGGTGATTATTGTTTTAGTGGTTTCTTTAACGAGAACGGCTGTGTGGGTTCAGGGGCTTTCTCGCTTACGGGCTTTTGTAGTGATCGCAGTCGCTAAAGCACCTGTGTTCACATCACTTTATGCTGAAGACTCTGTACATAGCACGGCGTTCCATTATATAGATTTCCTAGATTTCCTAAGTTCTGCCCAACTTCCATGTTATCTTCCGTCACTCAATCTGAGAAATGTGGAGAGCGATTCTCGACTCATTTACAGCATTGCTCCAAACAACCTATGCAACAGTACCCTTGGTCTGCTTGATGCCAGTAACCTTAATGTCTCGCCACATGAACACCGCCAGAAAGCCAAGAACCCAGACAGCCGTACCGGCAATCACCAGAAGTTTCTGCGCATCCCCATAAGCATGCTGAATAGCAAGACGAGTCGGCGAGCCAGGAGGATACGACAATTGCGTCGTAAGATCGCCGTAGATCATGACCAGGTTGGGCAGTTCCTCCGCAGGAAGATATAAAGCGAGCTTCTTTGGCAAGATGTCTTGCCAGATAGTGGAGGAAATAGTGAGACCAATTGCAGATCCGATGCTTCCAAAACATCCCAGCACGGCAATACTGACGGCGAAATATTGTTGCTCGACTGCCGCGGCCATGATGGCGATCTCGTCCGTGATGATGAGCACACCGCTGGCGAAAGAGATGAAGATCTGGCACATAACTATGTATCCGATACTCTGGTCCGGATGGCGGAAGTAAATCAACAATCCCATCCCGAGGGCCGTTATGGGAACGCCGAAGTAGAGAGAAATCGGCTTGTATCTCCCGGTATAAGATATAACTGCACCGCCGGCGAGAGAAGTCAAGACACTGCCAACGGTTTGGATCTGGACCACGTAGCTGACGTGTGTAACGCTCAGATCGAAAACCACTTGCAGGACGGAGCTGAAGTAGAGAGCCCAGCATGAGTTACTAATGAACAGCGTGAAGGAAAGGATACCGGCTCCTAGAACTGTTCGATCTCGGAGGAGGGCGAAGGGGAAGAATGAAATGGACGCGAAGAATGCCTCCCAGACCACGAAGGCGATAAGAAGCAGGATCCCAACAACCAAGAAGCTGATAATGAGGGCCGATCTCCATCCCTTGGCTTGCTGGTAGTAAAGGTTGAATGGCAGGAGGAAAAACGCGACACCAGCAGATATTAGGAAGAGGCCGAGAGCGTCGAACTCGCGTGTGTAGTAGACGATGGATTGGCAGGTAGTACGTCCACTTTCGCGCTTCGAAATAACTCCCGCCTTCTTGGCCCGCGAATATTGATACTGGAACAGACCGAAGAGAGGAAGGGTAACCACTGGGACGATAATACAGAACATGCCAAACGCCCAGCGCCATCCAGCTCCATCCAGGAAGGACGTGGAGATAGGTCCTGCTAACCAGCAGGTAATCAGATTCGGTGAAGCAGCAAAAGCCTGCATGAGACCTCGATTGCGAAGTGAAGATGTATCGGCAACGAAGACGCTGAGACTGTATCCGATGCCATTGATGCCGACGGTGTAGAAAACCTGAGAGGCAGCATAGGCTTCGACGTTGTTGCAAGCAGCCGACATAATCAAGCCCAGGACGGTGAGGACAATGCAAAAGACAAAACCCTGTGGACGCCCGAAAATATCAAGGATCTTGGCGATGCTGAGGTTCGTAACTCCACCGATGACGGCGCTCAGGATTCCAACGGTGGGCGTGAGCGAGTGCAGAGCGAAGGCAGAGGTAACGTATGGAAGGAGGGCACCGGTGACGCCAGATACCAGACCCTGTATGAAGTAGATGATCCAGATCAGAGCATAGGCTATGACTAGCCAAGTCATCGACCATGTAACGGTCACGGCCTCGATGTTCTGGACACCAGCTTGGAAATTGGTGTCTACCGCATCGTCATTTGCTGGTCTGACATGCTCGATACCGTCTGATTCATTGTCCTTTTCAGAAATGGTACCAGGCTCTTTCTCTGGATATGTACTGGCCTCGGTGGGAGTGTCGTCGTGAGATGACATGGTCGGCTAGTGAGTGTTGATTTGTTGCTGTCAGCTAAGACTCAAACGAAGAGATCAGTCGTGGGAAGGTTTGAGAGGAGATAAAGCCGTTGTGCCTTTCGAGCAGCGCAGAACGTTCGAAGAGAGGTGTCTTTCTATATGGTATATGATACTCGCGCCAAGTCTCCAATAATTGCTACAGCGGGAGAGAAAGCCAATATGTACTTAACTGCATTCCGAAGGGTTGCGGTCCAAGAGGGTCTTTCACACTTTAGTGAGAATGGATGAGGTAGAATGCGGGAGTTGTCGTTCCTAACGTAGGTCTTTTGGTAAGGTGATATGTGCATTTTGTATTCGTCGGAGTTCGAGAACTTTTTTCGGTGGGATAGATCCTCCGTTTTCACAGAGCCTCTTCGATTTTGAGTGGCGCTCATTCGCTCTACGGATATACAGTTAGTTGGCTCTAATTAGCTGCGAGAATGTTTGAGCACTTTACCACCGAAATAGCTCCTTTCGTGCATTTCAGCCGCGAAATAGTGTAAGCGTGGATTGTGCCAGCTGCACGCTTGGAAGCCGGGTAGCCGGACGACGGGAAAAACCTGGAATACGCCTGTCTACTTGAAGCATTCCGACGGGCGGATTGGGTAATATCCGATATTTTGCAACGCCCTCTCGCGCCAGCTACCCGCATAAGAGCTGAGACGTCAACAGCAAGAATACCTAGAATATGAAAGTCTACCTGAAGCTTTCGAATAGGAAGAACGGTAATATCCGAAGTCAGACGACTCCTCCCTTCCTTCGATCGTCACTATCTTGTTCAACTTTTCACAACCTCGCTAATAATCGACAAAGACTGCTAAAATTGACCGATCGTATTAAATAATAGAATCGAAATAGTAGCCACGAATAGGCATTAGGCATCTTCCAACATGAGAGCGCAAGGCAGAAGGATTTCAAGGCCTTGCAGCTGCAATGGATCTCTCCATGTGTAGAGGGGCAGCATTGACACTAAAGCATTTTTGATAGGGAGAATATTAAAAAAAGATAAAATAAGATGCCAAAAGTGTGCGAGAGGCCTTTGCGCGGGTTTTAGGGACAGCCTAGGCTTTTTCGATGACAGCCCGGCTGTCCCAGCAGAATAAAGTCATCCTGACTAGCTGTGCCTGATTCCCCACTCTTTGGGAATGCCCTCATTTTCATGTTTTAGCTCTTAGTCCTCGGCACTCATTTACTACCCACAGGCTAACAATGCGCTAGACTCGCAGTACAGCAGTACAGTGCAGTTAGTTAGTGCAGTGTACTGTAGTCAGTAAAGTGTATTCAGTTCAGTGTAGTCAGTACAGTGGATTCAGTGCAGTGGAGTCAGTGCAGTGTAGTTAGTGCAGTGTAGTCAATACAATGCATTCAGTAGATTCAGTGCAGTGTAGTCAATGCAGTATAGTCAGTGCAATTTAGTAGTATAGTGCATTCAGTGCAGTGTTCGTAGGGCTCCTAGTGCTCACAATGCTCCTAGGCCCTAGCATGAGGAGTGAAAGAACTAAAGTTAAAAGCGAGAGAATATAGAAATATATAGAAAAAAAAACGATAAACCCCCGATTTTCGCGTACTTACAGCCGGGCTGTGCTTGAAAAAGCCTAGGCTGTCCCTAAAACCCGCGTTTATTCCCAGGCCTATATGAAGTTGCCGAAGACATCGTGCATGAAAACAGGCTGGCGCGCTAGCGTATGCACGTTCGTATCAGCCCAAGCAGTCGCCATGCCAGGCCCATTTCGTTTGTTTGACCGCTAAAGTCCAACCATGTAAAGAGGAGTGCAGTCGCCATCTGAAGTCTGCATATACCGTGTTCAGCAAACTGACCCTTATGCTTCTTACGTTCATGTCTGTATCCCACGCTTTGTCTCAATCATATCTTTCAAATTCTTGCCGGAACGTTCCACTACAATTCACACCTATGGAACAGAACATGCTCAGAATCGCAGCACCTCGTTTATCCTGCTCCACCTCTGGAGACGTATCATCTATCATCGCTCGTTTGAAGGCGAATGAGCACGAGATAGATAGAATATGTCAGATTGCTGGTATCGCGGGTGCTTCAGTCGGCGTGATTCATGAGGGCGAAGTCATCTACAAGCATCATCATGGCTTCCAGAACATTGCTGCTCAGGAGAAAGCCAACGATGATACTCTGTACGGAATTGGGTCATGCTCTAAACCCTTCTTCGCTGCCGTTATTGGCAGTATTGTTTCTGAAGGGAAATTGAAGTGGGATGAGCCATTGAAAAACTACCTGCCAATGCTGGCAACATCCTCGAAGATTGTCACAGAGTGTTCAACTCTGGTGGACGTACTTGGACACCGCACTGGCTTGACAGGAGCCTTTCATACGACGTTTCAAGGCAACGGAGATCACCTGATTGGCAACAAAGACTTCTGGGCTTACTTGCCAACCCTAGCACCAGCAGCTTCGTTCAGGGAGAGATGGATCTACAATAGTCACGGATATTCAATTGCGGGAGAGTTGTTGACTCAATTAACTGGCAAGAACTTGACCTCTCTGCTGCAAGAGCATGTGAACAAGGCCCTTGGTCTCACCAGAACGATCACCGAGCTCGACTTCGACAAGGAACCGAATTTTGCAAAGCCATACTCCACACTTGAGGATGGCACTCCTTACGAGCTCAAAGAGAGACAGGACTTCAGAGGCCATTTCTTTGAGGCTGCTGCAGGGGTATACAGCACGTTGAACGATATCTGAAGCTTTTTAAAGCAAATCTGGATGCTATGCACACTAGTGATGGGTTTGAAGAGGTCAGCAACCCTATTAAAGAGGGCGAAACGCTTTTCTCTCAGCACATTCCTGTCTTGAACCCATCTTTCCGAGAGCGGTCTTACGCTCTTGGCTGGATTCGAACCCAGCTTCCGGAAATCGCTGGTGTCATGGGCGATAATATCAGGATCCTCGGTTTGGACGAGCTCCCAATCATCGGAGAAGGCACAGAATCTCGTCTCCTGCTCTACCACCAGGGTGCGACTGTCGGATACTTCCCTTCTTTGTACCAATTTCCCGAGTTAAGGTCAGGTATTGTGGTGCTCACAAACTCGATCGCCCTGGGAGACCAGGCCGATTGGATCGCGCAGAGCTTGACTCAGGTCCTGTTCAATGACAGCAAGAAGATTGATTGGCTAGCTCTTTCGGAGGAGACCAAGAATCGATGCCTTGCAAAATACAAGGACATGGAGAAAGAAATTGCCATGAAGAAGAAACCTAATATTTACACGACATAGGGGCTTACGAGGGGGATTACTGGGACGCTGGTGGTCTCTTCTACATTCAAGTTCGTCGCAAGCCTGGGAGCCATGACACCTTGCGCATCGCCTTCCAAGGCTTAGAAAAGCATGCTTATGATCTTCGGCACTACCATGACGATGTCTTTGAGTGGACTTTGACACGAAATGAGACGGCCAAGCGCGCGAGGTATCACATGTTTGGCTTGGACTACTTTCTTATGCAGTTTAAAGGTAACAGCAAGGATATTGATGAACTTGCCTGGCATGATGATGGCAACCTGCACAATCCACGCGTTCTGAAGAAGAGCGCCTCTTCAGCAATTTGACAAGGATGCCAGGCTGATAGTCAAGTTACAGCTGGTGAACTTTTATAAGTTCTCTTACGTGGCTTTTGCAAACATCCATTCCATAAAAAAAAGCGAATTTGAAGCGTCTCAATTGTGATACACGTATTGAAATACCCGAGTAAATGCTGTGTATCTTTTCATGAACAAATGTCGCCACCAGCCAAATCAAACGAGCGATTCTCCAGCACGCTGGGCGATCTCAAAGGCCAGACTGGAGTTGTTGTGTGAGAACGTTGGATTTTGTTGCCTCTGGCAGCCTTGAAGTTGGGAAGCTGAGGTTTTCATGACTGGCACTTCTGGCAGAATTGCTCTATGGTTCCGTCGGCAGTAGCCCTCATCTGAGGAGCAGCCTTCAATCCTATTTTGACGTTGGTAGAGTAGTTGTTGCAATGAAAGAGCGTTGGTAGATCACAAAAGGTTGAATTTTTTTGGACAAATTCGACCCTACCTGAATTGGCCAGCCTAGCCGAAAGGGGTTTCTGCCATACTCTACTGTACCGCCCGATGGATTGAAATTCACCATGATTTGAGGCCGTATATCAGACTTCTTCTCTAATAGCCCCGTTATGGACCCTGCAGACTGTTGCTCAACGTACAAGTGTATTCGGCCGATTCTCGACTTCCCTCTCGATCGGAAAAAAATACGGGCATTAAAGTAGCGACGACGAGAGTCCTATCGTGAGCAAAAGGGGTGCTGGTATCATAAGGCGGGCAAGCGTGGTGGCTTGCACGGGCACGATGGTAGTGGAGAAGGGCTTACGGGCGAGATGGCAAGAGGAGAAGACGCGGATGTCATATCGGGAGAGGAGGCGGGAGTGGGGAGAGGGAGGTATGGCTTTTATACTACGCGGTTTGTAATGGTTCTTGCTTCAGGACGAGTTCTATTACGTGCTCTTAAATAACGAAGACCTTACGGCTTAAGAAGGGGCTTGGAAAGGTATACCGAGGGCGGGAGAGGGTCCTCCGAGGCTAGAAGAGATCCACGCGGCTCTATTTAAGAAAAAGGAATATAGGGAGGCCGTAGAGAGACGCCGGAAGAGCCCGCACCAGCATTGGGAGGGCTAGACGATTAGAGATGGGGATGCAAGTAAGGGCTGGGAGGGAGAGGGAGAGGAAAGTGAGGCTGGGAGGGCTTAAAGATCGGGAAAGAGAGCATTACGGGCTTGCAGGACGTCTGGGGAGGTTTAGCAGGAGAGAGGGAGAGCTCCACGGGCCCGCAAGAGAGCCTGCAAGAGCAATTCCGCTCAAGTTGAACGCAAAAGAAGCCTCTCAAAGGCTTCGGCCAATTCCTTACGCGCAAGGCGTGCTAGGAGAGGAATGAACGTGCAGATTAGGCCCGGCACACAAAGCAAAAAGCAAATTACTTAAATAAAAGCTCTTAAAAAAAGTCTCCTCACGCGCACTCGCAGAAGTGTGAGCTAAGATGGCCAACTACCTTTACGCCGACTGATCTACAACTCAAAACTTCTTTCAATCTCGTAAATTTTGATGAATCAACTCTGTTGCGGACCTTCCCAAAATCACAAGCGGAGTTGATACCATATTGTGTGACCCCATCATTCCAGGCTTCTTTATTTTCAAAAGGACATCAGAAAGGCAAAGAGATTGTAAAACACAGAAACACTCAGCCTTACGGGAAAGCTCCATACGTAGAGACGATCTATGAAGGTTATGGCGGGCATGGTACCCCGCTCACTCGGACCTTTCGGTCCCGCTAGCTGAATGACTGAGGAAAGAGGCTTGAAATCGCTTGTACTAAAAAGAACTCATACATCCCCAAGTCATGGATACCGAAGCTGTTGGAAAACACTCGCATACCTACTCATTCATAGACCCTGAGAAATTCAAAGGAACTCTGAAAGGCAAAGTTGCCCTGGTGATAGGAGCTGGTCGAGGAATTGGACGTGCAATTACAATCGCCCTGGCTCAAGCCGGCGCATCCATCGCCTGTGTCTCTCGCACTCAGACGGAGATCGATCAAGTTGTTGAATTCATCATTAAAGTATTCGGATCTCAGGCAATGGCCGTGGCAGCAGATGTTGCCATGCCAGAGGCCCCTAAAGTCATCTTGAACAAGGTGCACGCCCTGCTCGGCGCGGTTGACATGCTTGTCAACAACGCAGGTATATTTAGATACAACACGCTTGAGCACGAAAAAGACTTCGAGACTTGGTGGTGGGTGGTGGGTGGTCGAAGTCAACCTTCGCGGTCCTGTGGCAATGGTGCATGCTGTCCTGCCATCGATGTTATCGCGGAATACGGGAACGATCATATCTATGGTTAGTAGGAGTGCGACAATCACATCTCCGTTCAGCACGGCATATAGTGCTTCAAAGGCAGCTCTTCTTCGCTTCCATCATAATCTCGACATGGAAGTCCGCAGTCGTGGTGTGTGCTCGTATGTACTGCAACCAGGAAATGTTCCGACTAGCTTAGCGCATGGGGAAGGAGTAATTGACATGGCGACTGTTATGAAAGTCCCTGAGATGCTCCGAAGACTTGAAGCTATGGGATCTATTCAGGTGACTTGGAACTCCGGGCTCAGTGACCGCTTGGTTGTCTGGTGTCATAGCCAAGTCTCCAGGAAAATGTTGTCTGGTTATTACGTTTTTTATATTTAATAACATATTTATTAATGATACAGATTTTCCCAAAAAAAAATTTATTTATTATTATCGTTTTCAACGTTTTATAATACTTCCTTCAAAAATAATACTAAGCCAAAGAAAATAAGCTCTTTACCACGAATACGCCTCCACCTCGAGGTCGAACTCCGTCTTGCTGTTCCTGGCAGCCGCCGAAACAGCAGCCCTGACTTCGTCGCAAAGTCCACCAGGTCCACAGACAACTACCCCGACTCTTGCCCAGCCGGCATTCATCTCCTCCTGCAGGAGCTGTTTGATGTCGAATCGGCTTCCAATCCTAATGTCCTTGTCTGAAATTGAGCTCAAAGTGCCGCCTAAATCATTGACTAGAGGGCGGGCAGCTTCCCTGACGCTCCAGGCTAGTTTGACGTTCCAGTGGTAGTTGACATAGGGCAATAGACCTGTGATGCCGATACCACCACTGATCAGCAACAAGCGGTCGGCGCGGAGTACCTCGCCAGTAGAGGTGTTGGGATACGGACCCTCGATGAATGTGAGGAGGTTGTCGTACGAAGCAAGCTGTTTAGTAGCGCCGGTCCCTTTGCGAACATACAACGTGAGACCCATATCTGGACGAGTGTGCGCAACGGGCTTGGTAGTCAGAGCTACCGGGTAAGTCTTCTCCACGTCGTGATGCTGATCTGCATGTTCCGCGGAACTCTGGCTATGGGCGTCCGAGCCGATATGCGTAGGAGACGGCTGCACTAGTGCTGTTTGTAGTACGGAGAATGGGTGATTCTCCCATGGCCGGAGTGGATGGAGCGTGGGGAAGTACACATAGACATGCTTACCTGGCTCGATACCCCAGCGAACGTTTGGAATGTCGATTCGGACGTAGTCGCCGCCGAGTTGCGTGACTTTCGCTCGTTGGGCTCCAACCATAGCGATTCGCAAAATGCGTCCTAGACGGTCGAACATCCAGACTACAGAAATGGCAATTAACCAATCCTGATATCCACCGAGGAATGCATATAGATCCATGGCATGGTACCACATTGCGATAATGATAATGACAGAGAGTACAATATGTTGGATCAAGAAGAACTCGTATGCAAATTTACGAACAAAAAGTCCACTTCCAAATGTAAGGATGACGGCCAAAAGGGTAGCAACGATGCCCCAAATCCAATACTTTTGTTTGACTTCAGAATCGTATGACCCTTCATGCTGGTAGAGTACCACGGCAACCAGGGAGTGGAGGATAGCCTGGAGGGTGAAAGCCCGGGCAATCCAGCGGTGCAACAAAAGGAAAGTTGAATGAGACCAATTAGTTATCCAGAGAAGAAAGTTGTTCCTTCCAGCAAAGAGCCATATGAGAGGAGCGAATATGTATGCCAGCGCTCCGGTTCTGTACATAACGTAGGCCATGATCTCGTCCCATCTGTTCGCATACCAAGCATTTGGCTGGCGAGACTCGTATCTGACCGAAGTCAAAACTATGTTAAGAATAAAGAATAGAGCGATGTAAAGCGATTGGCCACGGGTAGGCACATTCCCAAGGAGGTAAGGAAGCGGGCGCACTGAGTACGTTCCGATGAGACTCGGCCATATCAGGTAAGGCTTGAGCTTCCTAGAAAGGGAGGAGATGAGTGGAACATATCCAAGCCAGGTGAACACGATTGGTGATCCAAACCCCACAACGAGTAGCGCAATACTACATAACACAGCGATTAGCATTGGTAGGAACATAAACCTGGATTGGACCGTACCCAAAGACGTTCTCTTGCGCCGTTTCGCGCTGCACCATGGTCAAGATGCTGTATTCTTCTAGATAAACAAGTGGGTTGACAAGGGAGGTAGAATTGAGCCATGTTGCGTTTGCAGCAAGTACCGTCGTTGGAGGACTGGCACTGACATTTGCGAGCGATTGGGAGTAGGACCACTTCGGGGGAACACCTGTTTGACCAGCGTTGGATTGGCCAGTAGCTTCGGTCTCCCAAAAGTATTCGAGCTCCGCGACGGTGTTGTTGTATTCAGCACACTTTTGGTTCATACACCAGGCGAGTGAAGTGAGATAGGGTGTGTTCTCTGCCCAACACGCCGAGGTTGTTTCCATCTTCATCATCCCAAGAGTACCGGCATCCATGGTGGAGCAAGACAACGTCAAGCCATAGATGGATCGCAAGCAAGTCATGGCACAGAACGGGTAGTAGGGATTGACAGGCATGCCATTGATTGAGCCCTGGAACGGTGTGCCGGCTAAAACGGACGAAGCCAGCACCCATGCTGTCCAAAATAGTGAAGAGAGCTTCATGTTGGCAATTGATGATGATGATGATGATGACAATTGAGAGACGGATCAATGGTGTAGAAGTATCCGTTGTGACAGAGTCGAATGGACACAGCCAAGTCTTTTGTATATGATCCATATTCTGAGATCCCCGCAGTGGCGGTGGGATATCTAGCTGTTGGCTGACAAAAGTCCAGAGCAGGGTCGAGATTTTTGAAGATAGTGAAAAAGAGAGAATTTGAGGGGATTTCCTTAGCCGTTTGGAGAAAGGCTCCGCGGTCAACCACCAATGATAGCATCATCCGCAACTCTGGAAAATCTTCCTGCAGTCGCGTCTCCAGATCCTTGGTCCATATCATCTGCGCACTCGCAGCACCACGAGGGTAAAGGAGCCGTTTCGAGCAATTTTCTCTAATTCTCTCTGCTGGAAGGGTCCCGTGCTGCCGCCACATCCTCTATCAAGAAACACGACGGGCGGGCAACTACAAAACCAACGGAAATCCCGTCTTCAGTGGCGTTGACCGGATCAGATAGCTCCAAAGTAGTTTTGACCTCGACAGTTCCCTCGGGTACCGGCTCCAATAAGATTACCAATTTGATTCTTTCAAAAGCAACTTTGCAGATTGTTGCATTGATTTTGAAAGTTAACACAGAACCGAGTTGACTCTTCTGGAAAGCGAAGGGAGCTTCACGCTAGCTGACCAACAAGCGATAGGTGGCAGACATGTGGCCTGTCACGAGGTTAAGTCTATTCTAGAAAAATATATTCTGAAGATACTCAGATGCTATGCGATAAACACATCGTCCAGGCTCGCATTATCCTCTAATCTTCGCATGAGTATCGACGAATCACAAGATCGAATGGACTCTCAGATCCCGAGAGATAAACTGCACCATACAAGTCACCAGGGTGGAGACAAGAGGATATCATGCCAAGCTTTCGAGACATTGGACGATCTGCACGAAGTCACCCGGAAGTTCTAGAAGTTCCAAGTTTCTGTTGATGAGTTAAGTTGAGAGGTAAATGGCGTTCGAAAGCCTATAGCCGTTCCGCAACCTCGTCACGCAGACGAAATGGGAAATAGAAGTTAAAAAGTTAGAAGACATGACTTGATGTTGGAATAGTTCACTCATAGCTCATAGTGGAGAACTAATGAGAAGGTAAATCGAGTAGAAAATGTGTACGAACCCAAGCAATGAAATCCGCCGTTAGCAGAAACAAGAGTCAAGTTTCTCAACCCAATATTGTATCTTGAGATGATTCAACAAAGAGCCTAGCGCCTTCGGGAAACCAGAAATTCATGCCAGAGTGCCAACGTCGACGCTCTTGCTCTGATCCTTTGTGGTCTGCTGGATCTGCTTTGTGAATAAGGTAAATTTCACCTGAGAATTATATATTCTGTTTTTTTGCACGTTTGTTGACATACCAAAAATTACGGGGTTTTAATATAATTGTCACAGATGCATCAGCTTCGTAGCTAAAGTTTTGAAGACGGGTTAAATATCTTCAAATGTTGGGACAAATTACCAATTATTTATCCGCTTTTAGAATTATCTGCGCGAAGCTCTACCTATGAATTTTCAGCAAATTTGAAAGATGGAATTTACTGTTCTTGTGTTTCAAATTATTGAGCAATTTTATTACTAGCTTTGGGCTTAATTGTATTATCTCTTGTTTCAACGAAAACAAAAGTCGTGGTCGTGCTGTAACTGTTATTTTTATCGTATACAAACCCGAAACATGATAGTTTTCCTGTTCAGAGCTTTGATTTGACCCGGAAGTAATTGAAAACTCCTCTATATTCAATAGGGAAATTCAGTTTTATACTACACCACATCCTCATTTGATGCTAAATGAATGAAAGCTCAAGAGCCACTCGATCTCATCAAGTGATACTTACTCACGTGATTTGAAATCCTCCCGTCCTCCCGAGGTCATGCTCCCTTGCTAATGCTTTCCTCCTTACTGCGATTTCCATACAAGAGACATGTATAAAACGTTACTTTCAACAATAAACTTCATTTGATGTCGACAAGCAGGCTCCGATCACGTGTGGAGTCGGTCTGTCCAGAAAGGGCGGTGGTCTCACGAAGTCAGAGATTCATATAGACACTGATACTTTTTTGATATATTTAAGATAGACTGACAGTGGGTTTTAGTAAGCCTGAGATATAAGACATCACAGGTGTAGATCTAGTGGAAAGTGTGAGAGATGCATTATTCTCGGTTATGCATGCTGCCAGATCCGGGAGACCAACATGATCGACCGCCTCGTGCCTTCCGTAATGATTCTCTCTCATTATCAAGCCTTCGCTCTTTGACCCCTTCTCCATCAATTCTTAATGACTTCCCACCTTCTGGATTCGAGTCCCGATGATCATTTGGGGTCGTCACCAAATACAATGGCACCAACGGTTCGGTATATCCTCATCTCAGCCTTGCGAGGTGAGCCTTTGATGCAGATCAGACCGAGAGATCCTGCCTCGAGAGCCCTGGGATTTTTACAGACTGACCTTTCCCTGCTCTATCGAGTCATCGTCCAGGATGGACTCGTTAGTGGATGTGACAGGCATTGGCGAGTCATTCTCCAAGATTTACATCGTACCCTACTGACCATTTCAGACATGAACAACAAGGTCAACCTAGCATTTTATACGCAACTTATCTGCTTTTATCGGAATCATCATGAGACGGAGTCGGTCTTTCTTTCCCCGGACAATCCTCAGCAAAGGATGCTCCAATCCTGGGCTCATCAGTTGGGCTTTGCCTTTGAGTATACTCTGGCTACTCACTCAGGGAGAGTGGTTAGAATGTCACCGCCTGAGAAATCCACCAATCCTGAGAATGACAACCTCAACTTTTTGGGACTGGACAACACCACGATTATGGATCCTGATCATTGCTGGACATTTGGACACGATATGTTTTCCGAAACCTCAACTCGCGTGAATCCAGTGCCATCTTTCGCTGCTGTGGACTACAGTATAGCTCAACACCAACCTCTCATTATCGACTACTCAGCACACACAGGTACCTGCATCAGGAGTGAAGACTTTGCTCCTAAATACAACCAGGTAACCGAGTCAGCTCTTGCAGATCTGCCTAGAAGCTCTGGAAACTTATCATCTCCTCTTACAAAATGCTGTACACATGCCTTTAGCCTCGAACATACTGTCATTAGCGCTCTTTCCACTCTGGATCAGGAGATGACTGGATTTCAAAATAATTGTTGTTCAGTTACTTCAGATATTGTTGCTGGCAAGCCTAACGACGTCCGCGATGTGGTCAAAGAGTACATCTCATCCACCAGGATACAGAAGAAATTGGAAAATCCACTTGCTAGTGTTTCTCAGAAAGCCAAAACCGCGGTGCGGACGGCCTCGGCACTGGACTCGACATACTGGGTGAGCCATGGCTTTCCATCAGAATTGTTCGGTCCAAATACGAAATATGTGACAGCCACTCAAGAGGAAGCCGGAATAGACCCCTTGGAACCACGTTCCGTGTCACCTGAAAGCCAGATCATGCCCTCTGATAGACTGTGTTACTCAGGCTCAGTTTCTTACAAAGAACAAAATTATAGATCGAGCTCAATTGGATCTGTTTCAAGTACCAAGATGGATCGCGGGCAAAAAAGAGTTCGAGACGTATCCAGTCGAAGGCCTAGTCTCCTAAGTACAGCCAGTGGCACATTTCGAGAGTACGTTTTCAACTCTAAATCACCATGCATGGAAAGTCCAGCTTCGGGAACATCAGGGAGGCGGGGGCCTTTAGACCCCGCAAGCAATGCTGCCGCAAAGGCGGTGAAAGCGGTCAGGGCATGTTGGAGGTGTAAGTTTCTCAGGAAGACGGTAAGTTAATGACCTTTCCCCTTTTGATGAATAGATCCCGGTTTTGGATTTTGTGACAGTCTGCTTTGTAGTTGGAATGTGGCGGAGAACAAGCACGATGATATACTGACTTGTCTTTTAGTGTTCTCTTGATGACCCATGTGTAGCATGTCCAAAACCACACAAGAATCCTAAGCGTCTCGGGTGGTCTTCCGTGGCATGTCGGCGAGGCACTTTTGCTGAAGAGATGCTTCCTTTTCGCCTATGTTCCCAGCAGATCCTTGGCGGTTCTGTGCCAACTGATGAACAACGGAAGCGCTCGAATGATTGGTTGCATTCTCATATTCAGTCACGAGAAGAGAATGTGGGCGAATCGCGGAATCTCATTCTGGCTCAGCACTCGGGCTCCGAGCCGGTCCAAACTCTATATGATTTGAAGCAGAGGCGGAGGTTATTCAGTCTCTTCAGCTGGACCCTAATCCCAGCAAGATCGGTACCGGAATCGGCAATTGCACCTCTCAACGAGTGCATCGATTCTATTGTACAGGAAACACTTGACGTTCCATGCTGCCGACTCATTATGTCTAACGATGTTGATTCGCAACTGGCTGATGTTGTGCTTTTGCTACGTTCTGCCGCCCAGTACCAAGCAAGTATCCATACTGTACGAGAGGCCATACCCCAATCAAGCAAAATGAATAGCTAACCTTGTGAATGTAGGACCGATTGATCGCACAGTCACTCAATTGCCTACGAAGTGGTGTTGAGGCATTGGCCGTTGATGACCAAAGGTTATACTCCGCATATCAACACAACTCTTGCTCCGAGCCAGTCTGCCAATTCGATTGGATCAAACAGTTGCATCTAGACCTGGAACTGTACTTGGCCGAACTCTCACAGGTATTCTTCACCAAAGACAATATGAGAGCCAAAGAGAGCTGGTGGCTGTCTACTTTCTACAGTTTCTGTATCCAAGGGATCGTTCGACGTGTGTTGCTGAAGCTGCAAGACTCACCGGGAAGCGAAGTTGCTGCTAAGCAGTACCTACACCTTGCTGTGCGACTATTTTCTGCTAGCTCCGGCTCTTACGATCCTTTGATCAGAGACTATGCTGCTCCGTATCTCCTAGAGGACGAGGACGCCTCCACCGTAGCAAATTTTCGAACGGCCCAGCTAGCAGTACAACAGTTATCATGGCGATCGAAGTGTATCAAGTCGTCGGCAGAGTACCTTAGGCAGCTTTTTGAAGACGAGGGAAATGGGCTTGAGGGACGTAAAGTCTTGAAAACTGCAAGTTCCAATGCAAAAGTACAAGCTGTGTCAACTGCTACTTCGGACGTTGTCGAGAGCAGGCAGCAATGTATAAACTCGAGCGACCCAATCACTCCAAATCCCGGAGCAAGATTGTATCGAACATTGTCACTTTCTTCAATGGAGTCTTTGGATTAGTTTATGGCACGAAAGGCTATGTCAGATCTTGACTAAACTCAAAAAACCTCATTTACAAGAGTTTGACCTTGGAAGTATCCAAAACCATACTCCCTTCTTCAAATGGGGAGGGAGAGGCTATAGAAATTGTGTCTTGCCATCCTAAAATCCAAGTCCTTGAAGAACACTTGTTCAAGGAGGGGGAATTCACTGATGTCGAGATGTAAGAGGTTTGGTGAGGTTTGAATGACTGTGTTTAGAATGAGCTTAGGATTTCTTGCGGCGATTTGGACTTGAAAACACAGAATATTCTCAGAAGCATGTGCTTGGCATATGTCGCAATGCGACGTGCAACAAAAGCTCTCACAACGGTTGGTTGGGCTAAAGGCAAGATTGGAAGGTACTAAACAGCTCACAGTCCCGCAAGTGCCTGTATTAGATATCTGTATGGGAGAGACATTTGCTTCCACGTCAATTTTTTGTTTCAAGTCGCACATAGCGACAAAGTAAACATCATGTCAACACTAGATCCTCTCTCAGACAAAGAAAACTTGCAAATACGTAGCCGAGATAGGGACAAAGTCTCTAATTCTATTATTCTTGCTATCTACGTCACCGAGAGTTCGTCCCAGTCCATCTATTCTTCACTCACCTCTACACGCACCCAAACCCAAAACTCCATCACAATGCACCTGTCTATATATTCAAGCAATCTTCTCAACCCTCAACTCCCCCTTCTCCTGCCCTCCCTCTATCTCCAAATACCCACCCCCTTCAATCCGCTTCTTCCACTTCTTACTCTCGTACCGCGCCAATATCATCGTCATCCTCAGCACGACTCCATCCCCCTTACTACTCTCATGTTCCTCCCCTCCACTGTTCATCGGTGTACATGTCCAGCGACCGAACGCCCAGTTCAGAATATATTTCCCTGTGCCGTTTGATGGAGGGGAAGGAGAAGTGGTGGGATCAGAAGACGGGATAGGAGACGAGGATGTCAAGACGGCTTTTATGCGGTAGACTTCGTCTTTTGGAGCTGTTTTCAGGAGGTGCAGGAGCGGGGATGGAGAGATCGTTGAGGAGGGAGAGGGAGAGGTGAGGGTTATGGATAGGACTTCGACTTCGGATTGATGTCCCTTCCCATCTGCATGCTCATGTTTCTCCCCATTCTCATGCGCATGCTCACGCGCATGTCCATCATCGACCAACCCCCTCGCCAATCCACCATCAATCCCAAAAACCAACCCAACATCCACCCTTCCCCTCTCACTCTTAACCCACGCCACATCCACGCCCTCCAAATCCCCCAACCGATCCAAACACTCCTCCATCCTCCTCTCCCCCGCCACCTCCCACTTATTAAAAACCACCAGATCCGTGTACCGCGCCTGTATCTTGGCCGTGAAACTCGTATCCTCGTACCCCTTCCAATTCTCCACATCCAGCACCGTGACCACGCCATCTAACGCATACCTACCTCCCGTTTCTCTCGCGAGCCGATTAACCTCCATAGCTAGCGTGGCGGGGAACGCGGACCCGGAGGTCTCGATGACGATGCGGTCTGGATTTTGGGCCGAAGAGAGCTCGGCCAGGGCGGAGGAGAGGGAGCCGACGAGGTTGCAGCAGATGCAGCCGTTGAGCAGTTCCCGGACGGAGGAGATGGAGGAGGAGCGCGCGAGTTGGGAGTCGATGGCTAGGTCTCCGAATTCGTTTTTGAGGAGGGCGAGTTTGTAGGAGGGGTTGAGGGCGTGGAGTTGGGGGAGGAGGGAGAGGAGGAGGGTGGTTTTGCCGGAGCCGAGGAAGCCGGTTAGGATTGTGATTGGGATGGGGGTGGGCATTTTTGGTGGTGGGGAGAGATGAGGAGGTTGAGGTTGTAGAGACTGAATAGAGAAAATCTTGAACCCGGCGAGCCCGCCAAGTTGGTTATCGGTTATCTTATCGCTTATCGCCCGCTTGAGGTCAGGGGGCGATTTTCACACCCTTTTCTTCGGCCTCATTCACATAACCAACTCGTCGTGATCAAAGACATCCAAAGCAGCACAGCGACACGCTTCTTCTTCTCAAGCGCTTCAATGTTCCTCCGTCACCTACATACCCCCAAATCACATGATGCTCCCCAGCGCATCGCAGCCGCTATCGGGATGTTTCAAGAGCCCCTAAAAATTCCTAGCCAATCAACCCCTTTTCATCTGAAAGCGTGTCGCTGACTGCAGAAACCGTTGGATGGGATGAAAAAAGAGCTATCTGGCACGTATTTTTGGGGTGACAGTGACCTATCAATGTCCGTACCCGCGATTGTTTCAACGGCAGATCTGCTGTTGTTTATTTGGAGCTTTCTTTAGATAGATTGATAGACACAGGAGATGCAGTGAGACGGGCCACTGTACTGCGAGGGAATGATTGCGGGTGGCTGACACAGTGATTGGGAAGGGAATGCAGTGCAATGTTTTACGTTGAGGTGTCAAAAGAATTTTGGTGGACGAAAACCATCAGTTTGTCGATCGGAAGATCTAGAATAATTGGTAGTCAGTAGTCATGACGAGCAAAGACTTCTCCGGACCTGTGTCCGATAAAGAGTTTTGTAGAACATTCATCATACTTCACCTAGATGACAAAATCAACGAGAACTACCGGATCATCTGTGGGATGTCAGAGCCAATACATCTCGATAGACACCCTCCTTCGGGTGGGTTGATGTGGTTGAAAAGAACCGTTATGCAGCTTTTATGCAGACTCTGTGCAGAGACTTCATGATCCATATCTTGATCTATTCCTATTTGCTGATAGATGTTCACAGGCATTAGTCCTTGTTCTACCTTTTTAGCATGTGGATTGCAATGTTCTGGGACTTTCTACTTCTAGGCTCTGAATCAGGCACCGCGGCCCACGTAAAGAAAATGTATGATGCAGGAGAAGAAGCTTTTTGCGGCGAGGAGATCAAAAATCGAGGGGCGGAGAGTTCAGATCTGGTCGAAACGACAGGATTAAAAAAGCGACCGTGGGGCGGACCTTTCCTTGTCGTTGACGGCGGCGGCAGATCCTTCGCGACTCAGTTGGAGAGTCCAGGCCAAAAGAAGAAGGATGGGATCATGGCGGATGCAGGTACCAGGCGATGCTTACCCAGAATCCGATTCGACAGGTCTGGGGAAACATGTTCTGTTTTTTCGGCTGCGTTTCAAGGACTCTGCGAGGTGATGAGATGAGAGAAAGAAAAACCTGGGAGGGTGGAACAAGAGCGAGGTCCGGACCAGGGCATCGCCGCTGTGGCCGACTCTCGTGTTCCTGCTCTGAAATCTGAAGTCGTAAGGTTAAAATGATTCGTGATAGGGTTCAATCCTTCGCATCCTTCTAATTATATGTTCGTCAGTCGCAAATTTGCCTTCACGGAAGAAAATGACAGAAAAGCAATCCTCATGTTGACTTTCTCAGGCACCGTAGACGAGGGATTCTCGGAAGTGTAAATGCGTGAATGCGGCCAGAAAACGATGGCCTTGCGAGCTGCATGCGCTCGAGGAAATAGCTGGCCTTGCGCGAATGGCCATTATTCATTGGATGTGGATGCTGAACGAGGTCCTGGCTTTCTCATGATTGGCTCTGTGCTTGCATTTTCTTCAGGCTCTTGTTCGTTCAGAGCTGCAGGTACACATAATCCGTGCAGCTCAGGGTTACACGGCGCTGCACCGTGAGCACGAGAAATAGCAGAAGGGGATAATAACCTGTTTTAGAAGCTGCACTCAATGCCAATTGGTGTCCCCTCCCGCTCCTGGTTGTCTGACGCTGCAATACTGAGGACATTCTATTGCAATCAAAGAACCTTTGACGTGTACAATATATTCGGGGTTGGTGTTGGTATTGGTGTTGGCATATGATAGATGATGGTGTTGGTTGTGTGACCGTGGATATGACCTCCGTTGGACGTCTGATTAGAATTGTTTCAGCGGATGGATCTTCGGGCCCAGATGTGATTTCCACAAAATAGTCTTCTCGCTGGGAGGGGGGGGGCGGAGATAAACACTGCGCCAACTCGAAACGGGGCGACTCAGCTCAGAGCCCACGGGATAGAGAGATTAGATAGACCAACTCAGGGGGAGAAGAAGCACCGCCGGATATCCAGGTGCAGCCGGAAACATTGTCGTGAATGGTTCGCTTGATGTTTCGAAACACGCGGTGCAGCCCTGAACCAGTCTGGTTTCCCGTCGCGCTGGCTGAGCCTTTTCTACTGTACTTTCCACGCCTTGACGACCGGACTATGCTTAAAGAGGGACATTCGTCCAGGTTGGTGGCTGTTGCTGGCGACGGTGGCTTGCAGTAGTGCTGTGAAAGCCCTGGTACCGATCCTCTCTTCCCGTGTCTAACAGGCTCGAGCTGCAAGGTACCTGACGCTTGTGATGGGGGCCTTGCTCGAAGCCAGCCCACACTGCTGTTCATCCCAAGTCGCATCCCCGGTGCTGACTGCTTGGCGGCTTGCTTCCTCGAGAGATTTTCGCTGTTCTGGGCCCAAGTGCTCTTCGACTTGTCGCGATGTCGACCCCCGTCTCTTGAACCCGCCCCCCCCCCCCCCCCCCCAGCGAGCCGCCATGTTACCGTGGCCCAGAAAAGTGGTGAAGCCGCCCCTGCATTCCCAGACGGGACGTGGTGAAAAAACAGTCTTTTCCTTCCTTGTCTTGCGTTGTTCGTTTTTGTCGAGCAAGGAGGAAGTGCAGAGCCGAGAAGCAGTTGGTCCTTAGCGTCTTTTCCACCTCCCTGAGTGGATGTCATCGAGGGCAGCCACGCGCTATCGCTACGTATCGTTCCTTCCCTTCTTGCCCAGTGCGGGCTGCTGCTACATAAGTCACGCTCGCCCGGCACACTTTTCGATCTCTTCCTCTTCACCACTATCGATTTGTACTCATCGTCCGTCGTTGTACTTCACACTCCTTTTTCGGTTCGCTTCTGCTCTTTCTTGCCCTTTACCTTCCTTTCCATCTGTTGATACAGATTCACCAACTTCCATTCCTTCCACCATTCCCACACAATTGAGTCAAAGTCACTCTTGTGTGTCAACAATCACTCTCGATCTCTCGACGTGATTCACCAGCTTCGACAGCTTCTGCACAGTCCTTTCAACGAGCAAGAACAACCTCCCAGTACTCCCGGCGATCTACTTCGATATCAAAACCAACTCCCCCTTTCACATACCAAGATCGGCCTCCTACAAGATGCGCTGCACAGCAACAACCCTTCTGGCATTTGCCGCTTCTGCTTCGGCATACAGTGCTACCGGCCGTACCTTTGCCGTTAACCACTTCTATGGAAAGGATGCCATGATGTATGGTCGTGTTGATCCTATCATCAGCCCTGGTGTGCCTTCTGGTCACGTTCACGCCATTCAAGGTGGTAATGCCTTCGGTATGACTATGACTGATACTCAAGCTTTGGACCAATCTACCTGCACGTCTTCCCTCGTCAAGAACGACAAGAGCAACTACTGGACTCCATCTCTCTACTTCCAAGATCCGGTCACTAAGGAGCTCGAGTTTGTTGACATGTTCTACATGAACGTGTACTACTTGTACGTTGACCAGCTTAAGCAGATCAATCTATGCTAACCGATTACAGCTTTGAGGCTACAACCGATAAGATCGAAGCTTTCCAGCCTGGTCACCGTATGGTCGTTGGCAACCCTGAACTCCGCACCCCTCCTGCTACTGGTGGTCAGTCAATTACTGATCTGTCCGACGGTACACCTCAACCAGTCCAATTCACCTGCCCTCGAACAAACACAAACTCACCTCTCTACCCTACCGACTCCACTGGTCTCGATGGTGTTGGTATTCAAGATCCTGGCAACAAAGGTGCGGGTGTAGGTTTCCCAGACCAGAACTGCGACGGATTTGCCTCCCCTCTCAGAGCTGATATCCACTTCCCATCATGCTACAACCCAGCTGCTGGTCTTGACAACTACAAGGAGAACATGCAATTCCCAACCAATGGCAACTGCCCCACTGGCTGGATCCACACTCCTCACTTGTTCTACGAGGTCTACTGGAACACCCCTCCTTTTGCTTCCCGCTGGACTCAGGGCCAAGGTACACAGCCATTTGTCCTTTCCAATGGTGATCGAACTGGCTACGGTCTCCACGCCGATTTCATCTCTGGCTGGGATGTTGATACGCTCCAACAGATCATTGACAACTGTGATGCTGGTGACTCTGGCATGGACAAGTGCCCTGGTCTCATGGGTGGACTCAACGATCCCTCGACCACTTGCAACCTCCCCGATCCTGTTGCCAATGAGGTCGTCACTGGTACTATGACCGCACTTCCAGGTACCAACCCCTTGTCAGGCTGGGGCGTCGGCGCCGTCGTTGGCAGCGGAGGATCTGGTACCACCGGATCCATGTCGCAATCGCCAACAGCCACTTCCGCACCAGCTTCAAGCAAGGCCTCAAGCCAAGTCGTCGAGAGCAGTTCCAAGGCTACCAGCGTCAAGGAAGTCTCCTCTCAGTCAAATGCTGCTGGTGTCTCTTCTTCTTCCGACGTTAAAGTTGTTCAGACCCAGGCCACTTCAACCGCTGTCGGTGTTGCAACAACCCCGGTCGACTCCCAGCCAACCACCCTAGTCACCCAAGTCGCTACCACATCCACGGATGGTGACCAGGTTGTCACTTCATATGTTTCAGAGACTACCGTTGTCTGGACCACTGTCACTGCCACTGGTGCAGCTCCCACTTCAAGTGGAGGCAGCTCGGTCGCAAATGGCTGGTACTACTACGGTTGCTACCAAGACACACGTGCGCGCGTTCTGAGTGGTATCACTCTTGCTAATGTTGGTCAACACGCTGTTACCAACACCAAATGTGTTGACTACTGTAGCAATGCAGGCTATTCCATGGCTGGCACTGAGTACGGTGGTCAATGCTTCTGTGGTAACCAGCTCGATGGAAGCACTGCTCTCAACGAGACATCTTGCGACATGCCCTGTGAGGGTGATGGAACTCAAACCTGTGGTGGTGGTATGGCACTCAGTGTCTACTCTACAAGCAGCACCTCCAAGCGCTCGAGCAGACACCTGCACCGTCACCTCAACCGCGCATCCCTCTAGATCTTCACTCTGATCTCCATCTCTATCTTCTTTCCCACCTGGGCTCTCTTTTTCAGAATCTGGGTTAGATCCAAGACATGAACATGAGACGAAACTCAACTTCATACACTTTTTCGATTCTTACAGCTATGCTGGCCTCTTTCTTATGGCAAACTTTGTCTTTTCTTTACTTCTCGGTGATGGAAATTATGGATGGGATTGGATGCATGGTGGTGTTATACAAGGAAAAGAAGCGTCTTCTGGCTGTACATTACATAGGGTACTCTTGTCTTCATGTTCAGCGAACTGGATAAAATAGAAGGCATGGATACAGACAGCCATGGTGTCAAAACCTCTCACGATCGCTACGATGAATGAAACGAATCAAGTATGAATACCTTTTGATTGCGCCAATGTGACTGATCGTTATGGCGGGCAGTAGTTCGTTGATGCGAACTGGTTTCTTTCTTCTTCCCCGTCGACAAAGCAAGCCATGCTTTTGGGCAATGAGGAGCTGGTGGTCAGGTTTGATGAAGATTACATTCTTCAGCTCGATTAGCAATTCATGAGAGAAAGTCTCGTCTCAATGCCTCCGTGTGTGCTTGTGGGGCTGCTTGGAATCTCGCGGAGTGCATTGTCCAGAAGTAATTGCATAGAGATGTGTTACGATGCGATTCAAAGACATCTAGAGCATGTAGCCTGTGATTATACCCCACCGAGGCTTTCAAGGAGTCAAGGAGACAGCCCGGCTGTCCAGGCAAAATGAAGTCATGCTTTTACTCGTGAGCTCGTCCTTGGTCCCTCACTCTCTGGGAATGCTCTCATTTTCGTGGTTTAGCTTTTTATCCCTTACTTTTTAGTTTTTAATTCTTGATCCTCGTTTTTTTTTGGTTTTTTTTCGAGAGATGCTTTTATTTTCTTGCTCCGTCTAGCACGGCCAGAGTAGTTAGCGCGTTCGATGTGTAGTTAATTGTGTAATCAATGTAGTGCAGTCAGTGTAGTGCGTTCAGCAGTGCAGTGCAGTAAGTTCAGTGCGTTCAATTCATTTAGTGCAGTGTTCCTAGTGCTCCTAGTGCTCTCATGCGAACCCGACGCAGACTTCCATTCTTGACGATAGATGATGGATGATGCGGTCTGGGCACGCTGTCCTCTTTGAACACTGTAGTAAAGTATATAGTTGTCGTAGAACTCAGATGAGTCTTGCTGTTGAGTTAAGGATGTCGAGGTTTGTTATACGTCCGGTGGTGGTCGCCGTCCTCAACAGCACCACTTATCTCCTCAATCAATCTGAATACTCGACGATGAGCTCTACCTTTCCTAAGCTTACCAATGAGCTGATATAGCTCTTTGTGGAATTGCCAGCTACAATCATAAGATTGGACCAAGTGGCTTCCATCTTGCGGTCGTACGGTAAAAGTATTCTCAAATAAAGGGTACAAAAATGAGGGCATTCTTAAAGAGTAAATGAATATGGATGGCTAGAGAGCATGCAAATATTTAGAAGCACTCAATGAAAGAATATGATAGAGATAGAAGAAAAGAATGATTGAATACTCTTCTTCACCGTCCAAAAGCCGGGCTGTCGTTTTAAAAGCCTAAGCTGTCCCTCAAAGCCACCAGAGCCTCGTTAATTCCATAGTCAGGAGTATTACCTTGGAAAACAGTCGATACGGTAGCCTATAATTAGACTTCACAAGGTATCAACTGCTGAGCGGTGGAGTGATTTTCGAGGACTGTCCGACTCACATTGACGATGGAATACAGATTTCCTGCCCCACTATCAGATCAGTATCTGCGCCGCAAGTCAATCGGCCCCCCAAAAACCTCCACGTTTCGAATCGACCCCTCCCTTTCCAGTTGGTATTGGTCGATTTAGACGAAGCTCGCATCCTGATACGCCAGAACACAGCATCCATATGCGGGCCGACCCTGCCGATAAATAAGCAGCAGCGTCAGCAGCGATTCGGTTAAGGCAATTGTTGGGTCTTTCCACATGGGAGTGAAATGGTTGGAGGCATAGATAAGCCGGCGGCAGAGCTTAGACGCTTCCCCTTCTTCCAGCGTATCACAAGCATATATTGGTCGTACAATGGCCCCCGCAGCTCGACGCCGCATTTCGACGCCGCAAGGCTTGCAGCAAGGCTCAGGTAAGACCTGGAGATATGGACCACCAACATTTTTCAATGCTTGATAGCAAGGGAATCCTCATATAAACTCGCTGCGAGTTGCGAGTTGCGAGTTGTCTCGAACCTGGCCCTCTAATCTAGAATACTAGAGCCTCGATAATTTTCAACTCCCTTGTACTTGAGATTGCTCGCCCTCTATTCATATTCTGGAATCTTTGATTGAGCTAAGCTTCCTAATCCTTACCCTTCCTGACACCTTTACCGTACATACGCAATGAACAATGCCACTGTTTACCTTGGAGTGTGGACGAACTGGTCTAATGGAGGACTTAGTAAGCAATCGATTCTTTTGTTTCCAGTATCCAACTCAGACTTTCGAAAAGAACTCAAATAACCGTCCACAGTGGGTGCAACTCTTACAACGACTCGGAAACTAGGCGATCTCTTGATTGCTTTTACTGCTTTCCTCATACCTTATGTCGCTTCTCGATTCTGGCGCATCTTCTGTCTTATTGTCCATCGCTATTACTCGACAGCTGATCACCGTGACGCCGTTCACCACCAACGACAAATTATTCTCCGCAATTCTTCTTCGCCCGAGGTAGGGCTTGTTTCACTTTTCAACATCTTCTTCGCATGGTGGACCTCACAACAACCGACAGGAAAGACACACAAACGTCTTTCTCGTCTACTTCCCACCGCTCTCTTCGCCATTTGTTGCATCTCTGCTTTCACGGTCGCCGGTGGCTTATCGGCGCAAATTTCTACAGCTCGGGGCGACGTCGTGTTACTTAAGGGCTCTCAATGTGGGATTGGGTCCCCTCCAAATGACACCTCTAGCCAATCTGACTATTATTCAACGATGTCCGAAAGTCTCAAGGACGCAGCGAACTACGCACAGTAGTGCTACTCAGCTTCTAGCTCTGGGATGCTCGACTGCGATAGATTTGTTATCAAAAATCTCCTGACCACTACGACGCAAACGAATACTAGCTGCCCATTCCCGGATTCAACCATCTGTCGAAATAACGCGACTAGCTTACTCCTAGACAGTGGCTATTTGGATAGTAATAATGACCTCGGAATGAACACTCCGGCATCCGAAAGGTTGAGAATGCGATACGTGCTTCAGTGCTCACCACTTGTGACGGAGGGCTTCACTTCTGAATTCGTTACTCCGGAAGATAATATGACTTGGGTGAGGTATAATTATGGAGAGTGGGCGGCAGTTGATGCCAATAATGATACCGTGGCGAACTACACGTTTGATGTCCCGAATCTCGACGCTCAATATGCATTCTTGCACAACGCACCCCAGTTTCGAGCAGGCGGCAATTATGGTTTGAATTACAGATTGAGGTAAATACTCGCATTTACTACCCCGTATGAGTTTCTCCTCATATCAACCCTCGACTATTTTATGTTCTAGGCTAATCTTGCCCTCATTAGTGCTACAACGTCCAAGACAGTAGCAGGAAGCGCCGTGGCGGCACTTTCGGACTTCATGCCAATACCCCAGCTTTTCCGACCCGATGGAGATGTATCCATCATGCTGCTTTCCGGAAACGGTGTTCTGTTCTACGGACAAGAAATGGATGATGACTGGTATCGGGGAACTGTGCCGGGGACTGTTATGTCTTCTGCTGAAAACGCTTCAACGATGATGATGGAGGGCTATTTACCTCAGGAAGCCGGAAGCCCGCTTGGGTGTTTTGGTAAGGTCTATTTTCTTTCCAAAATACTATGGTTCTCTTTGAAGCCTCTGGGCAGGAGATTGGTGGTAACAGCAGACGGATGACATCTCTGTTCTCATATACTGTCTAAGGATATCACCCAATTGCTGGAATCCTCTTTCATATCCTCCATATCCTATAGTGCTAACTTGACCATAGAACGCTGGCAGTGGTGCAACGGTGACAAATGCGGACCTCTAGCAAGTGCATGGGACTCCTTTGCAGGTGCAGCTCCGCTATTCAACATGACAGCAGAGGACTTTGATCCCAATGCTATCGATCGACCACTGTCCAACTCAACTATCGGCACTCTCCTCACTTGGTCATTTTTAACGCAAGTAGAAGCATTCCCCGACGTTTCCTCCATCGTTCGGGAGCTCAGAGCTGAGTCGCTGGCCTCTCAATCGCTGCTTCAAGATGCGTTTCAACTCCCTATTCCGTTGAACCAATGGCAGCTCGACGTTACCAATTGGTTCAACATCGTCTTGGCTGTGTGGCAATCCACGTTCGTCACTACGGCGGTGGGAAACTCAGACCCGGTTCTAGAGCAATCACAATTCACTCCTCAAAACGCAGCGGAACGCAAATATTGCAATAGCCAGGTATGTTTCCTTTCCATCCCGCATACCATCCATCACGACGAAATATACTCACATCCCACAGAAAATCCGCAGCACAACCTACGCCTCCTTCTCCCTCTTCGGCCTCCTCTTCACCTACATAATCACCATCCTCATAATCCTCACCTCCTTCATCCTCGAGCCCATCTTCAGCCTCCTCCAGCGCCGGCGCAAATACGAAGAATACGCGCGCCTAGAATGGGTTACGAACGAGACGCTGCAATTGCATCGCTTGACGCAGGAAGAGCTCAATCTAGGGACCTGGCACGGCTGCACGGATCTCGTGCCTACGACGGAGGTCGGCGAGGTGATGGCGGGGCTTGATATTGCGGATTTGGAACATCCGGTGCTGAGGCGGCCGGGGGAGGAGGGGGAGAAGAAGAAGAGGGAGGGCGGGGAGATTGAGCATGTTAATTCGGGGTCGGATCAGGGGTTGGTGCAGCATAATACTGAATCGACGACTGTTGGCAGTGATCAGGTTTCATTGGTTTCGGATGAGGGTGAAGATGAGATGAGGATTTTGCCGATGAGGGTTAATGGGCAGGATGAGAATTTTGCGCCTGATAAGAAGAGAGTTGACGTTGCTGAGGTGGAAGTTGATGATAGGAGTGAATGATAGCTGAATGTAAAAATTATTGATTCTATGTTTCTGAATTAACGTACTTAAATAACTACGAGAGCATCTTTGATAGGTTAGGATGTAAGACGTCAAGTCTTTCTCGATGTATAAGGAAGTTCCGAGAAGCCTTTGAATAAAAAGCGGCTAGAACCTGATGCTTGCTTAGTACGAAAGAACGCCACGAAGGTGTGCTACTCTACTCTCCTTTCGCTCTCAGTCATCCGAGTGACAAAGTCTGAGGCAAGATTTTCGGCTAGTAGGTACCGAATAATTACGGAGGCTGTGGCAGGTCTTACATTCGCAATAACTAGAGGGGTACTACGTCTTTATTGCCCGAAACCTTATCAAAATCTACTTCAACACTTTTAATAGCTTTAAGAGTTTCAAAGAATAGCTTTATAATAGCTTGTGGGCCAAAGTTCCAGGTTTGGTGCAGAAAAAGTAGTACCACCTTAGTTTCGGGAACAAGAAGAAAATGCGAATACGAGTTTCTTTGTTTTACGCTTTGTTCATTCATAATTTAAATAGTCTTTATATGCTGACAACCTGGAATGTATTCAAGGGTCTTCATCACGTCACGTGCCTTTGGGGGAAGACTGTAGGTACTGCAATAGCGGTCCCTTCGTCGTGTCCACTCCTATCGTTCTAATTTCAGGTATTCAGAAAGTTTCGAAATACAGAATTGTTCAAACGTTGACATTATGTGGCTGCTAACTGAATGTCCCATAACAACTTGAAAGTAACCCAGATATGAATTAGGTTTTGAAAGACTAGGGAACTGAGCGATGGTATAGAGATATCCTTCAGCCTCAAAACTAAGTTTCTGCTTCCTGGATATGAACGTAAAGACTCGTAGATTATACTGATGGTCTCGGATGAATAAATGAGAACCCTCATTTGCTTGCGCCCTTGTACAGGCGTGGCCATCGAAATGCCGATCGGGGAAGAAAGAAACCAAGCATTAAATCGAGTGGTAAAAGTTTACAAACGCTAGTAGTCATATGTAAGCAAAGCCCATAGTTAAGTTTCCAGACGTACCTGAAGATAATTCAACAGAGCTTGCAGCGCTTCCGCTGATCCAGATTCCTTGGTCCAAGACAAGGCATCAATATCGATATTCTTGCTCGACTTCTTCGTGACTCCCTGGATCTTGATCTTGAAGAACTTATTCAGCGCATCGTCCGTCCTCGGGAACTTGCCATCTGATCCGTTAGCCATGATGCCGAACGCGTCCACCAATGTCTTCTTGTCCTGAAAGGGGTTATTCTTGTCGTCCAGTGTACGATCGAGGAGCCGAGCGCTGTATATCAACACGCCCGCGAGTCCAGAAGCAGCAGCTGTGGCGACGGAACTGCCGGATTCGTATACAACCGACAAGCCGTCCTTGGATGGGAAGGGAACATTGCGGCCGGGAAACCAGAAGTCGACATTTTTATCAACCCATGTCAATTTCTCGCCAGTGAAAGTGGCACCGCCGATGCGGATACATTGATTCCAGTCACCGGGATAACAAGCCTCCGTGTTGTTCGCGCCCTGATCACTTGCTGAGCAGAACATTAGGATTTTGGCAGCATGTGCCCTGCCAATGGCATCTTCGAGTTTTCTCATGTCTTCATTTCCTTTCACGGCTGTTTGGATTGTCCAACTCATCGAGATGATGTTGACGTTGCAGCTGACCGCCCAATCGACAGCCTATTTTGATAGTTTAGAAGTGGTCTATAGTAGTGATGAGAGGTCTCAGACTTGCCTTGGCCGCTGACCTCGCCGTCACACGACGGCCAGCCCCTGTCAGCGTTGGAAGTTCTTCGAGTCTTGCAATGTATAGTTGAGTACTCGGACACATGCTGCAAATAAGCTGTGCCATCAAAGTGCCATGTTTGCCTCGAGGCACAAAGTAAGAGTTCACAAGATCGGGGGAAAGAGGATATGGGCAAAAGGTGGCACCCCCAGCTATCTTGGACTGAAGGTCGTACATGGTAGCATCGATGCCGTCGTCAATGATGGCTATTTTGACTGGTGGGACTTGCTTGTCTTTCCCCAGGGACATGGAAGCGTTCATCAAGAATGTCGAGAAGTCCCGGACGCTCTTGATCCATGCAGGAGCTCTGATCTTGGTCAGCAAAGCGGGGTTTCGAAGAGATCTCTTGGACTTACTCTTCAATTTTTTCCGTAGTAGAGAGCTCAGAGGAGCGTTTGACTGGCTTGTTATCGTCAATAATCTCAACGCTGATTTCGACGCCATTAGCCGCCTTTCCTCCATACTTTCTAATGTTTTCTTTGCAACAATTGTTATTCCAATTCCATCTCACTTTATCTTCGAGACCCTACTCAAGAGAAAAATTAGCGAATTTGCCGTACCTTCGCACTAGGGAGACATACTTCTTGAACGAAGAGATTAACCTTCTCAAGCTACAGGACAGATGTCAGTCGAATGGTTCATGGAAATTTTGGGCACTCGGTCTGGTGGATCTAAGTCAGAAACGTACGTGAGGGAATTTTTCACGGTTGCCCAGTCCCTCTGCACTTGCCCAGCCCATCAACACAGCGTTATTTCCCGATGAATATAGGGACACTTCTCTGACGGCTGGCGACGACTCATAGATGACATCACTGCAGAGATCCACCCTTTTCCAGTCCCACTCTTCAACCTTGAAGCCGTATAGGGCCTCTACAATGGCGTCGTTGGCGTGGGGTATGTCTCCGTCGTCGACCACCATGACTTTAATGATCTCGCGTACGCCCCTACGCCACAGCCAGTCAAAGACTGCAACGAGATCAGACCGTCCTTTACGGTGAAGCTCTGACTGTGTCTCGCTGGGTGGTGTGGATTGACTAGAAGTGACGTCATGTAAGCTCTGCCTGTGTTGGGAGTCTTGATAGCTTCAGAGCTCACCTTCTTGGGCCCTTTACGGGCTGGGCCTCGACTGATAGAATAGGCAGCGCAACATATTTGAGAATGCTCTCAAACTTCAGATGCTTTTCTAACTGCTCTAGATAGTCAAGCTTGATGACGGGAGTGGGAAATCCTCCAAGGTCAAACTCGATATGGCATTCTTTGACGATATTTAGTCGGCACTCTGAATATTCCTAATACTGGAACGCGGGAATTGGAGTTGAACACTCACCTTGGCCTGGCTTGTAGAGCCGCTTCATGGTCTCCTCCCGTGATTTGGACTTACGCACGCAGAACGACCGGATGTAATGGGCAACGGGGTCTTTGACCACGATCTCGCGCTTGGCACGAGCCTCGCGAACCTCCTCCGTACCACCACGGCGTACTTTCTTTTCCGCGTACTCCTTTACAAGTTTCTTAACAGTTTCGTCCTTAAGCAAGATATATTCTCTTTCCTGGTAAGGGGTTCTGCGGGGTACGTTCTTGGTTGTCAATGTTTCTGGGCACTCCTCCACGAGTAGGCGTACGCTGTGATCAAGGGGCAATTCCATTACGTCCTGTGTCAGCGTGTCCTGGGATGTCGATAAAGTGTCTCCTTCCTCTGGTAGGCCATTTTTGGCCTCTCCGGAACCCAGATGCTGCGCGGCATTGAGCTTTGTATCCTTTGTCCTTGAGGGCGGTGTTGGCCTGACAATCGCTTTATCGAGGTTTTTGAGTATTGTTTTTAACCTCGTCTCTCGTTCCGGTTTCGTTTCGAGTCGGTATCTTACTGGCTCTAGTTCTTGTGCCTCTACATCATGTTCTTGATCTTCCTCATCGTGCTCCAAACTGCTTTCAGACTCTACTTCTGACTCCGAGTCACGGTAGTCTTCGTCGTCATCATCAGAATCTTCCAACACCCCGTCACGTTCGTGGTTCTGTTGAGAGTGCTCATCGTCATTGTTGTCGGGTTTTTCAGTCCCATCTTCCGACTCTTGATCAATGTCATCTTCGACGGGTTTAATCTTGACCGGTACCAGGACCTGCTGGACAGCGATGTGTAGAGGTGTGTTCTCTGGAGTGTTGTCGTCACCCATGAGGATCTTCTTGTCGCCCGCGCATTTTTTGATCATGTCTTCCAGATTGGGGAAGGACTGTCCAGTAGCGACATGGAGGCAATTTCCCGCCGAGCCTTTCTGCCCAAGAATGCTGATCATATTGAGCTCTTTCACTGCGAGAACACAATTGACGAAGTCATACAACTTATTGAAAAGAGCATGGTGCATTGGCGTACAGACCAATACATCAGGTAAGTTGAGCAAGTGGTGATGTTCTTGCTGTTTTAGCATCCAGTTCAAGAAGGCCTTTTCCTTCGCTGTTTTTGGCCAAAATAAAGTTTTCACCATGACGTGGAACAAGTTGTCCTGTCCACTTTTTGCTCTGCCGGTTGCGTCTTTCAGCTGAGTCTTGAAAAGCTTTTCAAAGTCCTCCATTATCGGTTTACTCTCCTGGGTGGTGATGTTGTCGTCGTCGTCCTGCTTCTCCGACTTGTCTGGATCGTGTGGCTCCGGGAACTTGTCCAGTGCATTTTTCAGTAGCGCAGACAGATCCTCCTCCTTCTCCTCCTCGTGAGTCTCTTCTTTCTTTGGGATTTCAGTCTTTCTTCCCTTTCCCGTTCTGGCGTTGGTCTTCTTAGTCTTGTCAACCTTTTTGATTCGCTCACCCATTTCTTTCTCGCCCTTTTCGCCCTTCTCCCCCTTCTCTACCTCCTCTCCCCTTTCTCCCTTTGATTTGGCCATTGTATAAATGCCGACGGGATAAGAGATCACACGAGTGGGTCAATGAAGATGTCTAGTAGTTACGTCGGGGTTAGTCTTGAGAAAGTGACTTATGTCTTCTCAGGATACTGTGATTACAAGAGGTGTGGAATTACAGGGAATAAGGCAGCTTGAACGGGCATCCCCGAAGAGGAGCAATAACATTACCAATATGAAAGGGCGTCCGCATTGTGTTTGAGGAGGTGTGGAGGGCAGACACACGCCGCGGAGCCTCGCTGACAAACCGCGGGATAAACATTCAAGTGGGTGTGGAAAGGATAATGATAGGCTTCGATCGGTGGAGCTGAGAACGCCCGGGCGTGCTTACTCCTCCTACCTTGCATATGCATCTCTGTTCAGCGGGGACTCGGTATCAGCTGGATGTCCAGGGTGTATATATCCCAGATCAAGCTACTATTCCAGAGGCTATAGACTTTGACGCGTGTCTCTCAACCATTTTGGCCAACTGTCCATCTTTCCTCTTTCTGAAAGAGCGCCACCTCAGTTCTGACTTTCCACGCAATATGGACAACCAGCTTGTTGTCAACTTATTGGAAGAACCTATCGATGACGGACAGTTTCGCACCAAGAACTTGCCCGGCGAGAAGTTCCGGCCGGTTCTTGTCGACAGAGGAAATCAACTCCAAACCAAAGTTGATATCGTTGGAATTACGCATGGGGAACTTGCTGAGAGCGATGACTTGGCCAGCCTCCTCATCTTCGAGTTTCGGTTCGTTGCTACAGGTGGCCGGCGATTCAAGAGCGCGTCAGTGGCCTTTAGATTTGAGGATTCCGAAGGAAAGATGAATCAAGATCCAGTCGTCCATGCCATCTCTCCTGAAGGCCAGTGGGCGCTCAACAAGACCGACAAAGTGCAGAAGATCAAGTGGGGGGCCAAGGCTGGAGTAAAGGCCGGAATTGGACCTGTTGATCTGGAGACGGGCGTGCACTGGGACGTGGAGGAGGTTAAGAGTCGAAAGTTCTACACTGCGTTGACCGGAACCAAGAAGATCATCAGAACAGGTTTTGTTGGAGAAGAGAACGTTGTCGTTTGGACGCTGGAGGAGAACGAAGACAAGGCAGACGGGCTCCCAACGTTCATGCGAGCGGCAGTCCTTCTGAGACGCCCGTATGATGTAGCCTTCACCTTTACAGTCAAGGTCAAAGCTGATGTCGATTTCATCGGGGAAGTCAAGACGCTATTCGGCTTGGAGAGGAAGGATCCCATCGATCCGGTGGAGATTGACCCGGGGAAGTTCCCGAAAGCCGCACGTTCGACCGTCAGGAGCCTGGATCCAAAGATCCACAATTTGAAGGAAATGGACTACTTGGATCTGAAAAAAGTAGCTGACGTGGAGGTTGTTACTCTTCTGGATGGAGGAGAGTTGTTGCACAAAGGAGGCGCTTCCAAGTGATGGATGTCATTGGCCGTAGGTACTATGCGATATTTATTGAATGGTCGGACAAGGGACTGATTTCTCTCGTCGTCAAAAATAATGCCTGTATCTCCACTAGCTACAGTACCTACTTAAACGAATCCATACAATCAATGACACTCGGCGCCACTTGTGCACTAAAATTAACCTTTCGGGCACCAGCCGTAGTGCAATACTTTGTCCGGACGTGATGGCAGCATGAGGAGGAGGAGGAAACAATCAAAGTGGTGTGATATGATGTTTGATAATGCCGCACATGCGAAGCCTTGTCTCTCTGTTGGGTGGCCCAGTCCACTCAAGCTGCCTGTTTCGTGCCGTGTTCTGACTGATATCGTTTGGGCGGCGGGCGCACACCTCGATGCGGCTGCACCTGCACAGCTGACGATCAATGACCCAATAACAGGACGAAGCGGCTCAAAGTTCTGGGGTCCAAGAAATGCTGGTCGGTCGACATGCTCGATCATCGTAAGTCAGTTGGTAAGGCTTGATGGTCCTGACTTTGCTTCTGTTCGGTGTCAACCCATATCGTTCTCGGAATCGTGCCTACTCAATGTTTCCGTGCTTCGAAGTCTAACTTCAGGCTGGTTGCACCTTCCTTCTCTTGGCAACTAACATTGTAGATTAACACCACTGTTGTCAGTGACTCGTCGCCCCCAAATATTCAGTCATGGATTATGCATTCCAGTGAGTTCACCCAAGATGACCCAAAGTCTCAATTTTGGCGTTAAGTTCTATGGCTAACGACATTCACAATAGTCTAGTTCTTGTGTCTGGGACTGCAGTCCCACGGCTAGAGAATGATCGAGATCCAAAGACATTCTTCACTCAACGGTTTCCGAAGAGTCTCATCGATGAGTTCCTGTTTATGGATAGTTCTGCAGACAGCGAGCGACTTCTGTACCAAAGATCAACCGTGCTACTCGAGCAGTTACACAACTCTCGAGGGTCCTCCACGGCAAGCTAGAGAATTATCAAGTATGAGCAAGTGCTAAAATCTTCCACTAGCTCCCAATCGTGTTTCTCGCTCACGGACTTGGCGGTTTTGTTGTGAAACAGGTGAGAACATCAGAGGCGTTAATTAACGTTCACTAAACTTTTGAGACTCTCATATCCGCGACAGAAGAGCCAAGGTATCGGGACATTGCACTACATACCTCGACTATTGTAAGTTTTTGATTCACACCTGCTAATCGGTATCTATCTACGGGTACTAAAGTCGCATCACTACCAGCTATTTTTTGGTGCATCTCATAGAGCGACCCCGCAAATGAGCTGGGAGCATCTCTACTTGCGGCTGCTTTCAGCGTCTGGGTCACTTCCACCCCACCCACTTAAGCTCGTGCAGCGATTAGTGGAAGAATTGGAAGGTGTCAGCGCAAGCTTCCGGACGATTTCTTGCAGCTTTGACGTCGTCAACTTCTACGAGGCCGGCCCACATCCATTGGTAAGTGTTCGTCTGGGGAGCTAAAAGCGCTATTTGAGCTAAGCCGGCATTCTAGCTTGACCAACGGTGCTCTACCCTTGGCAGGCAAGATGAGATAAATATTGGCTTCGATGGTCGGCATGAAGAGCTCTGGAATTTTGTCAGCGGGGACGGGAAAACCATAGCTGACAAAGCTTGTAAACACATTCTTGCAACAAAAAATGGTGCGTCAAGTTTACTTGGAGTCAAAGCCGACACAGTCGAGCTAACTCGAACCATAGGCAGAAACTTCTTGCTCCGTGATTTTCTCCACCGACTTTCGCTTCTTGACTCCCAGACTCATCGGCTGAAACCAAATTTCGGAGCACCCATCTCTTTGGATTGGGTACGCAGCACCGAGGAGTTTAAATCATGGAGGAGTGATGCCCTTGTTGGCTTGCTACGCATCAGCGGGCCATCAGGTTCAGGTACAACAGCCATAGCGGCCCAAATTCTAGGCACTCTCTTGGATCAAACTGATCAACAAGACATTGTGTGCGTCAGCTTCGCGTTCGATAAGAACAACATTCGAGCTTGTACTCCATTTAGCTTTTATCTGTCGCTGTGTCGCCAAATTCTTTCTTCCCGGCCACGACTCTTTCAACATGTCTCACCCGTCTCTAATTTCCTTACACAGAACGGACTTTTCACTGCCGAGACTTTCTGTGTCATGGTTCAGTGCTTAATGAGACATCTGCTGGACAATCAAGAGGTCTCGGTGTACTGTGTCATCGACGCCGTGGATGAGTGCATCATTTTCCAGTCAGAGCTGATCCGACGCATGGAAGAGCTTGTTAAACTAGCAAATCACCGATTCAAACTTCTGCTCTCAGGAATAAAGCTTCCAGCGCCAATCTTAGAGACAAGTCATTATCGAGAGATTATCCTTGAATCAAGTAGTGAGGGCATGGTGTCCTCTAAGAGACAGTACGTACGAGACAGAATCCACGAGTTAGCACTCGAAAACTCTGCATGGCATGGACTCGAGGATGTTGCTCTTACTCAACTAAGTTCATTACCAGCGGACTCACCATATCTCCTCGCCAAGCTCAATATGCTCCTACTCGAATGGACTGGCAGACACTCCACAAAAAGCGACCTCAAGGATAAATTGCGGCAACAAGCAACAACCCTCGACGACTACTACGCTCAAGTAGTGGCTGTAATCGATGGTGCCAACCGCGGCTGGGTGGTCATGGCCCTTCACTGGATCGTCTCTGCAGTTAGACCTCTGCGACCCACTGAGTTAGCGGTAGCTGTTGCACTTGACGACATTCCTGGGGGACATCCTTGGAAAAGAGAGGAGCTAGACAATTTCAGCAACTCGATCCGTAGAGACATCATCGGTGATCTAAAACACTTCATGGCTCCGCTCATCAAGGTCGAGGACAACCGAGTTTACTTAATTCACGACACCTTTCGTCTCTTCCTACAAAATACCTTTAACAAAGCTGTTCCGCAGACACCTGCAAGCTCACCAAAAGACGACTCGACGCAAGAGATGCCGGCAAAGGATGAATCTGAACAGGACGAGCCAACACAACAAAGGTCTGCATCGGATGATGTGCATTATGGCATTCTTTTCAATTGTCTCGAATACCTGAAGATCTTCGGAGAAAACGGCTCAGCATCTATCGTATGCGAAGACGGCACCCGGTGCTACCTTCCCACTGATCGAGAGTTCGGTCTGCTCAGCTACGCGACCTTACACTGGTCCCAGCACTTTTCAAAAGCAGCATCAGCCTTCAAATCAGCTGCTCATAATCTTGTGTTACAGTTTGTACAGGACGATAAGCGGGTTCAGAGTTGGGAAAGTCTCTACCATCAGCTAAAGCCGTCTCTAAAGAGCAATGTAATACACCTAGACGATCCTTTGAAGGTAGTCTGTAACTTTGGACTGGTAGAACTTATCGATGACTGCATCAACATCTTGAAGTCCAGAGAGGACTTCGACGACCGGATGCGAAAGTCACTTGATCTTGCAGCCCAGAATGGCCACAACAATGTTGTTCAACGTCTGCTTCAAAAAGACGTAAGGTCATCGGAAGCACTGGGTCTGGCTGCTGCAGGAGGCTTCGAAGCCGTCGTCGAAAGCCTCCTGGCTGTTGGCTCCGACATAGATAAACCAGATCAAACTCGATATGCACCGCTTCATCATGCCACTTGTGGCGGTCATAAACATATCGTGTCATTGCTTTTGACAAAAAGTGCTGAACCAAATGTCCTAACATTACCCCCACCAAATCTCCAGTCTCCAACATCAAGGCGAAGACGCCGAATACGACGACGCAGATACAGCAGTTTGGACTCCGACTCCGACTCTGACTCAGATTTGGATGAGACGAAAACGTCGCTCCCGGAAATAGAAACTGTTCTTTCTGGCCTGCTTTGGTCTGAGACGAGCCTTCAATTAGCAGCACTCACAGGTCAGCACGAAATAGCCAAGCTTCTACTTACTCAGGGTGCCGATGCGAACAAGGAGACCTCTGCCGGATACGATCCATTGATGTATGCTGCCATAGGAGGATTCCCTGAGCTGGTGACATTGCTTCTACAGCCTAATGCGGATGGAGGATATCATGTTGATGGAGACAAAGCATCAGACTCTGATGGAAATACCGCGTTACACCTGGCGGCAGCATATGGCCACCACAAAGCAGCAGAACTGCTTCTACAGAATAGCAGTGATGCTGCCAAGCTTATCCACACCAGGAACATCCGCGGTCTATCCCCTATTCACCTGGCGGCACGAGAGGGACATTTGAGTCTCTTGAATTTGATGCTCGACATCGAAGATATGAGCAGAGACGTAGAAAGTATTGCAAGTGATGACAGGAATGACCGTCATAAGTCATCAACCCCTCCTACCCCCGTTGGTAATCTCTTGAGCACTCGCCTCCCCGACCTAAGGAGGCCAACTCGGAGGACGACTATTGAAGTATCGCCAGAGAGGAAAAGTCAACCTTCGTCCTCGAATCCTCCCCCACTCACTATGAGCAAGGATCACCAAAAGTCGGCTTTGGAATGGGCTGCCGAAAATGGCCACAGAGACATTGTGCGTGTCCTTGCAAGAAAGGACAGGAGGAAACCAGAAGAGCTAGCCTTTGCTCTTTGTCTAGCAGCACAGAACGGCCATACCAGCATTGTCTCGGTTCTACTTGACGACAACTCAACGAAAGCTGCAACAGATGCTCGTCAAAACACAGCACTCCATCTCGCAGCTAAGGGAGGGCACTCGGAGACACTTGTCGAACTACTCACACATTCACGAGGCGCAAGCATGTTCCGAATTGATGCCACTGAAAAGAGAGGGATGACTGCGCTTCATCTTGCAGCTCAAGGGGGACATAAAGAAATTGTTGAGAGTCTTCTCCAGCGCAAGGCGAAGACAAATCTTGCAGACAAGAGGTCCATGACCGCTCTGCATTTTGCGGCAAAGAAGGGACACCTACCATGCGTCGAGGCGGTTCTTCGGCTTGAGTATGGTGCCGATCCTAAGCTGGTCAACAAGCAGGGAAAAACGGCATTGCACCATGCTGCACAAAATGGATATCTTATGGTAGTAAAGAGATTATGTGAGATCAAGGAAATCATATGGATGGAAGATGAAAATCACTCCAGCGCTTTCGACCTTGTGGTCGGTAGAAATGATATCAAAGAAGTTGAGGAATTTCTTCAAATCCTAGATAACACCACAGAGGACGAGGCAGATTTCATTCGAGGAGGCTCACCACTTCACGTCGTTGCTCGACACCAAAACATGGATATCTTGCGTCTCCTTCTGGATAAAGGTTGGAAGTGTGATGCCAAAGACGACGAGGGCGCCACACCCTTGCACATAGCAGTCGGCCGCGAATTTCTGCAAGGCATCGAGGTACTTCTTCAAAATCCACAGTGTGATATCTTAGCTCAGGATAATGACGGCTCCACTGTGATACACTATGCAAATACACCAGAAATGGTCAATATCCTCCTTGAAGCTGGCGCGAAGAATGATCTAAAAGATAATCGCAAACGAACTCCCTTGTACCGGGCCACATATCGTGGCAATCTAGATTTAGTGCAAGCACTCTTGAACACCAAGCCAAAGCCAGATGTCCACACCAAGGACGACGATGACTGGACTCTTCTTCATGCAGCATACGATAGTCCGTACATTACCGAATTGCTGCTGACGTATGATGTCAAACCAAATGCTCTCAACGATGCCGGGCGTACGCCTCTAGCTTTGACTATTCGTTGGAACCATCCAAAAACCGCAAAGCTGCTATTAGAGGCTGGCGCGAATCCAAATCTGGCGCGTAACTTTAAGAACTCCCCCTTGTACTTGGCGTTTGAGCGAGGGGACTCCCTCGAGCTGATCAAACTCCTTGTTGAGAATAAGCCGCCTGCAAACATCCTTGAAAAGGACTCTGAGGGGAACACGGCACTTCATATCGCTGCACAGAAAGACAAGCGCCCTGAAGTCGAATACCTTGTTGAGAAGCTTGGGCATATCAAGACAAGTGAAATCACGGACATTTATGCCTCGGTTCTGTGCGAGTACGCAATTCGCTCATATTTCAAGCCAGAACTAGCAGAGATCCTCGTTAGTCGAGGCCTTAACGTGAACAGAATTACAGAACCTCATTTCACAGCACTACATGCAGCCTGTTCCAAGGGTAATATCGATGCTGTCAAGTGGCTCCTGGAGAAAAAAGCAAGTGTCAATATGCTGGGTGGCAAGTACGGCAGCCCTCTGTGTGCCGCTGTGGAAAGCGAAAAAGATGCTGAAGAGAAAGTTCGCCTGCTTCTTGATGAGGGGGCTGACATCGACTTTTTCGCTGAGAAAACCCAACCTACAGCATTGCAGAGAGCAACGTCTCAGCCAAATACGACACTTATCAACTTACTCCTCAGCAAGGGAGCAAATGTCAACCTGACTGGCGGTGACCTTGATACTCCTCTAAACGCAGCTATCCTAGGAAGGGTGGGTTTGACCACCATCAACACTATGTTGGAAAACGGAGCGGACACCTCTAAACCTGGAAAGGGAGGCCAATTACCAATCCACGCCGCAGCCAAGAATGACCGAGACGATATTTTAAGAGCCATGATACTCGCTAAGGCGAATCCTCTCTCCAGGGACAGCGACGGTCGCTCCGCTCTTATGCATGGAGTTGTGAAACGCAACCTCGACGTGGTCAATTGCCTCCTCGTTCTGAACGCTTTCGATCCGGACGAGGTAGATGCCAAACACCAAACCCCTCTCATTGTCGCCACCGTACTTGGTAGCTATTCTATCGTCAGCATGCTGCTTGAAGTTGGGCACATAAGTCCTGAAATCCTCGACGCTCAAGACTATGAGGGAAAGACAGCCCTGGCGCATGCCACATCTCTCGATCATCTCGAGATTGTCAGAAAACTTTTGGACAGCGAAGCAGACCCGCGCATTGTCGACTGTCGCGGCCGTAGCCCACTATACTGGGCAGCGCGAGCGGCCCGAATGAGGACGCTGGACATAATCATCGCGGCCTTGGTGGAGTGCGACGGTCACATTACCAAGCACTGGGACATTGCTGTTCACGGAGCGGTTGCGTCGACCAAACAACAAGCACTTGTCAGACTGCTCGAGAGAGAAGATGTAGATGTTGAGCATCCTGGGCCGGACGGGTGGACTCCATTGTACACCGCCAGAAGATATCAGTCTTACCGCATGGAAGATCTCCTGCAAGAAGAGGCGGGTATCACCTCACTCTTCGACCTTCATTTGGAGAGGCTGTCCGGTTGGCATTCGAAAGACCGATTCCCTGGTCTAGATCTGAACTCTGACGGGACCACTCTCAGCACTATTGGTAAGTTGCCATCACTGAAAGCTTATAATCAAGATGATACTGAGAGACTTATTCATAGGTGGAACAAAATTCAAGAATCTAGGACACTCAGAGACGAACTATGGAGCCGTTAGAACAGACTACCCAATGCTGCCTCTCTTCAAAGATAAAGTCTTTTACTTTGAGATAAAGATCACCAAAGCCGCGAAGGGGTAAGTTCCAACATCGTCCCTTTGCAACGATACTGACCATAACCTCAAGCTACCTTGTCGTCGGATTCTGCGATGACAAAGCCCCTTTGCATCGGATGCTTGGCTGGGACGCCGGCTCTTGGGGTTTCCACTCAGACGACGGCTGTCTCTACGAAGACGGGAAACAATCATGGAAGGGAATCCTATACAGTGATCCCTATACCGGAGGCGAGGTCATCGGCTGCGGCGTGAATTTTGCCGAGAATACCGCCTTCTACACGAGAGGGGGCAAGGTCGTAGGAGATACAGTCACAGAAGCGAAGATCATCGGTAAGCCACATGTTCAGAAACTAATTGCATATTGCTAACGGGCGCTCAGGGCGGGCATTCCAGGATATCCGCGGGAAACTATATCCTGCGGTTTCCATGGACATCACTCAGGAAGGCTGGGAGATCACGGCCGTTTTCCCGGGCAAGGATGGGACGTCTCCCGATTTCATTTTCCAGGGTGATTTGGAGAGTAGCGAGACTCTTGCGCCCCCGGTGAAGAAGGACGATAGTTCTACGAGTGATGATGCTGATTCTGGGAGTGAGATTGTTGTTATTGAAGATTAGTAGTAATGAGAGAATCAAGCTTTGGATTTTCAGAAGCTCGTAGTTCCCGGCCGCAAAAGGGTTGTATGATTTCAGCGAGCCTGGACTAGACATGAAGTTGCGTCAGTGCTAGCGCTGGATCAGTCTCCAAGGAGGTTGGTTTTAATTCTCAATCTCACTACCCCGCCTTCTTGATTAGGCAAGTGGGGTGATATATTAATATTTTTTTTTTCTGATATGAGGTATCCATGAGTTGGATGGGGGTACTTTGATAATAGTATCGCCTTTCGAGAAGTGATGGAAGATGGGATAGGAGAAGTTGGAAGGTCGACATCAGAATCATACGGGTTGCTTTCAGGGCAAGGTGAGGGGTGTGAGCGAGGGCAAGTAGTACTTCGAACGCATACTGGAGCTGAAAGATGCGGATGAGTCAACAAACAGATTTTTCAATGTATATGGACACAGAATTGTAAGACGATTAATATAGAGGAGAAACAAGTAGCAGGTACGTATGCCACATAAATCCACGAGACAGAAGGTTATGTCAGAGAGCTTCAAACAGCACCCATCCGTTGCCAATTTTTCTCCCATGAAGCAAGGTCTCGGGCTGTGCTTTCCTGTCTTTGCGAACCAGATGTTAAGCCCATGGCCATTTGCTCCGAAATTTCGTTATTGGTCTGGTAGATCGTGATGTTGGATGGGCCGTTTGGGATGCGGGCTCTGGTGCTGGGGCTTAGGCGGTGCTGGGAAGGGTCGGAATTGGAGGTGCTAGGGCTGATTAGTGGGGTTGCGGAGAAAGATGGGGAATGGCTTATAGAAAGAAGCACATACAAGCTATTGGGAGAGGGTGGATGAGGCATCTTGAGCTGAAAAGTAGATACCTCGAAAGTCTAGCTTGTTGGGGTAGAGGATTGATTGCAAAATCAAGAATCGTGAGGACTGTGAATCTGACGCTGAGACTTGAGAGAAGGGCTTCGGAGTTTCACGAGGAGCAGTGAGATAATTTGAGGATGGAAATGATAGCATTGCCAGACAGACGCAGACGCAGATGTTTATATATTTTTACATAGAGAACCTGACTGCAAGTTTTTACACTTCAAAACACAGCTGTATGATGTGCACGAATCTATACTTTCTTTCTCGAGTTCCAACTCGAAGAGAAGGAAGTGTAGAAAGTGTTTGCTGAGCTGACCGAGCCTCAAGACAAAGTGGAAGAAGTTAAAGATAATGATTGCAGCCAATCCCAAAGAGGATAAGTTTCAGCCGCAGTAGAAATATAACAGTGATATGCTCAAGTGTAGAAACTAGCGAGACGATTAAGATAGGGGCCGACTCAATGCTGGGGTCGAGTTGCCGTTGCTGACAGGAATTTCGAAAAGGATAGAGAAGTGTAAAAAGTCACCCTGCATGAGTCCCCGAGCCAATTGATGTGCCGATAGGATGTCATTGACGTTCAGTGCGGATCCGCGCCTCATTCCTTGCATATGGCTGGTCATATGCAGTAGATCAAGGGGCTAAAGAGCTTATTCCATGGTATAATTCTATTGTTCGACTTTCTACACTTGCGGTTGTCACATGAAACAAGAATCCCTATCGTTACAAGTGGCTTGAAAAGGGGCGTTGGCTATTCCTAATCTAGACTAGTAATTTTTACACTTCACTTCGATGCACGTAAGGCAATGAAGGGCGCGAACCACAACGACAATAGCCTTGTTTTGTTAAGAAGACTTGCCACATCTGCAACAATGTCTCCGTCTTCCATAATACCTCGATCGCGAGAAAGCACTTGTCCTCAAACTTTAAGACTTGCTGCAAGCAATTCTCCCTGCTGGGACTACCGCTGCCATTCGAACCGTACAATATCCAGCCTGAAAGAAGCCCAATCAACTGCGCTCGCTCACTCACACGACTCTGTTCTCGATGGCTAATGATGATCCTTTGGTGCATTCCTTGACAAGAAGCTCCAATTCCTCAGAGCCATCATCCTGGGAAAGCTCCAATACATCGATTGCTACACCACCAGAGGAAAACAAGAAGATCGGACGACCTAGTCAATGGACGGAATCTCGACAACGAAAGCTGGCACGACTATACTTATACAGTAATCTGCCACCGAAAGACATCCGCCTAGCACTTCATGATAGGTCTGATAACTGGCTACCTGAGTAAGCCTTTGACATCTATTGAAGTTGCTTTTCTGACACTTGCTAGAAAGGAGACCACCACAAAAACCTTCAATGCTCTTCTTGACAAAGATCCACGATGGCTTCGACCAAAGAACGAAGAAGAAATGGAGCAGAGAATATTGGCACTGGCAAATTGCAAGGCGCAGAGGAACTTGAAGCGGCAGCTCAGGCAGGCGCGGCTCGCAAAGCATTTCGACATCATCATGGAGGAATCCATAACGAACAGAAATGACCCAGATCTCAGCGAAGAGCCGACTGTCGAACCTGATTCTCCTATCGATCAGACTATAAGCAAAGATTGTGAAGAGGTCAATAGACTCTCCTGGACGGAATTTACCCACACACCTGTGCAAGACTTACTGGCTATGAAAGACCCAGAATTATCAGAAGCTGCAATAAAAGAGCTGTGGCAATTCGTCGATAGTGATTTAAACGCTGAAGTAGAGTGTGAGTCGACCCCTCCGGAAGTTCGGGGACATTGTTATGTTGTTGATGAATCTAACTTGATCAAGTTCAAACCTCAGCACCAGGTGGGCAAAATGGCAAAATGCCAGCCCTAGAAGAAACCGCGGATTTTCAAAACACATCTCTGGACGAAATCAGTACACACCGCAATGAAAATACTCTAGTGAATCATTCCCCGTTGGGTACAGACGGTATTACCAAGTTGTTGCAGGCTTACTCCATTTGCGACTCTCCTGCTGCTTCGACTACAGATATGTCTCGCAGATTGTCCGCCGGTACAGCATTGACAGAGCTCATGTCAACAGAGAAGTCTCCGTCATATTCTCAACCTACCGAAGGTGCACTACCAAATGCTTTTCTAGTTGCTGACTTTCATCGAGCCAAACAAGGCCCTTGCTTTCCGGGTTTGAAAGTGCACGATTCTGGCAGCTGCTGGTGTATGCTGGATCTGGAGAGTCTTCCTACAAACAAAAGATGGTACATTGGCCCGGACGCAATATCTCCTCTCCATATGCCCAATCCACCTCGCAGTCTTCACAACTTAAACCTTCGATATCGTGATACCTTTGGCAACACTATTTTGCACTTGCTTGCTTCTCGTGGTGCTAGCACAGGTCTCATCCAAAATGCTTTGACAAGTGGAATGGATGGAAACGCCAAGAATACAGCGGGGCAGACCTTTCTTCATTGCTTGCCATATATTGACTTGTGGAATCCAGATCTTCATTTCGAGTTGAGCTCGAGATCATCCCTGCAGCTGGTTGTGAAATGCAGCGTTGATATAACAGCGTGTGATCCTTTCGGACGGACCTTCGCTCATCTGTTAACTTATAATGCATTTACCAATCATTTATACAGACGCGATTCTGAATCTCGTGATCTCTTTGAACTCTTGGTATGGAGTCATAGGTCGACCCACAAGAGAGATGCTTTCGGTTGGATACCAACAAATCTGAACTGGAGACTTTCCGAGAAAATAATGCAGGCGAATTACGGGCGAACTGGCATTGGAGCTGTTGGTCCTTTCAGCTTCAACGTCCCTTCACAATCTCAGCAAAGCTTTATTGAGGAGGTCGGCGAAGAAATACGCCTACCTGCCTCGGCCAACGCCGTATCTTTGATTACCATGCATGCACGTTTGCTGGAGACAGCAGCCCTCGCGCTAGATGTCCCTAACACAGAAGATTCACGGGGACGAAACGGTCTGCATTGCTTGGCAGAAGTCTCACTGGACCTGCACAAAGTGACAGACGTTCTGCACTCCGGCGCGAAGACTTCAAAAAAACGCAAGCGGGACCAGATTGTGTCTGAACCGTCGGTGATATGGACTTCAGGACTGCAATATCGATATGGCTTGCTCCAGCAGATGATAAAATCCGGAGTGGACGTCAATAGTTACGACAAGTTCGGCAATACCGTGCTAATGGCATTCGTCAGCCATCTCGACGATGGGCTGGAAAATAATACCCTCTCAGCCATATTTCGATTCCTGGTCAACCACGGGGCTGACCCGGGTCGACGCAATCGAAAGGGTGAGACAGCGCTACATATTGCCGTCAAGTTGGCCACAAGGTTGCTGTGGCTGTCTTGTTACAAGAAGGTGCCAATGTCCATGCCAGGACTTTGGAGGGCAAGAGCGTTTTGGCTGTAGGAGAGCGACATTACTTTGAAGCTAGAACGGATTCTAGACTCTATGCTTCAATCATGGCGTGTATGGCGCTCTGCATACACCACGGTGCGGTTGCGAATCCTACAATGGTCCAAGAATGGTCTCCGCGATCAAGTCAACAGCCTCGTAGGATTCTGAAGCTCCGCGAGGAAATTTTGTCGGAATCGAAAGTCGGGAAATCCGCTCAGCATCCGTAGCTGGAGGTTCCTTCAACTGTCAAATTATCTGAACATTCAGCAGCCGTATGCAGCTTGAGTGTGTCTCGTTGACTCGCAGCACCACAACACCGAGGCGCCACCCTTCACCATGGTGAATAACTCTCGCTCTACGTAGGAAGTACGCAGTATCAGCAGACTTTTGCCCTCAACTTATAATAAGCGTCAGACTTGCAAGAGTTTCAAACCTCTTCAGGAGCTTTGCCAAGTGCTCGCCAGCTCGGGTCGCCCGTAAAACGGTCTACTCGAGATTTGGGTCATTCATGTTATCGAAACACCTAGCATGGGCGCTCTTCAAACAAGGCTATCGATATGTGAGGCCTGCTCCCGCAGGCGGCCCTTTGTATTCATTCAACTCATGCCCAATAACCTAGGTATGAATTCAATTCGAGAGACCGTACTCCGCATTCAGCTTTCGGACTTTTCCCTGTCGAAACTGAACTCATATCAGCTTGATCAGCAACGAGTCAGACTTACACGTCTGATTGCTGTACCCAATTGCTGCTCGTACAGCCCTCGATGAATTTCTGAGTAATGTTGAGGCGACAAGCCTCACTCTCGTCAGCCACGATTCCAAACATTGTACTTGTCGACAAGCCTCATCGTCACTGCCTTGCTTACCCGTCAGCCTCGCTCGTACAACGGACCAGTCCTCGAATGACACACGCCTTCGATAATGTCCTGAGCTAGTCGCATTCTTTTTGCCTCCCGTGCTTGCATTTCGCGATAGCTCTTTGTGCTACTGGTCGAGTGTTAGCGCCGGGTACAAAGATGCAGAGAGCGAACATTCTGGAGTTGGACACAGCCAATGCAATGTCAATGTACGATCATGTGCACTCGTAGATTCTGTCCGACATGTGTGCGGAAGCTCTCGTGGTATTGATGTCTTCGTGGTACCAGAATCATGCAGCCAACCACGAAGCTGACGAAAATATTCACCCTCGTGGACGTGCATCTTCATTTCCCATTGCACAACAGGACGGAGTCGGACAAAATAAGGACGGTACGGGTAAGACATGGTACGAGAACGTCCAAGGCCAAAGCTTCAGACTGCGCTCACTATTCTGGCTTAAGAGGTGGTGATTCATAGACGAAAATTGTTCCTCTCACTGTACACGACACCGTAATTTTTGCCAAGGATTCTGTCAATGTTCTTTGTCCTGTCCTACAGCCACTGGCAGCTGCAGTCCTACATCACTGATCACTGCGTCCAATTACTCTACGCATCGGCTCATCGCAAGATACCTTCTAAGACAAATGTTTACCGTAAAGCCTCTACTCGCAACTAGAGGCAGAGGAAGTTCGGATACCTCTCGCGTCGTGTCCGCCACCACGTACCTTCAAGATTCAAAACGGGTAGATTGGCAACGACATGGTTGCCTCATTCGGCATTGTAGAACCCCACCTCCGCCGTGGCAAATATTCCAAGATAAGGAATCAAGAGGACGAAGAATAAATCTCTCGCATCGCATGATTATCGCAGAGTGGGCAAAGCACGAGACGATGAAACGCTTCTTCGCAGCTTGTCACATATTCATCTGATCAACTTTGGTTTCAAAACAAGCGCAAGCAAATGTCACAGCGGGTATCCAAAGTAGCTATTTCGCATCGGATAAGTGGCTAGGACTGACTCGAACTCGCGCAATCCACGAACGGAATGACAGCTGTTTCTGGAAGTTGCCAAGACTTTCGCAGTGGGAGGTGGACCCGACAACATTGGAGTTCGGATCGGACCTCGAGAACCCATTCCTTTTGAGAAAACGGCTACAGGCAGTTCGTGAATCCCGAGAATAAGGTGAACTAGTGCTACAGATCTGGTTCAAACTGGTGGTCTGCATGGAATCTGAGACAGAGTTATTTTCTGCTTGGCAGAAATCCCCTTCGGGCGAACTTTGTCATAGACATCACGGAGATGCCTCCAAAACCTAGATAGACACTGAGAACTGGACAAGCTGTCATAATTGCACGGCAATGTGCTGAGAGAACTTGTTGGTCTTCTGTTGTGCCACTGATGCTAGAGCAAATATATGTTTTCACGCATTTGCCAATCATACATAGCCAAGGAGGTGCTAATAATACTTGTTGACTCTCGTGAATTCGTGAAAACAAAAGAAATGTCTAAAATATTTATACAAGAAATCATCAGACTCTGCAGTCGATAAACCTTAGTTTAGACTTCCAAAAACTCCATGCTATAGCCGGTCCAGCCGAACCCAACTTTCAAATCATGTAGACATTATACATCTTGCCTTCAAGGCCCCCATTTCACTCTTGTCAGATCATCTCCCTCATCCTCTCCGGTGTTGCTCGATCCTTCGCTGCCCAGCTCTCACTCCTGGGAGGAAGAATCTTCTTAGGCACCCTGATCCCACTCCCCCTCAAAGTCGCACTTCCACCGCTACCTCTTCTCTCCCCATTGTCACTAAAACTGCCCTTCCGGCACCTGAAAGCATAGACCAACAATTCCTCTTTATCTCCCACATTCACTGGCTCTCCAACAAGCTCGCTGTTGAGCTTCAAATCGTAAATTGCTTGTCGGACCTGCTCTCTCGTCGCATTCGACCTATCGACCGCCATGTCCTGCCACCTCGGACCGGAAACTGGTCGCCATCTCGCACTGGTATCATCGCTATCCCACATCCCTTGCGGTTTGGTGTCTCGCGGAAGATCCGTACCGGATGAAAACCGCATCTTGAAATCCACTTCTTGGAACAGGGCTTCTTCGTCTTCGGACGAGAGTCTGAAGCCCGACTTGGCCTTCAAGTAATCTCCTGGCTGTGAAGAGCCGTTGGGGACCCAGAATCGGAGATCGATGCGGGAGATGGCGTACATGTAGATGACGATGATTTCGAGAGTGAAGCCAGTCAGGTAGAAGACGAGTTTGCTGTCGATTGGTCCGGGTGCATCCTTGGGATGGACCTGGACGGCTGCTACGAGGCGGACGACGGCTCCGACGAAGAGGAGAGCAGAGGCGGAAATTAGGATTACAACTTTGGACATGAAAGAACCGAGGCCAAAGTTCTCGATTTTGTTGCCTAGTGGATTAGATGGCGCCAGGAATCCGACGAAAAGGATGGGGAAGAGAGAGAGGAAGAGCGTCCAGCAGGACCCAAAGAGAAGGAGATCTTTGACGACTTTGATTGAGTGGGCGTTCAAAGTGAAGAACTCGACCGTGAGGTTGACGATATTCCAGACAATGATCATGGGGACTGATATAATGATCGCAGTAATGAAACCACTAAATATTGGATGCCAGCCGAGATTGGGGTTGAGAGCCCTGATTATTCGCTGAGTGAAGATTACATTGACCGCGAAAAGCACCACGACACTGTCCGAAGTTAGCTCCATTTCACTTGATGAGTTGAAAGTTATCTTACCCAGCGTTCTCAAAAATCAAAGCCGCCAGTACGACACTATTATTGCTGGGTCGAAAAGCCCATACTATTCGCATCGTCATAGTGACCGTCCTGACCATACAAAAATCGAATACCGCATCAGAAAGGTGGAATTTATGACTTCGTTTGCCGTTGTATTCGTGAATCGAGAAATGGGTTGCTGCTCCAATCAAGAAGAGAACCAGAAAAACTGCACTGAGAGGTAAGTCAAGCGATGTCGTTGGAATACCGCCCAGAATTGCTTCTTGAGGGGCAAATGGACCCACTGCCTTCTTGCCAGATATCACAATTCCTGCTGTCGCTAGACCCGTAGGTGTTGGTGAAGAGCTCGCTGAAGCCATTGTTAAGAGTGATGAAGAGGTTCCCGATAACCCATTCTCCAGTCTCCCAGCTGCTAGACCCACAAGAGTTGCTGGTGCTTCTTGCTGAACTACAATAGTTGTTGTTGGTGCTTCCGTTGAAACTTTTGTGACAGTGGTGGCTGATGGAGTGAGCGTGACGAGAACTGTCTGTACAGCTGGTGCAGGTGGTATCTGTGTCGAAAGTAAAGAAGTAACTGATGTAGTGACGGTTGGTATCGATGAAGTTGCTGCAGGTATGACGGACACAGATGAGATCAGAGATAGTGTAGAAGTCACAACTGCTGGAGTGGCGGTCCTAATAGACGTAACGGTGGTTGTTGCCACAAGCGTTGAGGATCTATTGCCCATGTCGAAATAACTTCATTGACTGGTGCCCATTCTAATAGTTGGACATGTACTTGTTTTTGCTTATTGAAAAAAGATAATCTTATGAGGAGCAGTAAGATCTTACAACACTCTCCAGTGCGGAGCCTGGCCACCCCGGATCCTCTGTTATGAGACTGCCTGTATTCCTTCCGAGCTTCGCATCGAAGGCTTTGTGGATGCACGTGGCAGAGCTCGAGCTCGCAAGAAATCGCTTCGAGAACCAATGGGCTGCTTACATAACTTTATTCACGACAATCGCAACGCAATCTCAAACGCTTGCACAACTTTGTGCAAAACGTCTGAATTTCTAGACCACTATCAACCCTCCACTTTATTTTTTGAGAGAGGAAATGGATATAGTCATCTTCGTGGCTGTTCTTGAATCTATTTTGATCTTGGGCGGTTCCTCCGCGGCTGATCGGACTCCCCCACAAGCGAGTCCGAATCCTCGAGAACCTAGTAATTGTGACAACACATCGTATAATTGCTTCCGCTGCATTACTACATGCAATAATTCAATAGCTTGATGTTGAGAGAGCAGAGAACGGGTGGGTTGATGGAGGTGGGGTAAGTGAGCATGGATGAAGAGTCGCGAGGAAAGGATGGCAAGGTCGATCTACCCACTCATACGCGGCCCTTCATAAGCACTGTAACTCTGAAGCTGGTTTCAAGCACGCGATCGAAGCTGCATGTCTCAAAAGTTCGAAACCAGATGAATGATTGGAATGATCACGAATTCCACAAGTACGGTAAAGACAAAAGGCTTGATTGCCACCTCGGTCTCATGTATGCGAGGTTTGACGTATGCAGCAAACCCTATGTGGCCGAACAAATACGACACTTATCATTCGCTGAGAGGAACTGGCTTCCATGTTTGGATTTCTTGTTCGTGGAAAAGAGAGAATAGAGACTGAGGACTGAAACCAACCATCCCTCCACCTTCCCTCATAACTTTCACTCTCATACTTAAGATCTTCGCATCTCCGGTGTGATTACTGGTGATATGGTAAGTTTGAGCTATGAGAGTTATTCCAGAGCAGGTCCGAATAACGAGATTATGATGGCTAAGAGCTTGATTGATAATTATGTCGTAGTCGGAGTTTAGCAGCATCATTGATTGATCGCAGTGCAGATAAAGAAACAACGATTGCCTCGGGAGTAGCTTGACCGATCTCGTATTACCCCTGAGACTATTGAGGTACATCGTACATCGGTCGCCGTGAGGGACGTGAGACGTGAAAAATGATTCCATTCTCGGCCTTGGAGAAGAGAGTGACGTTACGCAAAGGCACGCGCTTGCCAAGCCCGGTACGTGCATGGATCTTGAGCTTATTCGGACACCAGTACGCTTGTTAGGTGTTGGTCCGTGGTAGTGTCGAAGCGGCTCAAGTGCTCTGTCGATCCAATCTTCGGTACAAGCTCTGGAAAAGAACAGGCCGCTTTCAAGCTCTTTGATGGTTAGAAAGAAACTACTTCTTTGATCTGATCTCTTTGTGTGCCAAGGCAGAAATTTGATAGCCAGGAGTGTGCATACAGCTGTCAGAACTGATTGGGAAGAGTCTTAACAGTAATACGCGTTTAACCAGTGATACAGCGCAGACTGGCTGTAATTCTCTCGAGGAAGCTCTAGTAGCACGTCTCGCAGTGCAAAATATTCGCTTTGTGTTGACTGGGAAATGCGTAGCTTCGCCGCTGTTCAGGCCACATTAGGCTGGTGCTTCCCTGGTACCTCCCGGAGTTACTTCGTAAGCCCAATCTCGGGGCTTTCGGATCTGGTTGCAGGGATAGTAAAGTCAATTCCTTCAGCCCCAGATCTCTGTGCAGCTTGAGCTTTCGGTATCACAAACAACTGGGATATTTTGTCGATCGTAGCCACCTCCGCAGGGCATGGATCTTCAAGGGCCAAGAGATTCCCCCAACCGCATCGAAAGTCTCCAGGAAGTAGCGTTTAGCGGATCTCGTTGTTTGAGTTTGGTCGCGGTGTTGAGTGGACAATTCTCTGGGTCGTGTACCTACAGGTAGGTTAGGCTGTACGATGATGCATGCGCCTTGCCTGCTGATGGCCGATTTGTAGCAGCATGGGATGAGAGTCATTTGATCATCGCGGCTCAGTAGCTCAGACGAATGCCGGATTGCGAATGAGTGGTTGAAGGAAGGCTCGCAATAATCTCTACTGAATGTGAGGTCGAAAATAACACGTTGGACCTGAAACAAATGTGGACATCTCGGATGGAAGGTTTACAACAGCCGAAAGTCCGCGTCAAGACGGCCTCAGGCACGAATGCTAGGTACACAACCAACTTTATTTGCACGTACAGACTTCACTTCCACCAGCGTCACGACGAAACACGCCTGAGACTTCTGAATATCTTTCCTGATGATCCTTGTCCTAGCTCGAAGCTCGTTCGTGTTCTAGCTTTCCTGCCTGTCCTGCTTGACATGTGTCAATCCGCCGCATTTAGGAGAGCCTCTGCAGGTTATCCTTGTCCGAGCCGCGCTCTTCTTGAGGCCTACGCACAAGCTCGATCGGGATGTCGCATCGCATGGCGGCTTGAGACCAGCACAGGACGATGTTCTGCAAATTTCTTCTCTCAGATCCACCAGTCTGCTGTCGCTCTACTCCTGCAACAGCGGGTCTCTGCTGTATGATACAGTTCACGGTCCATTGAAATGCTTACCCGCCGTCTTGACCAACCATGAGGTCTGAGATGGCCTGAAAGAGCATACCCATTGCAAGAAATCTGTGCGAAATCAGCTAACGACTTTCGGATCCGCGCTCTTGGGCGTTTACTTTAGATGCTCAGAGTAGATCTGCGATCCTGCTACACCCCACAAGTGGAGAAGTGTATGCAGAGCCTCCCCTATTTTTGCCGCCTTGCCCTTTTCAGAAAGGCATGCGAATATCATTCCCCATTTTCCGTATTCACATTGACGTTTATCTCGAAGTCCGCGGTTGTAAGCTAATATTGGGTCCTCGGATTGATGGGTCTGAAGTTACTCTTCCGACGTTTGGTCCCCTGAGCTGAACCGAAGGAAGTCTCCTGGAACGGCTTCGATGCTTGTACATGTATATGTCATAGTCAGAAGTAGTATATATCAGCTCCTCCGATCACTTTGACATCTGAACTTTGATTTTCCAAGCAACTTTCTAATCTTCTTCTTAATGGTAGTCGTCTCCCTTCGTTGACCTTAGACTCCATTCCGTGCGTGCAAGACACGCCAAGTCATCATGGACGTGATATTATTTGGTGATCAGACGGTGGATCCGCAGCAGTTCCTCACCAAGATCTTGCGTCGAAAAGGCTTCCCTCTCCTCTCTTCATTCTTGGAGCAGGTACATGTTGCCTTGCAAGATGAGATTTCCTCCCTTTCGTCCACGCATCGGGCAGCTGTACCACCCTTCTCGAATATTGCAGAGCTCGTCGAGAGATATTATGCGGCGGAGAACCCCAACATTGCTTTGGAAAGTACTCTTACTTGCCTGGCGCAGTTAGCACACTTCATTGGGTATGACGAACCGTGTTGTCATCACTTTCCAAGCTCAAACTAAATTTGTACAGATACTATGAAGAATATCCACTCGAATACCCTCGTATATCTACAACTCACATACTCGGAGTATGTACCGGACTTCTAGCAGCTTCTGCTGTTGCTTCCAGCACATCACTCTCCTCTCTCATCCCGCTTGCTATCCAGACCATCCGCATCACCTTTCGTCTCGGTTCAAGAGTAGCTACTGTTGCAGAGCAACTGGAGCCTCCAACCAATCGAACGCAAACATGGTCTACAATCGTGCTTGGGATCGGTAGTGAGGATGCAGGCATTGCTGTTGCGGAGTTCAACAAGGCTCATGTAAGTATCTCGAGTTGAAGCTGGGTGCTTGGCGGCTAATGTCTGCAGGGCCTGTCAGAGTCAAAGGGACTGTACATTAGTGCTGTCGGATCAATGTCCGTCACTATCAGTGGATCACCGTCAATGCGAAGTCATTTGTTGGAGACTTCTTCAGCTTTCCAGAACTTGCAGCGAAGGGAAATTCCAATTCGCGGCCCATACCATGCGGACCACCTTTACAGTCAAACGGATGTCACAAGAATCGTCGACAGCGACATGGCACTGATTTTGGAGCAATACTCTGTTGTACACCCAGTAATAGGGTTGTCAGCACCAAAATCCTCGAATTCGACACTGGAGCTCTTCAGACTATCAGTCTTGGAAGTTCTTGCACGCCAAGTTCAATGGGATGCACTTGTCAGGACCTGTGTAGCCGATGTCCGATCAACTGCTGTGACAGGCGTGAGAGTACTGGCAATGGGTCCCACAGCCTTGACCAACAGTCTAGTGTCTGCTCTCAAAGTCGGAGGGGGTCTCACAATAGCATTGGAAGATGGGGTCTCTTGGTTTGCCCAAAATCCACTTCCTCGCGTCAACGGAGACCTCAAAAATGCCAAAATTGCCATCGTTGGTATGGCGGGACGTTTCCCGAATGCTGCAGACCACGAAGCATTCTGGAAATTGTTAGAGCAGGGACTTGATGTGCACCGAGAGGTCAGATATCTTCTGCTATGATTCATGTTATAGAACTGACCTTGATATATGTAGGTTCCTCCAGATCGGTTTGATGCAAAAGCGCATTTCGACCCGACTGGAAAAGGCAAGAACAAGAGTCACACGACATATGGGTGCTTCATAGATCAGCCAGGGCTCTTCGATCCACGGTTTTTCAATATGTCACCACGGGAAGCCACTCAAACCGATCCCATGCAGCGACTGGCACTCGCGACAGCTTATGAAGCAATGGAAATGTCTGGATTTGTGAGAGACAGAACACCCTCCACGATGGCACACAGAATCGGCACATATTATGGACAGACTAGTGATGACTGGCGAGAGATCAATGCTGCCCAAGACATCGACACATACTTCGTGAGTTGTTATTTCCACGCAATGAACCACATCTAACACGGGACAGATTACGGGCGGTGTGCGTGCCTTTGGTCCTGGCCGTATCAATTATCATTTCGGATTCAGCGGGCCATCTTTCAGTATTGATACTGCATGCTCGAGTAGTTTTGCAGCTATCCAATTGGCATGCACGTCTCTCAGGGCAGGCGATTGCGATACTGTCTTCACTGGCGGCATGTAAGTATCACTTTCCTTGCCATCGATACCACGCTGTCTGGCAGTTCTAGCTCACTGAGCTAACTTGTATCAAAGGAACGTACTCACAAATCCTGACATCTTTTCTGGTTTGTCAAAAGGTCAATTTTTATCGAAGACTGGATCTTGCAAAACGTACGATCAAGGCGCAGATGGTTATTGCCGTGGTGATGGTGTCGTCACTTTGATCTTAAAGAGATTGGATGACGCAATCACTGAGAAAGATCCAATTCTGGGTGTAATTGCTGGTACCGCCACGAATCATAGCGCTGAAGCCGTATCCATTACCCACCCACACGCTGGAGCACAAAAGTTCTTGTTTCAGAAGGTGATGGATGAAGCTCAGATCGATGTCCGCTCTGTCAAGTACGTCGAGATGCATGGCACAGGAACCCAGGCTGGCGATGGGGTGGAGATGGACTCTGTCTCGTCTGTCTTTGCTCCTCCAGCAAGCTCAAAGAGAATGCGCCGTTCAGATCAACCGCTCTTTGTGGGGTCAGTCAAATCCAACATTGGGCACGGGGAGGCTGTTTCTGGAGCATGTGCTATGGTCAAAGTCTTGCTCATGATGCAAAAGAATTTGATTCCACCACACTGTGGAATCAAAACGGAGATGAATAAAACCTTCCCGAAGGATCTCAAGGAGCGGCAACTTCAAGTAGCTTTCAAACCGACACCATTCCCTCGACCAGCAGACGCCCCACGCTACGTTTTCATCAACAACTTCAGTGCGGCTGGTGGCAATACTGCAATTCTCCTTGAAGATGCACCCATCTCCACTCCCTTGAAAGCAGACCCTCGATCAAGTCATGTGGTTTTGGTTACTGCAAAATCTCTTTCATCATTCAAACAAAACATAAAGCGACTCTTAGCCTGGACCAAAGACCAATCAGACTCCATCCTGCCAAGCTTGGCATACACCACGACTGCTCGACGAGCACATTACCAATACCGTTTAGCTTTCGAAGCCAAGAGCATCTCCCAGGTTCGTGAAGTACTTGCTTCGAATGCAGATGCTGCTCGAACACCAATCTCCAGCAGCAAGATCCCAACTGTTGGCTTCGCATTCACAGGTCAAGGATCACACTACATTGGTATGGGAAAGAAGCTATTTCAGGATGTGGATCAATTCCGTCGTGACCTTGAAGATTACAATCAAATCGCCTGCAGTCATGGCTTCCCATCCTTCATTGGTCTCATCGATGGAACAGTCGAAAACCTTGTCAATGTCTCGCCTATTGTTACCCAGCTAGCAATTACTTGTATTGAAATGGCGCTCGCACAGCTATGGAGATCATGGGGCATTGAACCAACAGTTGTTATTGGTCACTCACTGGGCGAGTACGCAGCACTTCAGGTTGCAGGCGTCCTTTCGATTCTCGACACCATTCTATTGGTTGGTAAACGAGCTGAACTTCTCGTCTCGAGATGTGCAATGGGAAGTCATGCTATGCTAGCAGTACGTGCTAGCTTCTCGAGTGTCGAATCGCTCATTTCTCACATTGATGTTGAGCGAGCTTGCATCAATGCCCCAGAAGAGCTGGTGTTCTCCGGGACCGTCGACTGCATCGAGCAGCTCAAAGACCTTTTGACAACAGAGGGTTTCAAGACTACGAAGCTCAACGTTCCATATGCCTTCCACTCGGCTCAGGTCGAACCGATCCTCGACGATTTCAAGACTTATGCTGAGTCAATCGTTTTCCACCCTCCAAGAATTCCTGTCATTTCCGCTTTCCTGGGCAACGTCGTTGCCCAATCTGATGTGTTTGGCCCAGATTATCTTGCTCGACACTGCCGAGAAAGTGTTAACTTCCTTGGAGGATTGAGTTCTGCCCTCGAAAATGGTGCTATTGATGAGAGCACAGTCTGGGTCGAGGTTGGTCCTCATCCGGTTTGCTCAAACATGATCAAGGGTATCATCGGCAAGGATACCACTGCTGTTTCATCTCTCAACCTCAATGACGATGCCTGGAAGACTGTGGCTACTAGCTTGTCCACCCTATTCAATACTGGTGTTGGTATCAATTGGTCTGAGTATCATCATACTTTCAGCAAGGCGCACGAAGTCATTTCTCTTCCATCATATGCTTTTGACGACAAGGTGTACTGGATTGACTACAAAGGAAACTGGACCTTGACGAAGGGTGACGTTGTCCAAGCAGAGCCTGTGAAGCCCAATTTCTCCACAACCGCCATCCACTCAATCATCCACGAAGAGGTCACTGCGGACTCTGCTGTCATAATTGGTCAATCTGACTTTGCCAACCCATTATTGCGTCAAGTGATCGAGGGACATCAAGTCAATGGAGTCGGCTTGTGCCCATCCACACTCTATGCTGATATGGCAATGACACTCTGCGACTACGCTTGGCGAGCTGGCAGACCGGATGGTGGCAAACCACACTTCAATATCGCAAATATGGAGAACACAAAGCCACTGGTCTTCAACGTGGACAAGAACAATCCGCATCAGGTGGTACAAGTTGAGGCGAAACTCGACTTCAACAGCGGCCGGGGCACGATTAACTATCGAAGTGTCTTGCCGGATGGTAAGCTCGTCGACCAATCCAGATGCGATATCGCCTACGAGGATCCATCCACATGGACCAAAGAGTGGGAGAGAAACAAGTTCCTCGTCCAGAGCAGAATCGACATGCTCAAGGCTGGTGGCAAGGGCATTCACAGCATCCAGCGAGGTCTTGCTTACAAGCTTTTCTCGGCACTCGTCACATACGATGAGAAGTTCAGAGGTATGGAAGAAGTCATCTTGCACAGCGATGGACTTGAAGCCACGTCTCTGGTGAAGTTCCAAGCCGGTCCCAAGGATGGCAACTTCTACATGAGCCCATATTTTATTGACAGTGTCTGCCATATCACTGGATTCATCATGAACGCCAATGACGCTGTAGATTCGAAGAAGCAAGTCTACATCTCACACGGATGGGAAACTCTTCGATTCGCCAAGAGCCTTGAAGCAGTCAAAACTTACCGATCATGGTGCAAGATGCAACCTGTACCAGGTGGTGGCAAGATGGTCGCAGGTGATGTCTATGTTTTTGATGGAGACGAAGTCGTTGGTGTTGCAGGTGGAGTCAAGTTCCAGTGCGTGCCAAAGCAACTCTTGGAGACTCTTCTGTCACCGTCAAAATCAGCGCAATCTCGCCCAGCCATTTCTCCTGCCGCAGCTGCTCAGATCAAGCAGCAAAGTGTATTTGGAGCCACATCTCGAGTCAGTGTCTCGAAGCCTGCTGAGAGCAAGACTGCCTCAGTTGATGTCAAGGTCAGCAAGAAGAACAAGACCACTGCCAAGATCAACATCCCCGTTTCTAGCAATTTGATAGCCCAAGCCTTGACGATTATCGCTAGCGAAGTTGGCTGCGAGACGACTGAACTCGTCGACCCCATCGCTCTTTCAGACCTGGGTGTCGACTCACTGATGTCTCTCAGCATCGCAGGAAGATTCCGAGAGGAGCTCGAGCTTGACTTTGCAAGCACGGTGTTCAACGATCTACCCACAATCGCTGATCTCAAATCGCATCTTCGAAAATTTGAGACGGTCACTGAATCACCAGCCAGTTCTGGCATGTCAACACCAGAAATGATGGTCAGTGATCACAGTGAATCCGACTTCTCCGAGTTCTCCGATACTGAGACTCCAATGGATGAGCCTCTATCGAAAGAGTTGGGCAAGACAACCGGTGATTCGGACATTGTTCATATCATCCGCTCCACCATTGCTGAAGAGATGGGTGTTGATCTTGATGAGATCACCGATAACACCGATCTTGCAACCATGGGAATGGACTCTTTAATGAGCCTAAGCATCCTCGGCGCCCTTCGAGAGAAGACAGGCCTTGCAATGCAATCTGACTTGCTTGTCAACAACACTTCAATCGACCAGATTGAGCTTTCACTTGGCCTTCGATCCATCCAAGCCAAGGCATCACACAAGAAATCTTCTACTGTCATCATCCCAGCTCCCACCAGCGCACCGAAGGAAGCAAAGAAGTCTACTAAGTCTTCGAGTTCCATAAATCTGTCCTCCTACCCACCAGCTACATCCGTTCTCCTTCAAGGCAACCCCAGAACTGCCACCACCACTCTCTTCCTCCTCCCAGATGGCTCTGGATCCGCTACATCATATGCTCCCATCCCTGACATCTCGTCCAAGAAGCTCGTCGTCTATGGACTCAACTGTCCATTCATGAAGACACCCGAAGACTTCACCATCGGCGTCGCCGGCGTCTGCCAAATTTACATGGCCGAGATTAAGCGTCGCCAACCCAAGGGACCCTACATTCTCGGAGGCTGGAGTGCAGGCGGTGTCCTCGCCTACGAAATGACCCGCCAATTCATCGCCCAGGGAGAAAAAGTCGAGCGATTACTCCTCATCGACTCTCCTTGCCCTGTCAAGCTCGAAGCACTCCCCTCCTCATTCCACCGCTACTGCGACCGCATCGGTCTCCTCGGAAAGCCTGGCGCCAAGATCCCAGAGTGGTTACTTCCTCATTTCGCGAGCGCGGTGAGGGAGTTGACGAATTACTCGGACTCGCTGGGTGAGGCGGACAATATCGATGTCTCGAAGATGCCGAAGACGACGGCGATCTGGGCGAGAGATGGCATTGTGCATAAGGAGACGGATCCCAAGCCAGATTGGGACCCGAAGATGAAGATGCCGAATAGTATGTACTGGTTGACGAACAACCGGACGGATCTGGGGAGCAACGGGTGGGAGAAGTTGGTTGGTGGGAAGAATATTAAATGCATGAGCACGAGTGGGAATCATTTCACGATGATGAGACAACCTATTGTAAGTTTGATCTTGCGACTCTCTACTGTGGGATGGATGTGCTAACAAAATATGACAGACGACTGAACTTGCTGCATTGATGAAGGAGGCGCTGGAGCTTTAGAATGTACGATTTGGTACGAAGATGAAGCGATAAGAGTCATGATTGACGTTTCTTTTCTCTAATATTTCCTTTTTAGATCTTTACAATTAATGGCATGCATGCATGTAGATTGGGCTCGGGCACATAGCATTTTGGAACGCGGTTTTGATTCCCTTCACGCTCATTATAATGTAAGATCTTACCATATTGCTGGATTCAAAGAAGAAATCATGATAGCTAGATTCTTTAAAAAAAATTATATATTTACTCACCATAACACAACGAACTGAGTGCGAATATGTCGAGAAAGCAGATGAATCGTACTTCTCTCGAGTCCCGAATCTCGCTTCCTTGAATCACGTGTAACCCCTTTTCCAAGCATAGGCCATCCGGCCATCCACTCCAAGTCTCCATCAATCTGTTGAGGCAGAAGGCATTCACACATCTCACACATCCGTAAAAGGAATATAAACCGCCGATTTCCCTAAAGCTTTAAGCGTCTCAAATCCAGCATTCCTGAACCTCGACCTCAAAATCCGGACGTCCGTCCAATCACCTCGTCCCCAATTTTCGCCCCGCATCGACCCAAAATCCTTCCTCTAAGAAATCTCATCTCCGATTCAACATCATAGCTATCTTCACAAGGCAATCTAGCTCAGACTGCCGATCTCCAACTCATCCTGCATTGCGGCTCAATGAGGTTAATTGAGTTTGCTCCTCGTATACAGTACAGTAGAGAACGTAAATACCGAAGCTAGTATAGTATTTTTAGATGGACTTGTCGGATTTAATTGATCCGGAGTCCGAAGGTGGGAGGGAGCGGGTGTGGCGGAATGGGAAGGTTTTTGTCATGTTTCTTGTTTAGTTTTGGCAGAGAAGCTTCTTGGGAGGGAGAGAAACTCGTGATGTTGGGATGAAATGAAACATCATGTTCTAGAAGGAGGGTGATGCGATGAAGCGAAAGAAAAGGAGAACCAGGAGCTCGCAAGAGGGTTTGGTCTTGCGAGCTTGGGACCGTATGAGAAGTGGATACATAGTGGAAGGGGATGGAAGCCAGGTCTTCGGACGAAAGTTATTCCATACTTTGTATCTTGACATTGTTGTCATTGATGTGTATCTTGAATGTTGTGACCAGCCAAACCCGTCCAATGGAACAGGGTAATTATGTTTGTCTCCATCTCATCTGTTTCTTTGTTGATGTTTAACGCTTGATTTACTCTATGAAAGTATATCATGACTTCGACGGAAAGTCAACCCTATTTACCACAGATCTGACTCGTCTTTTCAATGTGATACCTGAGATCTGTAGATTCGATGCGAGTCAGTCAAGAAGGGTAAAGTTTAAACAGCCATCAGAACCCAGAACCATGGTTAGAAAATTATATTGCTTCCATGTTCCCGAGACCTCAAAATCGTTCAAAGATTCTTGAAACCCCAATCGAACAGCCTGTAACGTGATCTGAAAGTATCGTGAGGTTGTGGTTGAGCTTTCGGACTCGTTGGGGGAGTCCGGACGGATATATAGGGTAAGCGAGGCATGATTGTGTCAAAGTGCGGAGGATCTCCCGAGATGTCGGTAGTCTAGAATAGCAGCAAGCTGTCCCCTGAACCAACTGTCCAAAATTCCCGTTTGCCAGGGAAGGCCTAAAGAATTTGGTCTATCCGGTGTGCAGTATGAACGAGGAGCAATTCTAGAGAATTTGTACGCAAACTGATAATTTGTAAGCGAGTACGTGACTACTTCCTCAGTATTTGAGACCAAGAAAGTAAGAAAGAACCTGAAAAGACGGATCTTGCGATGATCTATCCTGGTCTACTCTCGCAAGCTGAGGATATAAAATCGTACTGGAGAAAACGTTGTAGCATGTTTAGCGCGCAAACAGTCCGGTCCGCAGATAGGGCTATCCGCCGCTCAAAGGGGGGGGCTATTTGTGTGGCCCGTGAACGATGCGAGAGCACCAGCCACTTTGCCCCACCCCGATTTTTTTTGATGCGACGCAAGGGTCTGTTCGTGTCCAAGTTATCGTAGATACCCAGAACCAGAACCACAGTGACCGGAAATGAAACGATTGAAGCTTGCTCGAGTAGCTGTACTGGACTCCTCATGTTGAATTTCCCTCGCTCCGAAACGACTAATTCTGCTTTGCGCAGACCTGAGCTGTGCTGGAAGGGGCTTTTTAGCCTTGCGAACCTCCTGGGCTTCGGCATGATCATCCGGACTTGTATACGGACGGAGTGGAAAATTGTTGAGTACTGAGGATGCGGTCCCAGGACGCAGCTTCAGTTTGAGTGTCGGAGCACGCACGCACTTCTGTGACAGGAAGTGGCAGAAGGGAAGATCCTGCGAGCACAGGGAGACATAGGACTTCCGATATATAACACAAGTTGTCCTTCACTGACTCTTTCCGATCATCTCATCATTCAATCTTCATCTAACATCGCTTCATTACTCCCCACACATCTTCCAAACTCACCAATCTCCACACTTGCAAAAATGGGTTCCATCGCCGTTGAGAAGAAGACAAGGGGATACCAGGGAGGAGCCCTTGATGGAAAAGTCGCCCTGGTCACGGGATCTGGTCGAGGTATCGGAAAAGGAATTGCTTTGGAGTTCGCACAACGGGGGGCATCAGTTGTGATTAACTACAACAACAACTCGAAAGGTGCTGAGGCGCTTGTTGCTGAGATCGAAGCTACAGGAAGCAAAGCTTTTGCAATCAAGGCCGATGTGACTAAGGTAGCCGAGGTGAAGCGTCTCTTCCAAGAGGCTGTTGACCACTTTGGACATGTCGACATCGTGATGTCTAACTCTGGTACCGAGAGCTTCAAGCCAGAGTTAGAAATCACAGAGGAGGATTACGACAAGGTCTTCAACCTCAACACCAAGGCACAGTTTTTCGTTGCTCAACAAGCATACAAGCACCTCGAACATGGAGGAAGAATCATTTTGATGTCGTCAGTTGCTGCAACCATGACAGGTGTCACAAATCATGCTTTATACGCCGGAAGTAAGGCCGCTGTCGAAGGCTTCACCCGAAGCTTTTCAGCAGATTGTGGCCACAAGGGCATCACTGTCAACGCCATTGCACCAGGAGGAGTCAAGAGTGATATGTTCGAGCAGTAAGTTTGTCAGGCCCCTCACGTGATCTATTGTTGACCTTGATTATCAGAAATGCTTGGCACTACGCTCCTGGAGCTACTCCCAGCTGGCCAATTGAGGCTATTGAGCAAGGAATTGCAGCCCTTTGCCCTTTAAAGAGAGTCGCAGTTCCACAAGACATTGCAAGAGTAGTTGCTTTCTTGGCAAGCCGTGAGAGCGAATGGATCAATGGTGAGTTCTCAGTTTGCAGACAAGATGAGCCTGATGACTGATTCCTGGTCCTAGGTCAAATAATCAAACTGAGTGGAGGTTCCATTGCATAGGGTGGCGGAGTCGGGAGTGGACGCTTGGAGGAAGAAAGGTTTGGGTGAGGCTGAAGGAGGTGCATTAACGAACCCCGGATCGTCAGCATGCGAAGGCGCCTATTGAGGTTGTTCATGTTTTCATGTTTGTGATATCTGTGTCAGACCAGTCGAGAAAGAATATCTGGAATGGCTGCAATCAAATGTGTATCGGCGTCTGGGATAGAACTATGAATAATTGGATGGTTTTGAAATAATCTGATGTGAAAATGATGTGCAGCCTGGGTACCACGTAGATTGTGTGGACGCACCACTGTGCGGAATATTGAAACGGTTCTGAGGTGAGTATTTTTGCAAGGGAAATATGAAGCATGAAGTAAGCACAAGTTTCCTATTCAAAGCTCTTTGCATCTTCGACGTTCTGCTTTGTCCAGGGGTATGGCAATCTGCTGTGTCACCTGTTCTAAATATTGAACTGCCGACTCGATTTTCCTCCTCCACTTTTACATTGTGTGCGATCGTCCTGGGCACAACGAGTAAGGCCAGCACTGACATCATTATCCGATGATTTCTGTTCATTGCTTGCAGGCTTTGTGCCCTAGATCCCAACCTCTCAGTGGAGTAGCGCTTTGGTCAGAACCGTGCGGTGAACATCTGGAGGCATCATCAGGCTACAGAACCATGATGTACGGCGAATGCCGTTTGTTGTCAATTTGCGCGGTTACGACGACAAGCTTTCAAGAGGATTTGCAAACCGTCAAGGGGCTTGGATCGAGGATCATACGGGTATTCGCGATCATCAGTCTCGGATTGCGCGGATGCCGGCTGCTGGGTTGTTGCTTGAAAGCGCTTTCGAGGGAGAGGAAATGCTTCGGCCCAAAGGTCCCCAATTCGGAAATCAGATGCCACATCGGTACTGGAAACGTCTTTCGCCCTGAGAACCTAGGAGCCTGACGCAATTATGAACCTTGACGCAATGTGCGGAATACGGCAAGCTCACTGCGACCAAATTCGAGTTCGTATTTCGGGACCGTAAAGCTGTTCAGTGCTCCGTGTCTGATGTATTCGTGTTCGAGTCTTCGTATTGAGGTCTTCAGCAGAGCCCCGACACCTGCTTCATGCAACGTCGATACAACGCAGCATTCCTCCAGTGATACATCCAAGCCTCAACATCTAAATGTACGGCCAGATTAAGGTTCAGTGAAAGGGCTAGACCGCCTTTTTCTGCCGTATCTGAACCAATCATAGCCCAAAATGCTCACTGTCGGGCCGGGTACGCTAAGCCCCCTCGTTTCCGACATGTTGTGTTTCAGCTTCGTCCCTTCAGTCTCTTCGCTCTTCGGCAGTGTCATACAACTCGTGAAGATCTTCCTGTCTGTTCACAATCCACAATCTACAGCTATGACCATTGCCAGCCGCCTTGAGAAAACGACGATTCCAGACACAGACGCCGAGTTCTGCATGACCCCTAGCCACCAGATCTCCTGCTGGATCAAGTGGTCCACAACATCGAATGTGGACACGCTTGACGGACGATGAGTGGACAATGTTTAGACTGCGTTTGAAGTGTGGTCTCAGATCACTCAGTGGTGCCTCCGTTTCTCACTCTTGCAGCATACCAGGGACAAAAGAGGGGTACAAGAAGAAATCATCTTGACATGTGCTCGTTATGGATTTGTGGATATACGGTCTTGACGCCGTCAAATATTTGCTTTTCAGTGTCACTTTTCCGAGTCTGATGAGATAAAGAAAAACGTCTAGTGGTGCCGAAAGTTCCTGATCCAAAGTTTATAAGTTTCCTTGTTCTTGTGTACTTGGTTACGTGTCTGCCACGCTTGAATCATCACTCGAAGGATACTCCCTGCACTTCAAACGCGGAGACAGGCTAGACTGCCAGTTTCCTCCAATTCGAAGCATTTCCGCACGGCTCATTCGTTCTCGGATTTTTTCCCGCCCACCCAGATTATACCCTCTTTGTAATCTGTGCATCTAACGTCGAATTAACCTTACAATCCTCCGTGTCACCAAACCATCATCGAAACAAGCGTCCCCGATGAGGTGGTAGCACAGCCCGACTTAGTCTGATAGATCCGACACCCCAGCATTCATATAAGGATCCGTCTCAAACCAAACCAGAAGAATACCGCTTTAGTTAGACGTTCATGCATGGCATTGGCACCTTTTCATCTGTCAAATTTGAAAGACACCCAATCGCAAGAACACTCAACCCAATTTCATCTCCGCTGATTCAAGAACCGGTACCAAAATGGTCAACACTGGAAAGCCATCAAGAGGTTGTTATATGTGTCGTGCTCGACGGATCAAAGTAATCATCATCTTCAGGATGTGAATGTTATGTACTGACAGATTCCAGTGCGATGAAGGAAAACCGTCTTGCATGCGATGCCAGAAATCGAAGAGAGTCTGTCCAGGTAAGTCGTACTCTACGAGGTCGAATGCAATGAAATTAATATTGGTCTCCAGGCTATCGAGATGCATTCGAATTGAAGTTGCGCGACGAGAGCAAGTCAACGAAAAAGAAACTGAATCGTCGAATCAACCAAGAGCAGTCAGATCCAAACAGTCTCGTTTATAATGCGGAATTATACCATGGACCAAATGTCGCCTCTGGACATGGAGCTTCGCACTCGCGAAGCAGTTCGATATCGAGTAGCAGCTCCCAACTGTCTTCAAGTCGGAATAGGTCCATAGTACCGTATCCTCACAAGCATAACGTCATAGCGACAAACATGACAAGTCCCATCCAGCAACAAGCTGCTTGCTATTTCCTCTCCAATTTCGTGTTGGTACCGGAATCAGGGACAATGCGAGGATATCTCGACTTTGTACTACCCCTCATGAAGCAGAAAGCCCCGCAGACAGCACTCGCGTACGCTTTTTCAGCTGTTTCTTTGGCAGCACTAGGCACTAGACCAAATTCCAAAGGCCTGGCATCCACGGCTGACGTTTGGTACTTGAAAGCGTTGAAGGAAATCAACGTCGCCCTGAAAGATCCAAAAGTAGCCTCATCGGAAGCCACATTAGCGTCAGTGATGTTGATGGCATCTTTCGAAGTAAGGCGAGACATACCGCTTAACCATACACTTGCTGATGACTTTGTAGCAATTAACACCCTCACGGATGAAGGTTGGAGGTTGGGCTTCCCACATCGACGGTGCCGTAGCTGTGATTAAGTCTTGCCCTATCCAGAGATGGTCCACCGGCGTTGGAAGAGATCTTTTTATTGCGGTGAGAGCTCACAAGGTACTTTACATAATCCCAATCCAACTCAACAGCTAACCTAGTCTAGACTCTTCAATGCATAGCAAACTCCAAGGACGTGGACAGAGATGTCGACTGGCTAGGCGTTCAAGCTTACGACAGCATTGTACAAAGCTTTGCGACGATAAATCTCAAAATGGCAGCTCTTCGCGCTGACAACGACCAAACGACAACTTTGAAGACACACACAGCAGATAATGTCGAGAAAGTATTGGCATTGCTTCGAAGAGCAGAGTCACTTGACCAAGAATATATTGAGTGGATCAAGGCCCTTCCAGCGAACTGGGCGATAAAGACCGTTTCTTGGATCGATGACGAAGTCCCCGATCTCGAAAACTCGGTGGTCCATCCGGGACGGGTTGATACCTATGGTGAATTATGGATGGCTTACAAATACAACATCGTGCGTGGGTGCCGGCTATTCATATGGACGGTCATCCTCCGGTGTGTTGCCTGGCTTGGTGATCCACGAGACTATAGACTTACACCGGAATATACGACGGCGTCTCGAATATGCCAGCAATTGGTCGAGGACGTTGTGGCTAGCGTCCCTTATTTCTTTGGTTGGAACCGTGACAAAGATAGTGCCATGGTAGACAGATCTCAGTATGCTTGCGGAGCGACTGATTATAGTTCTGTCAAGCCCCTCGCTGGTATCTTTGTGATGTGGCCGCTGTTCGCAGCTGCAAGCTCGGATTTTGCGTCACCATCACAACGAGTCTTCCTCAGAGGACGGCTTAAGTTCGTTGCAGAGATGATGGGCATCAATCAGGCTTTGATCTTGTTCCAGGTACGTTTCTTCTGCGTTTTTTTATGCGTTGTCTCACACCAGTCTAGGCACAACTAGTTCATCCTTCACTCTACATTGCTCGTGAACGGATGAATCTACGACCAACAACTTGCCACTCGTCCGACACGCAAGTAAAGATCGTCTCAGGCGTTCCTTCAGCCTCCATAGCTGTACCTGCCAGCCCACCATCCTCACAAGACGGCATAACATGGACAGCATCTCCCACGACCAAGGAACAGACATGGACGGCCAAAGCCACGACACCACCACCAACAACACAAGCCTGGCAACCAACCACGTCAGACTCAATCCAAGAGAAATGGAACACATCAGTCTTCACGCCCCCACAAGACCAAGTCTGGCAACCCGCCACACCACCCCAAGACCAACTCTGGCAACCCAACACCCCACCCCAAGAACAGCTCTGGAGCGCCTCAACCAGCCCTCCACACGATATGTGGAAAACCTCCTCGCCTCCCCACACGCAAGATCACCTCTGGACCTCACCATCTCCCACCTCCTGGAGAGCGAGTCCGGAACGCCAAATCGACAGCCAGAACCAAGTCTACAGCCTCCCTCTCTCTCTTCCCCCAGACCAACAAGTCTGGCAACAACCATCACTGCCGGTCTCTACAGCAACGCTTTCTTGTGCCGGGGATTTTCTCCCGATGACGGTGCATGATCCGGGGCAGGTGTGGGGCGCGGGGTTCGACGACTCGGCGCCGAATTGGCTTCCGGGGACTCTGAGTGAGTCGATGGATATTTTTAATCAGCATAATGATATGCATGGTTCTGAGAACGAGAAGAAATACAGCAGCCCGGAATCTGGAGTTTCTGGGTATGATGCTGTATGATTCTACTTATTTTCCGATTCCTTGTTTACTTTCGGCTTTGTTTATTTATGCATACAATATTTGTTACGGGGGGAGGAGATGAGTCTGTGCTTTCGTGTTGCGGGTATAGCCCTTTCGACTTGCTAGAGGCTCAGTTCTGGACACTCGAGTCAAGCAATTGATGACCTATTCAGACCTGCTGAAGGAGGCTAGATGTTGTATATAGAACTAAGGGAAACAGGACATCGGAGGAGCTTTTGTTGGGTTGCATTTCGGCTGAACAGGGAAGGAAAAACATTTTTATGAGATTATGATTATTGTGTACGATACGTTCTTATTAGAGGTAGTCTGTCATAGATTGCGGTGGGATCTCGTTATTTCTTTGGGCAGGGGTCTGATTTAGCGTGGAGAAGGAGGATTACCGCTGGACGGATGGGTTGGGTTGGGATTTATTTATCTCTTCATAGCTTTGGTTCTTGATGAACTTTATTTATTCATATTTTCTAAGTTATGTATTTTCCATGTCACTCGTCAGGTTTGGTGTCACAATCAAATTCTTAGTCCAAGTGAGAACCGGCTGATAGACAAGACCTTCAAAGCTGAAGAGACGAGATACAGGATAGGACTTATGTAGTTCCCTTGACATTGATACGCGTCCCTATTATCACAGATCCTTCTCTTGAGTACGATTACACCCCGAACACTTCTTCAGGAAATCAGTTCTAACTATTGTCATAGCCTCCAATCCAATCCGCTCTTATAGATATTTGCGCAGATTGCGCAAAATGCGCATATAGCGCGAATCGCGCGGAAGGCGCAAATATCGCCAATATAACAGTAGCCACAGAGAGCTATTGGGAGCACTTGTAGCACAATACTAAATCGTATTCCTTAACCAAGTGGACTGAACATGTCTCATCTCCGTCTGATTGCCTCCATGCCTCCGCGTCTAAGAAAGTTTCGAGGTACTAAGAATCTAAGCAAAAATATCAAAAACGTGAATACAAAGCGCATTTAGCTGTGCTATTTTCCGTCTCGTAATCCTCTTCTGAATCATCAACGAGTGAATTCCTGTCATCTTCAAAGACTTCTCCTGCGTTACCACAGTATTTGCGGTCAAGAAAATCGCCGCGTGTTTGATGACTCTTGAAGAACTTTCGTGATTTTGTCGTGGTGGCGATAGGATCATGCAATGATTGCACTGTCATGGTGTACGGTGCTGATGACAATGACACAATTTCTCCTCACGTAAACCCAAATCAAGATCGGAGCTTCAACTCTATTGACAAAGCTCGATCAGATCAGTGGTCCAGTAAGCGCCCTCAGCTTCAAAGACACTGATATATTTGGAGCTATCCCGAACTTTTGCTTCATCAAAAAAGACAATGATTTCCCTGAGAAGTCCGCACCTCATGTACAGTACCTACAGGTGCAGAACGCCAAAAATTCAATCAATCCATGTCCCTGGCATCTTGGACTTCTTGTACGTCCCTTGTATCTTGGCTACTTTCGTCATTTTCTTCTGCCAGCGGCGTTCGAAGCGTTGGTGGAAGAGTCCTGCGACTCTTTTCATATCTTCTTCTGCCCAGCTCCCCTTCGACCATTCAAAGCAACTGACCCATATCGGATAGATGTAAGGCCAATTGTGCATTGCCTTGGGACAGTACAACTCATACCAGCAGTCGTGATACACAGGGCCCATGTGTCTGAATTCGTGAAGGACTTCATATGCACGCCCATCAGGGTCTATCCACCAGTCCCAAGACAAAGAATATGGTTCTCGGTCGAAGATATGTAGGATTCGTCTCCGATCGCCAACTGCTTCGAGTTCGACCCACTCAGGATTAAGTCGGCGCTCACGAGCATAAGATAGATATTCTGCAACATCCACATTGCTATCGTGCAGCATGTCCAACAGTCTTACGCCAACAATTCCCGAGGCGTATTGATTGTCTCCGGTGCTGTAGGCACTATCGATCAAGTCTCGTAGGGGCGCGCTGTCGACACCTAACCAGTGAAGATCAGCCTTCTTATTTATCAGGAACTTGCCAATCTGCTTCCACTGTTCGACTTCATACTGATCTATGCCAAGACGAGACATCCGCTGGACGACAATTTCGAGAGGACGGGAATAAAACAGATTGACGTTCTCCTCCGTCACATAATTGTGTATACTAAAGATGAAGTCCGAAATTGGATCAGAAATTATATTAAGGAAAAATGCAGGGCAAATTTCCGCCACATCGACTCCTTTGTCTACCCCAATGATAAGATTATACAGAGCAGTCACACGATTGTACATCATTGAATTCTCCTCTAGAGGGAGATACCAGCCTCGGGGACGCCTAGTATATAAATGCGTCAGAATTTCAAGTCTCTATGGCCGAACCGCCGAAATGGTATCTGAAACACAATGCCATAGAATCTTCGGTACTCTGAATTGGTACTGTATATCAAACGACGTTTCCAGCGATCCATTCCAATGACACTCCATTATCAAACAAAAATCTAAGCACGAACCAAAGATTGAGGTTGGAAAGACAACCACTTACCTGCCACGGGCGTCTTCCACACCGGGTTGCACTCCAAAATTGAGTAATAGAGCACTGGTTTCGACGTTGAACCAATGTACAGTGTCCTTTTGAATGCGTGAGAAGAGGTCTAACAGGGAAGACACCTGTCACATTAACTTACGTGTAATAAAGTTGCTCCGTGGCTGTCAACACTGTAGGGCGAAATCTCGCGGTCGCTGAACAGTTGTTGTAGGCCGATGGTATCGTTTTGCGAACACATCTTCCATACTGGATGATCATCTCGAATGATTGGGTAAGTTCGTAAGACCCTCTCAGCTGATCCGAAAGCGCTCGAATACTGTATCTGCACACACCGGGAAAAGAACGACGGGATGATGAACCATGACCTTTCTTCTCTGGTATACGCCTTTGTGGAATGTTCTGCCTCGAGGTTTTCTTCGGATTCTGAGCTTACTTTGGCAGCGATGGTTCCTAGAACACCCTTATAGACCAGTCTTGAGGTGGATTGGCGGTGATATGACGTCGATTGGATTCGTTGATAAGGCTTCTTGGTGGACATTCGATGTGTTGAAACACTTTTGTTATCAGTGACATCCATCCGGAGTAAGACGAGTTCTTGGGTGATGGTAGCTGCCGCAGCATTGGTCGATGATATGCCACTCATCAGCTTTTGTAATCCATGAGAATGTGAGACGCTATTGCAAAATCAGACGATGAAACATTGCAAAATGGGAAATGAACATACGCTAAATTTGTCGTCATTACCAGATTAAGATTGGTCACGGCACGATGCAACTGCATCTCAATCTGCTCAATATCTTCCTTCTTGCACGCTAATCGAAAGCGACCCAAGTACTTTGTCGCTGGGTTTTTGGCCTTCGCATTACTCTTTGCCTTCGCTATGAGATCATCGAGTTTCTTGAGAGTGTTATCGCATGTCTTCACAGCCTTCAATATGATGGGTGAGACGTCAATATCCAGATCGCCTTGTTGTATACGCTGGTGCTCGACCAGCTTCCCCACACTGTCGAGAATCAATTCAAGCTGATCTAGTAGATCTATCAATCTGTGCAGCTCCTCGGGCGCATCTGCTATCGATCGTAAGAATCGTTGGATCTCACGGACTGAGTCGACAAGCTGAATTGCGAGAGAAACGACTGCGATGCCGCTGGCAGCTGCACTTAATCCGTCCATGATAATTCAGCTCGCAGGGGAGAAAGATCAAAACAAGAACAGCGTGGCTTCGATGGTTGACAATTGATATCGATGAAAAAAGACGATAGAATGCAGAAGAACAATCAGCGCGATGAGGGATTTCAAGGTGCGATTTCACAGCCTTGCTGTGATGCAAGTGTCAACACTTCATAGGCTGCATTGTGTTGGAAGCCGACGAGAATGCCTTGCGAAAAGCCTGCAGGCGCTTTGAGACCGAGATCTCAACAGCGAAATATGAATGTGAGGTATGTTGATGAATTGATGAAGGAGATGAAGAGGTTTCTTTGAATTTGCAAGATGGGTAATTGCAAACAAGCAAACATAATGCTTTAGGAAAGAACAACTGCACCGTTTCTTCCGTACCGTACCTAGAGTTAGAAGTACCTTCCCTCGCAGCCTCACTCCTGCTCAGCCTCTGCAGAGGAAAGAAGAATTTGCCATTCCTATATGTTGGCCAGCAAATATCTGCTACAATTAGTCGTCCATGACTTCGAGCTTCGTCGAGGCACTTCTGCATCTGCCAATAGATCTGAAGACCTTGCAAGTTCGACGTTCCTGTGCTCCGGCCGTAGCTCCTCTACCTTGGTACACTTCCAACGTCTCTCAAAGTTCTTTCCTTTCTTGAATGTCTCAAGTTCAACTTCAAGTTCAGGAAAATTTAGAACTCGACTCCGACCCAGCACTCCTTCCCAAAAAGACATTCACAAATTCGGCAAGAAACAAAAACACGACCCCTTGACATAAATTCCCAGGCCCTCGCTAACTTCCGTCCACCTACCCATTTCAGTAAACACACCTCTCCTTTCTCGGCTAAGCTGGTGCGATTTTATCCATCATCAGGTCTGAGTCTAGTAAATACGTCATACCTCGGCCTAACGAATTTTTTTCCTCTCCAATCAATTCACTCCAATCAATCACTGGCGAAAACTTTGAATCACATCACATCAAAAAATTTTATCACATCACGGATCAAAAAATTTCAGATGGAAAATTTTGCATTGCATTAAATTCCTAGGTATCTATGCAAACATCCCCACCTCCACCCCCATTCCTCAGCTATCAGTCGTTAAGCCCACTGATCCTCGAGCAAATTTGCAAGTTGCAACCCCCCTCCCCCGCAGTAGCAGCAGAAAAGCAAACCAATGATGCAGCAGGCCAAATTCTCTGATTGTTACACTCTCTCAGTGGAGGTAGTAGGTATCCCATCCCATGCCCGATAAAATGCCCCCCAGCCAGCCAAAGATGCATGCATGCCTTCTTCCCATTCCGATTCCCATGATACGCCCTGTTCAGATCCAGCAAATCGCAAAGTTGAAAGGGAAAAAAGAGAACTCCTTATCAAATCCCTAATAAAGCATTCCTCTCCATGCAAAAAAAGATCCTCGTTATGGAAGAGAGGTAGAACCAGTCCAAGCAAAGAAGGCAAATAACCAGCGCAGCTGAAAATAGAAAACTCCATTCCTCCCTCGCTCGCAGTAAAAAGGATCCAGTCCGCCCGAATCGAATTGAAAAGAAGAAGATTTGCCGAATCCAAAAAGTAGCAACCAAGGTAGAGAAAACAAAGGAGAAATTGTAATGAGTGGAACTTTCTTGGAATAATGCCGAAGAAAAGAAGAAAAATCCATGCAGTATCATGAGACGACCGATTTATGCAGATGTTGCGCAGCGCGAGCCGCTTTTGTGTTTCCCTTTCCCGTGTATATAATGATGATGCATGCGTTGTTGTGTCCCTGTTCTGAATGCTGTTGTTCCCTTCCATTTGTCCTTCTGTGTGATGCGCCTGAAAAATACGAAAAGAAGAAAATTTGGGGAATCGCTGAAAAGGCCCAAGTATTATCTGTACAATGTCGCGATGATGTTCGTCGACGGGTTGGTTGATGGTTTACAAGATATTGAAGATTTGTACAATAGAATCGAATTTGGTGGAAGGAGCTCTGTTTATTGGTGACCGCTGTCCATAGAGGATTTTGGTGACATGGGTGAGCGGTTCCAGACGGTGCGGCCGATGGTCTTGAGGACTCCCACGCTGTCGGTGGTGGCAGCTTCGGGACCATTGACGTAGATGCTGGTAGCAGGGTCGATCTTGATGCGGCAGAAGAGAGTCGAGAATAAGAATTGATCGCCGTTGTTGTCGTAGAGAGGCAGAGTACGGTAGCCTTGCTTGAGGCTGCACAGCTTTGCAGTGTACGTAGCAAGTGGCGCGCCTTTTTCATTGTAGCTGTTGCCATCTGTTGAGCATCTGACAGTCCAACGAACGAAGACCAATTCGGGATGCTTGGTCGTGAGGGTGAAGTTGAACTTCTTGTCAAAGATTGGGTTGAAACCATTCTCTCGGACAATTTGAGTACGTCTTCTATGAGGTGTACCAAGGCCCGATGATCCATCCTTGCCAGAAGCATCAAGACCACCTTCACCCACAACGCCCTTGTTTTCCTTGTCCTTGTCATCTGCGTGGTAGACTTCGACTTCGACGTAAGGGTCGACAGAACGGTTCGAGGCAAGAGTCTTGGGTCGCATAAGCTGTTGTGCCGATACGACATCGATGGAGAAGGTGACATTCTTCCGCTCTCTCTTGACGTGACCATCCCCAGCTTCCTCGGGAACAGTTGGGAGCATCTTGATCTCTCGGATTTCGCTTGGCTTGAGGACGTAACCCGATTGATCTGTGCCAGCAGCAAACATCGCGTCGTTCATCTGCATTCCAAGATCATACGTCTGCCAGTTCAAGGCAACCATTTGTACCGAGCGTCGCCAATACTTGAGGGGATCAAAGTTCGTTGAAGCAACACGCCATCCATTGGGATAGACTCGCATCATGTAGCGCATGTTGTGACGAGTGATGATACGCTTATCATCCTGAGTCTTGCTGTTCTTGTCGAAAGTATTCTCCATGAAGCTGAAGACGTGATTGTATGTCTTGCTTTCAGGAGCATCGAAGCCGTGAAACTTTAGACCCATGCTGTAGACACCAAGTTCTCCGAGGACTTTGATGATATTGCTCGTCTTATTCCTGCGCGTACTATCCTTTGCTCGAGCAATATCTTCTGTGAGACTTTCGCTATCGCTCGTGCTGCTGCTCAAGCTATCTTGACCTTCGCTTCCAGAGTACTTTAATTGACTGCGCGTCATGATCCTATTTGCTCGGACATATGGGCTTGGCGGCAGAAGACCGGCTGAAACGGTAGAATTGTCGAGCTGAAGAGGTCGAACGAGTGGCGAATTGAGACTGTTGCCTCGATTTCGACCGACAGTCTGTTCCATAACTACAGCGTCCTCAAACATTCGAGGCTTCTTGACCTTTATCAAAATGCGACCGAGTAGTTCTGACGGCGAGGGAAGCTGTTCCGATGTTGGATCAATTGGCTGAGTGACCAACTTCGAACCGCAGGTCTCCTTGATAATCTCAGCCATGATTGCTTGCTGTTGAGGATTGCAGTGGACCTCTAGCGATACCCACAATGGATAGGGAGACTTGACGAAGGCGTACTTGCTAATGGTGGACATCACATCAGCGAAAGAGACTTGGCTGGTGAGTGTCCGACCGTGCATGACGACAGGTTCACCACCGCTTCCGTTCCAGCAGTCAACCTCTACACATCTGCAGCCTCGATTCAGGGCTGAGATGTAGGCCTCCACGCTAGATTGGCCAGCTACTTGGCGACCGAGCAAGTAGGTGTTGTGAGAACTCGAAATGTAGTATTCGTTCATCGGTCGATCAAGGGAGTACTCGGCAGGCGCATTGTCCAGAGGGAGGTTGAAAGTAGAGATCATGAAGCTGGATAGTGCAGCCTCATTCATTCGTGGAATCTCGGCATCGCTGCCTTCTTGCTGTGTTTGTTCTCTTGGTTTCGACTTGCGAGCGAATTTAGCGAAGACGGATTCCCAGTGACTGCGATTGCTTTCAACATCCTCATCTTGGACTTCGACAAGGAAGCGGAAGAACTCTTCGATGGTGATGCCCTTCTCAGTATCGGCTGTCAATTCTCGATAGATTGCTCGTACGTCTTCTCGTCGCTTCATAAGCTTGACGAATTCCTGGAACTCGACGAAGTTCAAACGGCCGGAACGTGAGACATCGGCTTGTTCGAATTTAGTACGGAGGTAATCAGACGAGCCGTAGATGTGGAGCGAGCGGCACAGTCTCTCAACGCCGACAAATTCAATCTCTTCGTCCACGAGATGAGAACTCTCTGGAGATCGTCTGTTCATCTCGGTGCGCCAGTGCGCTTTCACCGCTTTCTCGTGAAAAGACGATAGTGAAGCCATGAGTTCTTGACGGTGTTTTGAGATGGCTTCAAGTGTCGTTGTCCACAATTCAAATGTCTGGTCATCACTGGCGATCAGATGCATAAGTTTCTGTGATTTGCTTTTGGATTTGTCGGGAACATTGTAAATGATCGTGAAGAATCTCGTCTCATCAGCCTCGGAGATTCCATGTTCTTGGCGGTAATTTCTTGCGTCAATGCCTACTCGAATCTCTGTGATATCGTCGATATAGAGAGATTTCGACGGTCGATTCTTGTCCCAAGATACCTTGGCAGCTTCACGCTCCAGAACAAAAGTCAAGAGTTTCTTTTTCTTCTTGGTGATTTTTGTCATCGCCGTGCCTTGCAAGAGAATGGAAGGGATGACTGGACCAGGAGCAGGAGCGCTGCTTGCGACGGTGGAGGAACCGATGGATGCTGTGGTGCTTGGAAAGTCAATGCCAAGTCCATATGGACCTCCGTAGCTATCAAGATTTCCAAGTTCAATTTCATCATCCGAGTCGGAGAATAAAGCTCCTTTGCCTCCTTCTGGAGCTGTGTTGGTGCTATCACTTCTCCGTCGCATTATGACAGGCCCTGTGCTATGATCCCGACTCATTGCGGTAGTTGACGATTGACGTCGGCGACCTGCAAACTGCGTTGCACGGTTGGAGAGTCTTCGGATCAGTCCAGGAGACTTGCTCATGGACATAGCCTCACTCATAGCACTCTGACTCGATTTGCGCGACACGATCGATTCGGGGAGCTCGAATGGAGGAAGGGTGAATTCGGCATCACGGCCCCGCAGGCCTTCTGGAGAGCCTTGTATAGAGGAGTTGTTCGTAGTAAGTTGTGCGGTTTCGGGAGACATAATGGGCGACGCTTGTAGAGAGCTCGAAGTCGTTACGGAAGAGGCACTTATGGCCGAGGCAGGAATAGGCGACGCGGAAGAGTGAATGAGAGGAAGAAAATTCGTTTGGACGTGGGTAGGTTTCGTATGCCTCGCTGAGGAGGTCTGCGCGGTTTGTGTGGTCATGGTTGTAGAGAGAGAGTCTTGGGAAGGAGTTGTTGCCAATTGTGAGTGACTTTCGGAGCCGGGCATTGCGACCTGGGTGGACAGAAGGAATTGCCCAATGGTGCGGCCTTGTAACGTCAGCAGTAAGTGAAGGAAAGTCGAGGACTATGAATGGCACGAGGTCTCTGTGCAAGAAGGCATGTCTTCTCTTGTTGCGTGCCGCAATATGGTAGAAGGGTTGCTGTCGAAGCGGGAGGCCGAAGTAGGAAGTCGAATGTGGGACTTTGCGCCGCGGATGCAAAGGCTTCTTGCTTTCGCAAATATCAAGTCATGTGGTGTGTAAATGGTCGCCGTGGGTAATGCTGCATTCGAGATAGCTTATTCGTGATGCACCTGTCCAGTTGCGGAATCTGGGTGAGGGTTCGTGGACGGGGGGTGCACCGCAAAGGTATTATCCACGCCTGCTGCAGGACGTATGTGGAGGACGAAACGACGAAATTCGAATGTGACGGGACGAGCAGAAAACCAGAAGGGCGACGGTCGCAGACGCGTGCGAAACAACAAAGTAGAGGGCGAAGGAGTGAATTGCGTGTTTTATTTTCCCGTAGGAGACGCGCGAAAGTTGGAGTAGAACGGAGTGAAGTGGTCGGGCTTATGAGAAAAAGTCGAGGATCGAGTTTCTTGGTGGTGGTGGTGGTGATGGTGCTGCTGCTGCTCGGATGGAAAGGGAGAGGAGAGTTTTTTTGTTCCCTGTCTCGCTCGCGAACGCCTCTTAGCAGCCAGAGCCAGAGCAAGGACCTTTTTTTGCCCGGGATTGCCTAGCTGGGGTAACCTAACGATCGTTGACGACTCTGGAAAATGCGGAACTGCGCGTGGAAGTTTGCACTCGAATCCCCGGCAGTCGACGAGCTGAGGAGGATTGGCAGCAAAAACAACAGATGGCAGCACAGCGACCCACGAACGAAGCAGATGAGGAACAGTTTTTAGACTTTGTTGTCTGGGTGAGAGGGTGCGCGCGTGTGTTTGATCTTGAATAATACACCTCAGCCTCCTGATGGGACCGGGTGCTATGCTACTGCTATGATATATGCTAATGCCAACGCTCCAGAAGGGGAGTGTCAAGAACCAGTAGCCAAGGTCAGCCTAGGTCGCGGATGCAGAAAATAGATGGCGCGGTGGATGTGCTTGTGGATGTTGATCGTTCTCGTCGTTGATCCTTCGAGGCTTCGACGGCCTTAGATGTACGAGAAGGGTTCAAGGGCACGACCAGTAAGTCAGAATGCGCAGCACCGCGTGAGGCCGGCAATCTATCAGACACAACAATAGGGCCGGGCCGGGGTTCTTCAGGTGCAATGATGATAATGTTGCCTGTACTGTAGATGCAGAGAGTAGTCGGGGCCAGGAGCATTAAGTAGTATGCTGGCTGCGTGGGATATGAGGTGGGATGGGAAGGGACGGGTTGCAGTATTGGCCCAATGGATAGACAACCAGCAGTAAGTAAGTGGTGAGTGAGTAAGTAAGTAGTAAGTGGTACTATGGAGGGCGTGTGAGTGCTGAGTGCTGAGTTGAGTGAGGATGGTGGACGTAAGTAAAGTAAGTAATAAATGGGTGAGTGAGGGAGGCAGTACGGGGGAGAGAGCTTGGTATTATTATTTTCTGGCAAATTGACTGACGATGATGGCCAGTCCAGTCTTGACATGCAAAGGAGAAGAAGGAGGAGGAGGCTTGTCTGTCCTGGCTGCACTTCTGTGACTGGCCCCAGAGCCGACGAGCAGAGCACGACTGCTGAGTCCAATCCCAATCCCAATCCCAATCCCAATTCTAATTTTTTCTCTCTTTTCTTTTCACCGCTCTCCTCCGCCTTGCCTCCGAGGAGAGGAGAGTCGAGCGCGAGCTGTTCGTTGCATCAGGCCCTTCATACCAGCTCATGGTCTCGTGAACAGATTCGCGACAGGGGCGAGGCCAGGTACACGCCTTCCGCCGTGGTGGCAGCCCAATAGCAGCCACGTCCACCCATCGGCCACAAGGCACTTCTCACCGACTCGGGCAGGCCATGATCATTTTTGATGAGACATGCCAGCGACCACAGGGCAGGGGCCGTTCGACCCGCGCCGACGACTGGACTGGACTGGACTGGACTGGATGTGATGGGATGAGTGGAATGGGGATTCTTTGCCTCCGTTTTGCGCCCAGCTTGCCTTGCCTAGCCTGTCCGGCATTACTCTGAGGGCGGTCGTATTGGGGAATTACAGTATTGATGATGAGACTGCAGCAGCACGCCTCTCTCGCTCTCTCACACCACGCACGTTACTTCCTCAGTCTTCTCCTGTGTCCTGAGTCCAGTGTCTTGGCGCTTGACAGACACCTCTCTTTCAAAAGCAAGCAGCATGCAACACTTATCCCGTTACGGGCATTATTACTCCAAGCAGTCACCAAATCGTCAAGTCAAGTCAAGTCACCAAGTCCTGCCTGCCTGCCTGCCTGCCTGCCTGCCTGCCTGCCTGCCTACCTACCTACCTGCCTGTCTCCTGGTGGACCCTTGTCCCTCGTGGGCAAAGTCGCTCTCTGCAGCAGTGCACAGCAGCGCGTCATAGTGACCAGGATGGCTGGTTCGTTTCATGAGAATCATCGACTCGCTGGGCTCGGTGGACACGCTGAACCAGCGAGCAGGGGCAGCATCCGCAGGGATTTCATGCACGATGAATCTCTATCGTAGAATCGGCTCCATTGAATCTTCCTTATCACCCTGCGGGTTTGCGGACAGATATCATCGGTATCTTACAGCTGGAAACAAGACCAATGCCAGAGCGGCGGAACGGGTCACGTTCTCCTGACTAAGAGGCCATATCCAACCCATTCTCACTCGCAACTTGCTCCTGGTCATTGCGATTACCAGTCGATTACTCCTTTTTGCGCGCAGAAACACAGAGGCCGTCGGCGTTGGTCTGCTCGAGGAGAAGGTTCCCAACGGAGTCCAACCACAGCTGAGCAGCCAGCAAGCCCCTCAGAATGCGCGCTGATTTGAGGCCGGGCTGCATGATGCAAGAATGGAGGGTCTGGGTTATTTCTGGATGTCGGTCGACAGCAAATACCACCACAGGACCTTACTCACGAGTTCATGTGCCTGTGAGGTACAGGCGGTGGAGGGATGCGACATGATGTGCCCCTTCGTCTGTACATCAATTCTGTACAGTAGCCGTACTGCTGCACTCGCCCGCAAGCTACTGCACCAAGGAGCAGGCTCCACTTATGCTCTTCGTATCCCTCGGAGAGGCAGCAGGAAGAGGAAGAGAAGAAGATGGCGGTGCAGAGAGCTGAGCTGTTTGCTGTTTCTGCTTTTCTGCTGCTGCTGCTGCGGATTTCCAGCAGAAGGTCGAATGCGAGCATGATCATCAGCATTCAGGCACGAGGAAGTGGGCGTGGTAGGGCAGAGTTCCGCCAATCACCACGACCTCGACGCTTTTAAGTGACGTGCGAGCGTGGAGGAGCCCAGCAAAACCATGTGGGATTCCCTGTCGATACTCCACCGCCCATGGCCTGCGTCGCGCGGCCCCCATTAACTGTTAAAACAGCACGATAACTCTGCTTGCCCTGCTCTTAAGGCTACGCCGACTATCCCTATCCTATCCCAGGCGAGCACAGCTCACTAAGCCAGCAGATCATGACTCCATCAGACTTTCTTTCTGTGTTCTCTCAACAAGGCTCATGGCTCAAAGCCCCCACTGTCACTCATCAAACCATGCGCGCACTTCAGTTGTGCTGCTGTTGACTTGACCGTCGTTCTCTCCGTTATCCGCAATCGATCCATGGCCCAATTATCCAAAACCCCTTCGACGTTGGGCACCTGATAGGTTGCGCACGGCATGATGATGATACGATGTTGCAGGCAGATCCTCATCTGAGCCTCTCCATCTCCAGGGACCAGCGCTCTCCGCTTCTCATCTCCTCCCGCGCTGCTGCTGCTGCTGCTGCCACCGTGTCACGACCACGCGAAACGGTACTCCACTGTAATCTGTGTTCATCTGTTGTCCAAATTTTGCGGATATCTAGCTTTTGTACCGAGGAAGGACGGATGTTTCACGTTCCTGACCAACACAAACATCGGAGGCAAGGCAAGACGAGGCTAACGTCGGGCGAGAAGGGATTATCCACCCATCCAATCGTAACGGCGCGCCAGGCCGCTCCCAACACCTTCAAACTGGGCCTGGAGGTTGGCGCTACGAGAACGGGGTACTTCAGGGTGGCGTAGAAGAAAGAAAAGAATACGACGGATCCTCGTCGCTGGGAATCATAGGGCTCGCGTGGATGAAAGACCGTGGAGGCTAGCCCTGATGGGACATTATGATTGTGGACTATTATTTACTTAATAGTATGATTCTGATTTGCAGGTTTCCACGCACGAGGACCAGCGCCAAAACGGACCGGAGCCAATTGCTGCCAACAGGAGCAAAGAAAGAGAGAGTTGTGTGGAAGAGGAGGAACAGCATCGGGGGATGCCTGTCGCTGCTTCACCCGCTCCCCCTGCCCCTTTTTACCAGTGTGCTGGAGCCCGACTAAGCCCGACGTAGTCATTTTTTGCCCACCAAAAGGTCTCACAAAGCAGCACGAACGACCCCGTCATCCATCGCTCCCGCGCCGTTGGACACTTAGCGAGCCACCGCAACGCTCGCTGAAAGCTTGGCACCCTCTGACTGTGGGGAGTGACACGAATTCGGGTCACCTCGGATCGAAATACGGCGGCCCTGCGCGCTGCTGATTCGAGGATGCTGTCGCCAGTTGCAGGTCAGCGTCAAGTGCCTTTGTGCCTTGGCCCCCGACGTTCGTACCATGATACGATTGTGACGAAGACACGGCATTTCCTGCATCACTTGGGCTGCTGCTTGCTTGCTTCCTGCTCTGCTACTTGTTCTTGCCCTTGCGAGAGGACGACTTGCTTTATTGGGTACGGCAGCGGTGAGGGGGAATGATGATACGCTGCTTGAGAATCTCCCACAATCCATGCGGTGATGCACAAATGATGCAAAGAAGAAGTCATCAGCGCAAAGAGAAGCCTATCGCTCTGCAGGAGAAGGAATGTGTCCCGCATCTCCTCGTCGATCCAGACCCCAGCCACTATCGACGTCGTTGAACTCAGGGCGAGCAACGACTGGAGTTCCTGTTCCATGAGCCTTCGTAAGGACGCGTCGTCAGTGCTGCGACAATCCTCACATTCCATTGCTCGGCGTCAAAAACAGGTCTTTTGTTCCTCACTCGCGCCCAGGCATCCTCCTTTCCCATTTAATTAATTAATTCCACCGTCGTCACCTACTCCCCCCTCAACCCAGCAGCCTGGGGACTTTTACTTCGGGTCCTTCCTGATTGCTAAGTGTGCAAGTTCGTCCTTTCATTCAAAAACACAATCTAACCGATAAGCCCAACACAGAGGAAAAGCAAGGATTCTGATAATTCCCACGTACCCCGAATATCATCTGCATGACACACATTCCTCGACCTTGACCTTGACCAGTATCCATGGTTGTGCCGCTGTGTAATAAATATTCAGGGATTCTGATCACCACCGGGCTTCGCTGAAGCAATTCTCATCCTTCGCAATTCCGGAGATCCGTGCCTGCTGGGTGCAGCGTCCATGGTACGAAGTTGGCAAGCGAGCCATGGATTTCCCGTCTCACATCCTTCTGGAAGGTCAACAACCCTGACGACCACATGTTTCATACGCCATGGTGATCTGCGGGTACGCAAGCCATGTTATCTGTGCTGCAATCAACCTCAGAATCACGCAAATAGAATGTGGGGAGAGATGGTGAGGGTGAGGGTCGTCAGATCCTTATTCAATAATTTCCGACCGCCGTTTCGCCTGGAAGGACAGGACTTCGCCCCCAATTTCACAATAGATTAAGGTTGAAGAGGTGTAGGGTCCTGTATTACAAACAGCAGCCTTACGAAACAACTAATAGCACTCTAGAAAACACTCCTCGAATAGCAACGGTGTCCCGAGACAGAGGATTTCGCAATCATCAGCAGTTTGATGCATGCAGTCGGTGTTCTTGTTGCTGCATGCAACTTCTGTTTTGATTGGCAAAGATGAGCATTACCTGCAAGGCGCATGTCTCCAAGCCTTGGTCTGACATAAGCGACATCTATTGGCATCAGAATGCGAATCTCGCTCTCTTTCGACACTCAGGCACGTTAACAGACGTTACACAGGAGCACGGCATTCTCTCGCAGAATCTTTCGTCAAGAGGCTCTCCGCCGTGACACCAGATGATCGGAATCGGGGAAAGCCCCGCATTCGTCCAACCTCACCTGCTGTACGACTCCTGCAATACTACTGCAGTACGACTCCAACAAAGTCAATTCGTGAGCTCATTTCCTATTTGGCTGTAGCGCGAAATGGACACAAAAAGACCCTCAAAATATCAGCTTTCTGCATGCACCCATCCGACCGGGCCGAGTTTGATCTCTTTTTCGGGCTTCCAAGACCGGATGATCACGTCGGCACACGACTCACGACTCGCAGGTCGTCGAGATTCATGCGGTCAAGCTTTGCATACGAGGGACCGACTACCCCTCACCTTGTTTCCTCTTTCAGGGTGCACAATTCCTGTTGTTGCATGCAGGTTGCATCGCTTGCGGTGCAGTTAGCCGTCCTCTAACTGCATCCATTTCCCGTGCTGCTCATATGATAGCTCACATCTTCAACAGCCTTGGGAAGGGCTGACGAACCGTGTCCTCCTCCCACACACATTCCCAACCTCAGTACCAATGGTCTGTTCTCTGCTCGGCCCGCCGCGCTGCTGAATTCCCCAAGCCGTCTTTGTCTGTCTGGCCACAAGAATCAGACAGGTCACAAACTTCCTTGGGAGGGGCTGACATTATGAGGGTCGACTGTGCCACATGAGATATAACCCCCCGCGCTCGTGAACGTCCAAATGCAGCTGTCAAGTGTCTGCCTGGAGATGTGGCCGATTGCCATTTGCTTCCAACTTTTCTGCTGCCACTTGATTGATTTGTCTTACTGCGCTTGTCTTACTTATTACATGTCATTAATTGCATTTTGTTGTTTCTTTCTTCCCTCCCATCTGCCGTCCTCTCTTTCAATGCTCAGCCGCAGTACCCTGCAATCAATCAATCAAATAATCGACCGATTACGATCCTGCATACCTCAGTAGTGCTAGGTAACATCGGACACCCCGCTCGCTGCTGAAGCTGATGATAGATGGTCACAACATGAGCAGAAGAAGAGAGAGAAAAAACACGCCGATACTGCAGCAAAGATAAAACCTGCAGTGTACCTGAACACCAACCCATCTCCCATCTCATTGGCCGGATCCCCGGTCCGTACCTGTGCGGTGCGACTGTTACCAGTGGCTCGGTACAAGTCCAGGCAGCAGCGGCAGACAAAAAAAAGCAAGCAACTTCAATTTGCCCATGTTGTGTGTACGCCCCGATGGAATGGGCAAAATTCTAGATTCCCATACTTCCTGCATATGTACTGTACTGTATAGCTTACCGGAGTTGGGGAGGGGTGGTAAATGCTTAGTAGCACCAGAGTGGGATGTTCAATGTTTGTTTGTTTGCATCTTATCTATCTCATCTCATCTCCGTCACACCAACCACCGTATCCGCTAGAAGATGCGTGTTGGTTGATTCCTCATCTGCATTGCAGATCTTGTTGGTCTGATGAATAACTAGAAAGCACTTTATCTTGTGTCACCAATGGCTCGCTCTCTCTCGTCAGCCCCAACGTCGTACTGCCGCTAGACGGGTTGGGAAGTCTGAGTGGACAGCTCAGGTGATGATGATGGTTAACCCCACGATTTCTATTCTCAGCTACCATTTCTCGGTCAGCAATATTCGGCACACTGTATCCGAGAAAAAGTAAACATGACCGGATGCGGTGGGTTAGGGCTTAGCTGGAGCTTATGTATGTTTCAGTTGCGGTTGTGGTGGTTGTGGTGGTGGGCGTCAGGTGATGGGGGCGAGGAAGGTGTGTAGGTATCTGATGATTATCAGGCGTGTGTCAGATGAGGAGGAGGGATGTGGTGGGTATGTGCCGATTTTGCTGTTATGGTAAGTGCCGGGAGAGGGCTTTCTTCGAGCTTCATTTTTGGGGGAAAGTTTTCCAGTGTGCTTTGAAGTTTCACTTCGTTGGCTTTTTGCACTGGTCGGCATGTTCCAACTCAAAACCGCCCAGAGGACAGTCTGTCTCGAATCCCTCTCTCAGCCTTACTTCACTGCTCGTATGAGACCTACGCTGAGAGACTTCTTGGCAAGACATTGCCAAGAAGTCTCAAGCTCGGGATATACCGTTTTTGAGGCTTACTTCACGTTGAGACGAGAGAGTTTGGAACACATGCCAGATTTTGGGGTGATGTTCCTTCAGCTCTATTTCCAAATTTTGTAATTGTGAATGAGAAAGAAGGGCAACAAGGCATCTCAACTCAGGATGTACCGTTCTTGAGCTTTAATGTTGGCAGGCAACTGTCTTGAGACTGTGGGGTGATATTCTTTCAGCCTTATTGCAAATAGAAGAAAAGCAGTTCAAACCAATTTTTCTCTTAGCAAACAGTAGGGCATTTCTAGTCGGGATGTATTGTACCGTTGGGGAGTCATTTGAGAGATGCCCTGTTGCCGATTCTTTTATGCAATTGAGGAGGCTCCTTGGCGAGCAGTAAGACATTTCAAGTCGGGATGTACCGACCGCTCTTGGGGCTTACTTAGAGAAGACCAACGACAATGTGGGGTGACGTTGCTTTAGCCCTCTTGTTGTTGTTGTTTCTTTCGTGTAATTGAGAAAAGGCATCGAAAAGCGACTTCGCAGGTAGTAAGTCGACAAGCACCGATCTCGAGGAGGGGCTGATGTTGAGAAGCTGTTCGAGGACCAATCAGGTTATGAGGTGATGTTTCTTCAGCGGCCGGCCATATTGCAATATTTGTGGGGTAAATGGAAAGAAGGCAGCACGCCGGATGATTCCTTTATCGTGGCTTCCTTAGCATGCTCGAAGTTGAGAAAGGCTTGAAGGCACATTTCAGACCGTTCTTGATGAGGCGAGACATCAACCAACCCAAAGTGCGGGGTGATGGTCTTTCAGCCCTATTGAGTAAGAGGCTTACGTTGCGAAGCTGCATTGAGACCCGAGTAGGCAATGTTTCTTCAGCCCTTTCATTCGGCACGCCGTATTGAAGTAGAACAACTCGGAATGTCTTCCAAAGCCGCGAGAGAGATGTCTCGTAACATGGAGAAACCCTGCTCAAAGAGGGCGCACGCATCTCTAGCAACGCCCGAGAGAGCCTCAAACCTCACTCTCCAGCGGCTCGATTTCCCGATCCTGCATTCCCAATATCCTGAATCGGGAAGGAACTTTCTACTCGGCATCGGAGAATCGCCCGGGAAAGGTACGCCCAACCTAGTGAGTAGTGAGTCACGGCAATTTCCCAATTCAAAAGAATTTCGATTTTCCCGATTTCGGTACATGCCTGCCCTACATACCTACCTGCAGTTGAATGCCGACAGCCAGCCAACCACTCTCCGCCCTTCCCTCGTTTACAATTGAGAAAGGGCAACGTCACCCACCGCTAGCTGAGCCTCATTTCCCAAGGGCCAATGCATACGAATCAACCTTCTATCGCAAGACCTGCCCAATTCAATTCCTTCTTCCCGAAATCGGAATCCCCTATTTTCTTGCTTTCTCTGTGACTCAACTCAACTTAAGAAAAATTTCCCGACCTCGCAACAGCCCCCGATCCCGGTATCGGCTGACTGCGGCTGCGGTGTTCAGGTCAGCAAGCAAGCGACGGCACGGCTCGCCACGCGGGCGTTCCGTGTGGCTGTGGCTGTGTCTGGATAGGGAGGGAGTGGCGAATCTTAATTAGGTATTTTCGTTCGGGTCAGATTGAGCTCGGTGAGTTTTTTGCTTTTTGGGATAGGAGGGCTGAGATGGAAATGGAGGGCTGCTTTAGAGAGAGATCGAGATTGAGATTGTGGAGAAACGGGGCGGGAAGGAAGAGCGGTGGGAAAGGCTGGGCGTTTGATGAGATTGGCGATGGGAAATTGGGATTCGTCCGGGAGCTTCCCCGGAGGTTGTTTCTTGTTTTTGCCCTTTGGGACATTTGATTTGGCGTGAGACGGTTTTCTTCAATCGCCGTGCTTGATTGCCATGTATATGCGTCTGTCTTGTCTTGTCTATCTCATTCGCCGAATATGTTGTCTCACCCAAGATATTACCCCTAGACACATGTCATCATTACCATCGATTCCACTGCCAGATATTTATTTCCCTCATCGCCACGGTGTTGCAAGGCGACCTGGGAAGACAAAAGCAATTATGGTGAGATGCGGGGTAATGGTAAGTTGCTTTTTCTGCGATGCTTTTCTTGAATTTTCTGCATGATTTTCTGCATCGATATCGGAGGAGCATATCCCAGTCTGCTGGACGGATGTGTGGGTTCTCCCGTTGATGCAGATGCAGGTATGTCTTGATGGGGAAGTGGTTTGGATGTGTGTGTCTTGATGGGGAAAGCGGTGAGATGAGGGTGTTGGGATCAGGATTTGACGAGGCACTGATATCAACAGATTAGTATGGTATGTTGTATTATGGGTGGTGTGCTGCAGAATCTCTGCTCCGAAAGGGCTGGAATACTGCGAAAAGGAAAGAAGGAAGATGTATCACGTGTTGGAAAAGGGGCGGAAAGGGGGACCACGTGATGGGTGTTGTGCATCTAGCGAGAATGACACTGGTTTCGTTTGTAGAGATTGCTAGCTTTGATCTTTGGTTATTGAAGACTGCAAGATGGTTGGCAAAGATCAAGAAAGAGGGGATAACTTGTGAAGAGTCAGCACATCCATGAAATCGGTCGATTCTTGACGGATTTCTTGGACAAGACACGGAAAATTCGACGAACGAAAAGCCTTGAACGTGTAGACTTCGACACTTGTCTAGGAATCGCCGCTGGAGTATTAGATATGTATATACATGGATGACTTCTCAATAACAATAACACTTTCAGTGTGTACACGGTGTGTTCTCCTCCATCTTCACCGTTCGTGGTAGTGAAGCAATAATCCCTCCAAGTTGCGGCGGGTGGATTCTGGAGTAGACGGAAGGATGAATGTCGAAAGATCCATGATACGGCAGATTACGCCTTGCATGGATTGACGCTTGCATCAATTTCAAAAGCTGAATCCGTGGGTGCTTCAGCGGCCGATGTGTCTTCTGAGCCGATTGACCTGCATCTCGATTGTGCTCGAACTTGTTTTGAGCCTTTAGAGCTGGCTTACAGTCGGAATTTGGGCTATACCATAAGATATTTGAAAGCTCGTTTTGGCACTCCGCTACTCCTTGCCGTGCTACCCTCTCGCTTCCACTTAATATCGTTCCAGCATGCACTTCTTCTGCCGAATATCATCGGATTGGAATACCTATCACAATATCAAAAAGATGGTTCCCGTGAAGTTGACACACTTTTCCCTGAAGGCTCCGACCATTCACAGACAATGTAGCTCAAAATGATCCAATCAAACTCGAGCATTGGATGGTCTGATTGTTTGAAAAAGCTGAGAAACTGCATGAAACATGACTGATGATTGTTTGAGATGGTCTGGTCTCTCGTCTCAATGTCGCAGCTTCTGGGGAGCTCCGGGAACAGGTGGATGTCGAAGCTTCTCTCAAAACACACTAGGACGACTTTTGTCTTCAGCAGGAATTTGAATTCCGCACAGTTCATCCTTGAAATGGAGAAGCAGCCGTCTCTCAGTCGAGTAGCCAAAGTTCATCCCAAAAAGTTCGTATATTCAGCATTCGAGATTCGCCATATAATTTCAGGTCTCTTGGTTTGTGGGGTGCCGTCATCTCGGATAAGTCATCTAACTCATTGTTATTATCGATGATAGTTTTACTTGATAAAAATATATCGATCAAGTGACCAATCTCAGGCAAGCGATCCAAGCGTTCTTTTTCCTCCCTCGAAGCCTTAGATTGTAGACCCTCTTGAAGAATCCGAACTATGTCTTCTTGCGCGGCATGTAATAGAGATGGTGTCAAGTTGGTATACCAGAGGATAATTTTTACCGCTTTGCTATCTCCGTACTTAATAGCAGCTGTGAGTGCAAGTCTTGGAGCTTCGAGGTATAGCTCCGGTTTGTGCTGAAGCAAGAGCTTCAATGCCTCCATATTTGACGTCGAGATCGCGAACTCGAAGACATTGCTTCCATCAAACTCTTGTGTAAGATCTGCACCAAGTTCCAATAATGTCTTCGCGACATCGAGATGATTCCAGCGAACCGCTGCACACAACGCAGTCTCTGTAGCTGTGCGACCCCTGGAAACCTCATTAATTCGTGCTCCGTGTTTGCACAGGTGTTGTACGATTTTGTTGTGGCCACCATAGACCGTCAGAACGAGTGGAGTACCATCTTTGGAAGCGCAGTTCAAATCAACACCCTGCGTAACGAGTGGGTATGTGATCGCATGGGAGCCAGCACAGATGGCATAACGGATCGCACGCCAACCGTCTCTATCGGATGCCTCCGCGTTAGCACCGCTTTGAAAAAGTTTTGCAAAACATTCAGCGGTACTGGAATACGCCGCAATCATTAAAGCTGTCACCCCGCTTGTCGTCGTGTGGTTGATTTCAGATAAGAATTTCTCAATTAGTATACCCGAAGACAATCTAACAGCCACCATTAATGATGATATTTCAGCATCTGGTGCGAGGAAGATCGCAGGTCGCGGCATGTATATGTAGTAGTTGAACCAAGCAAGAAAGATTTCGGACTTTGGATCGCAAAGGGGCATTGCTACTTTTAGAAGCTCGATTTTGGCTGATACTTCAAAGTGAGCCGCCCAATTGATCGCGGCGTAGCCAAAGAATGGATATTTATCTGCGAGGGATTTGATTTGCAGAGCGAGCGGCGGTTCGAAATGGACCTTGCTAAACGCTTGCGAAGTGTCGAGTTCTTCGTCAATGTCTATATTCTCATCTGCACAATCGATAACTTCCTCGTCATCATCATTACTTTGTGATGGGCGCTCGAGCCTGAAGTCGGCGTATTGAAGGTACACAATGCATGACCTTGCAAAAATTGTTTCACTATCAAAGTCTGGAAACGAGTGTTTCAAATTTGATGTCTCCGGAGAGTTTCCCTGCAAGTACTCTCGAGCAGTTTGGTGGATGAGAAACACCTTTTTACCAACCACACTAACAAAAAAACCACACAAACCACGCACTGTCTTTTCAAAATATTCGTCAGCCTCTAAATCCAGATCTTCTACACAAGTCGCGCTTTCGTCCACATGTAAAGCCACATTCACCTGTGCAATGCTTAGAGGCTCTCTCGCAGCTAGAATGATGTGAAGTAACTTTCGGCAAACTTGTGGATCAGATGCTTTCGCAAGGATCTTGTCATATGCCTCATCCACTGATTCCGGAAGTTGCTTGATGATCTTCGCCAGGCCCTTTGCGGAAGTGGCTCCGAGGCTCTTCAAGATTGCTTCAAAGATCAGATGAAGCCACAAATATGTTCGGTTTTGTACACTCAAGAGATTTTCGAGCAGGCTTTGTTGCGCTTCAGGTGACAATTCTGGGTCCACAGCGATCTCCGGAACCCGCTTTTGGATGACCAGATTTATTTCTTCGCTGATGGTATCAGATTCTTGCTCTCCTTTCAGATGAATGCTAGGAAAATCTTTGATCAGGGCTCGAAAGCGACGCTCAATAATTGGGTAGGGTCGACTTGAAACAAGGAATTTCAGTTTCATCCCTTGACATTTATCCTGATCCAGGTAGAGTCGCTTCAGGTGTTCGATGAGTTGTTCACGAGCCTTTTCTTCGCACTCATCCAAAGCGTCTAGAACACAAACGAGCTCACCTGCTTCGGAAGCAGACGCGGCCTTCACCAGTATGTCCCAAACGACACTGAAGTTGTCTGCCGCACGTCGGTCTCTCCGAAAGTCTGGAAGTGCATATTGTATGAGGTACGGATTCTGCGAGAAGAGTTGGTGGAGAATGGCAGAGATGCATCTTGCCAAACCTTGTTGGCCGACAAATCCGTTCTTGAAGAAGTAGCAAACCGAGGCCGGGACTGAACCTTCCCCAACAATCCTTCATCGACCAGACTTTTCATCAAGACAGATTTGCCACAGCCAGGATCTGCAGAAACCCATAATAAGGCCGAATTCGTCTCTTGCTTCCACTCAAGAAAGCTTCGATGCTCCAGGAACCAGGTACAGGTGCCAGGAACTCGGGAAGGGTTTTGGTCCTTGTGGTCTCTATAATCCATCGGTCCAAATGATTGATGACAATCGGCTTCCTCTTTTTGCTGTTCAATCGACAATTGTCGAGTCTGCCGATCTTCAGCCAAGCCGTGTAACTTCCTCATTGATTCTTGTAGGTCTTGCAGAGTCTTTCTCTCTTCTTCTTGCCAAGATTGAAGTATTTCTTGGAGATGTCGACTTTCGGTTTGAAGCGTCTTCTCCCAAAGTCCGGCATCCAAAGTGGTTGCAATCTCTTTGCATGCTGAGTCCTGATCCTTGATCTCCTTGAATAACTTGGCCCAACTATCGGCTTTAAAGACATCGCGGCCATATTGATGGAGTGCATCCCGAGACCATTGACAGACGGCTCTAGCTTGATATTCTAATATAGTGCAGTAAAGATCAGTGAGTTTCCTCTCAAAATCTCCTTTCAAGGATTCGTTTTCTGCACTTCGACGCTGATACAGAGGTTCGAGGACTTGATAGCGACGAATGATGAGCGGTATCTCAAGCAGGCCCGCTGATGCATCGTCGTATTGTGCTTTTGGGTTCAAGAGGAGCTTTGTACTGTTAGCTGCGAAACTCTTCTGACTCATAGGAATAGCCATAGGTAATGATTTGCAATACGATCAAATTGAGGACAACTTTGGAAGTCGATCCTGACATGCCAGTGCTTCGAAATCTCCAGAGAGCAACTTACAGGAAGCAAAACACAAACACCCGTCCACGCGATCGCTACATGAGGATCTGATGCCACGATTCCAGATACAAAGTCCTTCGCCGCAACGACAATCTCCAAGACTTGGTCCACTCCATCTTTGACAACAAAGGTCTTGGATCTCAACCGAATCTTCAACCTCGAGTCATCAAGATGAGCAAGCTTTTTCGATGCAAGATCTGTCAGGCGAGTGATTGAATTAGTGATGTTCTCTGGTGAGTCCTGGCTTTTAGCGGACGAATCTGCTTCTTCTTGGGCGAGAATCTGTTCATAATGCTCGACGAGGCTTGGCTTTTCTTTGGTAAGACGTTCGTAGGCTAGCTTCCAGATATCCGTTTCAGGAGGAGAGGCTTCTGATGAAGCTTTCTTGCTCTCGTCAGGCTCGGCGGCTGTAGTGTCTGTCGAGGCAGTCGTCGGTATCACAGGCGCGGGACTGACAGCGTCATCCGTCCGTGATGGGACATTGTCATTAGAAGTACCTTGACTCTCTGTACTCTTATCCGAAGCCGTGGATCTCGACCGTGAGCGGAAGAGACCTTTGAATTTGTGAACCGCTTTCAGTCGCTCACAGGACATCGTTTGAAAGGGCCTGCATCATCTGAACAGCTGAGAGCCAAACAGCTTCTCCCATCACAGATTATCCGTCCCAGACATCAACGATATCAGTGTATTCGAAATCGGTCCAGATGTCGGCACCAAATGAGTGGGTGAGGAAATTCATGTTCAGTTGAGGAGGTGAGGTTTGTAACGAGGCTGAAAGATGCATGCATCCGCTCGAGATGCCTGTAGTGATCCGCTCCTTCCCTTTCTCGAGACCCTGCACCAAACCGAGGCTAGCAAACCAAGCTGAACCAAGAAATCCAACCTTCAAGTATCCTCGAGAATACAACAACAACATCACCACCCTCCCTCAATCTCCTCTCAATTGCAAAATTCTCGATCGCATTCATACATAGAACGTCAAAATGGCGGCCAATTCATATCAAATGCAGTCTATGGGCGCAAAACGTACATCTTCCCCGCCAAGCCTCACAAAAAACAAGAATCGAACTGATGAGAGACTACAGCATTCAATCATTCCTCTAGCAGCGACGCAGAAGCAGAATATGACCGACTACGCGACCTTGCACGACAAGAAGCTGGGAAGCGGAGTTCTTGTTTCGATAAAGTACGTTCCTGCTCCCCACATCTCCGTCTCCGCTCTCCCATCCGTCCCAATTACCACCAAATTCTCACAAAAGCAACAAACAGGCACACAACGCCTACTCAAGTGGCGACGGAGCCGCAGCTCACCAGCTCTCAGAGGAAGGCAAACAACACGCTGCCAAGATGGACCAGTATAATAAGCAAGCGTCCGACTACATCTTCCGGCAGAACAATGCGCTGGGTCGCGTAGCGGATGACACGATTGATCTTCATGGACAGTTTGTCGAGGAGGGGGAGGAGATTCTGGAGCAGAGGATTCGGTATGCGCAGCAGAATGGGCAGACTCATTTGCACGTGTAAGTCCTCCTTCCCTTCCCTTTCCTCCGATCATCATCAAGTCCTTCTCTATTCTTTATATAGGATTGGAGTTGATAGATATATGTCATAGTATCGTGGGCAAAGGCAACCACTCCGTAAACCACATCCAGAAAATCAAACCGAAAGTCGAGCAAGTGTGTCAAGAATTAGGGCTCCAGTATGCGACGGAGGAGAATGCCGGGAGGATGTATATCAATCTTCAAGGCGGGCCGGCGACTATGCCGCCGCAGAATGCGTATCAACCTGGGGGACAGCATGGCGGATTTCATAATCAACCTCAGGGACAGCAGCAGGGCGGCTATCAACAAGGTGGTGGCTATCCTGGTCAGCAACAACAGCAACAGGGAGGATATCAACAGGGTAATCAACAAAATAATGGCCAGAATGACGAATTGGAGAAATTGGCTATGAAGCTATTGCCAAGGATAATGAAGAAGTTGGACGGATGTTGTACTGTAATGTAACTGTACCTTACGGGTTGCGATTTGCGATTTGCACAGACAAGGAGACTTGGATATTGTGTATATTGTTTGTATAAAGCTTTAGGTACAAGCCTAGCGGAACTAGGTATATAGCCAGCCTTTTGAGCATGAATACCGTGCTCGAGGCGCGTAACGAAAATCGTCAACTATAATACCCCATCTCAAAGATTTTCCTACGATTAAATGTCGAGTCTTAGAACCAGACTCGAGCTCTCGCTTTGTAATCCAAATAGACCCCACAAGACAAAGCCTTCAGAATAAAAAAGAGTAAGTAACGTCCGTCCCTGCGTAGCGAGAAACCCACCCGTGCCGAGAAAAATGGTAGATACTTTGATTTCGAGCAAATTAAACTCTATGAATTTATCGATATATATTATAATTTTATTTAAGTCGTATTCCGTGGCTGCTCCTGAATACTCTAGGTCTTTTCCACTTGTGAATTATGTTTGTGTCGTCGTCTTCACGCCTGATTTACGGGTAGTCTTATTTTATAGTATAATAAAGTTCCTTAAGAACAGCTCGATGATCTAGCTCTTATTTTCTAAGATATATATAAAAGGGCCGCATCGAATCTTAACGGCCTTATTTTTAAACTGGAAATTGTTATAAGCGTTGTGGCTGCTATAGTGTGTAAATTCATGCCACATCGCCACCCGGTTTGGTACCTCAATCAAGCAGCCGCGTAGGGCACATAATTAACACACCAGGTGACTGAAATTCACTTACGTAATCATTGCCAAGCATATAAGTCAGCTTCTCCACAACGTCTAGATATTCATATGCAAAGGTAATTTGAATGATTAGAATGTTTTTACTGTAAAAAAGTAAAGAAAGAACTAATATACATAATATTCGCTGTAAAGCCACAGGTCAAGGCCTTAGGCCAAGCTTTCGAAACAGCTTATGCCGTTTTGATGTTGAGAGAGGCTTTTTGATCGGTCTCACATGCAGGTCGTCTGCGCGGTCTTTTGTGTCTATTGAGACATCGCTCTTCATCACGGCATCTAAAAGACGTAATTTGTTCCGCAAAATCTTGGAATTAGCATGATCAGGTCCAAAGACTTGCTCATACCCACGCAACGCCTTTGAAAACATAGTCCTAGCCTTCGCTAGATCAGCTTGACGTTCAAAGAGAGAGCCGAAACCCCAGATTGTGTTGAGCGCTGGCACGTAAGTGATAATATTATCCGGACCGATCGCTTTCTCGTAGCCTTGCAGCGCCCGCTGGTACATTTGCTCGGCTTCGACTAGCTTGCCTTGGTTTTGGTAGAGGGTTGCTAGGTTATTGACCGTATCGAGCGTCGACGTGTGCTCTGGACCCCATGCCTTTTCGTAGCCTTGTAGCGCCCGCTGGTACATCTGCTCGGCCACGACTAGCTTGCCTTGGTCGGCGTAGAGGATTGCTAGGTTATTAACCGTATCGAGCGTCGATGTGTGCTCTAGACCCCATGCCTTTTCCTTGCCTTGCAGCGCCCGCTGGTACATCTGCTCGGCCTCGACTAGCTTGCCTTGGTTTTTGTAGAGGGCTGCTAGGTTGTTGACCGTGTTGAGCGTCGACGTGTGCTTTAGACCCCATGCCTTTTCCTTGCCTTGTAGCGCCCGCTGGTACATCTGCTCGGCCTCGAC